>NW_021319523.1:2965777-3000906 GCF_001605985.2 Dendrobium catenatum | reverse complement strand
AACGGGCGACGGATGTCAGAAAGACTGTAGTCGGCGACGTAAGTCAGAAGGACTGTAGTCTGATGACGAAGATCAGAAGGACAGCGTCAGGCAGAAGTCCAACCATGGAAAGAAATCAATCTTCGCGTAGACGTACAGCGAAGTTCGATATCCGGTAGAAGTCCTGCGTCGGGTAGAAACTTGGCGAAGAGTGAAGGTCCGACATCGGGTAGAAGTCCGACTTCTTTGGTGGCAGAGGAGAACTATGTTGTTAATTGGTAAGGATTTTAGAATCACGTGGAAGTTGTGCAGAATTCCTGCGTTTCCTGAAAATCCGGTAGAGTTCCGGCGTCTTCAGGCGGCAGAAAGAGCTCCGGCGGTGGTCGAGGAGGTGAGGAATCTCCTTTTCCCCTTTCTCCTCTTCTTCTTCTCTCTCTTCCCTTGAGTCCCCTTAGTGTAGAATGAGAGCTTTATTTATAGTTTTTTTGGAGTTGCATAGCGTGTAAATAGGCGTGAGATCATGGGCGAATTGGGAGTGTTTTGAATGGACGGCCGATATCGAATCCTTTGATCATACACCGTTCGTTGGACATTTAGAGGACTTAATGATGTCGGAATTCGGCGATCTTAGGCTCGTTGGATTTGTCTCGTTGAGCCACTCGATTCGAGTCTAAGCTCGTTAAAATTGGAGACCGTTTGGTAACTCAAATTGTGGTTTGAACCTTCCAACAGCGCTTCGGGTCCTTGATTCGGACCCATTTGGGCTCGGATTGGGTCGAATTTGGTGTCGTTGGGTTCGTATTTCCGAGACACTCAGTTTGACTGTAAGTTTGCTGAAATCGGAGTTCATGTGCTCCCAGATTTAATTTTTGAAGTTTCCTACTTGATTTTTGCCTCGAGATTCGTGCCTGATCAAGATAATTTTTGCATGACGTATCACCAATAAAAGTCACTTTTTCTGTAGAATATAACACTCACTGGACTTTCCCTTTTTCAATTTTCTACTTTCAAAGAAACATTCATATAAATATTTCAAGGCTTACATAGTTATCGCAAGTCTTCAATTACCAAAAAAGCTTTAATTCAACAATATACTCAAAAATTTATACGAGAAAATCAACCATTGAAAACTTAATTTCTGGTAAGCAAAATGGTCATAATATAGAGTGATAACATATTAAAAATCACATGATTAAAACTTTGTAAAATCCAAAAAAAAATTATTTATTTTTTTTATAAATTTATTAGAATTGAAATCAGAGACGAGTTTCGGACTCCACCTCGAGCTCAATAATTTCCTAAACTACCCAAACAAAAGAAGCTCGAATCATGGCCTCCAAATTCCTTCTTTCTCTCTTTCTTTCTTCTTTTGCTTACTCCTCTCTTCTCCACTAAGCCTGAGGTGGTAGTGAAATGAGCAAGTGCGTAGATATTTTAATATTTAATTTTCCACTATTTTAACCTAGCACCCCGATAGCCAACTTTCCCCGTGCCACAACGCTCCATAGAATTTTCTATATTCTCTGTGAATATGCTCACACTATGGCCAACACCGTAGCGTTCGACTATTTTTTCCTAAACAAATAGAGAGCTTGACGTATTCCCTGACATCACGGTGCCCATAGAATAAAAATCTAAACTTGGATTTTCACATTTTTAATACAAATCTCAATTACTTTCTACCTCATTCAGCATTCTAAAACTCATAGATACCAATCAACTAAAAAGTTGCAAAAAATACCTATATTTGACAACAAATATTACAGGTTGAGCCGCACAAAGAGGTAACCAATACAAATTATTCCTCACTCATGAAAAAAGAAAAGCTTATGCAATAGTTTTGCAATCACATATTAACTAATATATCTTGGAAAAAAAAAATCATTTTTACTCATTTCTATATTGTACTCTCACTTACCCCTTTTGAGATTTTCAAGTTTCTTGCTTGCTATGTCCTTCTAGATGATGGTGTTTTATATTCTTCCTTTGACTATGTGATGTTATTGCAGATAATTCAGAATTCTTCAATTGGAATTACAAGGAATGTGGTTGTTGAAGTCCATATGTTTTCTAAAATATTAGAAAAATGTTAACTTTACTAAAGTTTCTGTTGATGAAAATATTTTATAATTCATTAGTTCTTACAATCATTTTTGTGGAATAATTTTTATGTGGCTTGATAAATTCTTAGGTGGTGAAATAAATATGGTTTGGGGAATATTTTTTAGCAAGATTTTGTATGTAGAAAAAAATTGTGCTTTTAATTCTTCTATTCTTAATTAATGAAGCTAAAACTTCTGGTTCTAAAATGTTGGTTGAAGGTGATTAAAATATTAAATATGTTTATAATTTAAGCATCTTTTGGGACGTCGTTCTCACTATTTTTTAAAGCAGCTTTCTAGTAAAAAAATAACAAAAATTAAAATCTTTATATTAAAAAACTGCTTTAAGAAGCAGTAAGAATGCCGTCCCAAAACGAAGCCTTAGACTTCTTTTGGGATGACTTTTTTTATTATTTCTTAAAACAACTTTTTAATATAAAAATTTTAATTTTTTAAAGAAAAAGTTATTTTAAGAAGTAGTAAAAAAAATCATCTGAAATGAAATCTTAGTTAAGAAAAGAAAAACTTCTGATTGTATTCATTAATGATAATTTAACAGAGAATGATGCTTCTATTATGAATTATGTTGTTGAATATTTTAAATTTGTATGTACTTATAAATATTGCTTTTTGATTAAACATCATAAATGGATCCCTGATATTATTTATGATGAAGATATATAGTGTTTTTTTGAACCGCTGCTCTTTTATGAAAGAGATTTGCTTGGTATTTATGAATCTGATAGTTTTTCTGTCTTGATTTTTTAGAATTGTTGGGATCTGATTAATAGTCGTTATAATTTTTGTAAATTTGGTTATAAAATTGCTACAGTCAAAGTAAATTTTTTTAAAGTTGTTGTAGAAAGTAGCTTCTTAGAACACACAATTTTTCAAGCCTATGATTATAAACCCTCATAAATAATTATTCCTCCCATTTACTAGAGAGCACTATTTACAAAGGATATGTATTTATACCCAATTTTAAGCTTAAGCTTGATATTCAATTTCTACTCTAATTAATGGAGGATATGTAGGTAAATCCAATCAAAATCCTATAGTTCCGTCATCTCAGGAATTCTAACACCAATATTACATGATCATAACCTATAACATTCATGAAGGCATGAGCTATCTCCTCTCAGGCAAATTTTATTTTGTTGATATATTGTTGGGATTAAGTTTCGTTTGTGACGGCTTTCTTACTGCTTCTTAAAATTATTTTGTAGTTAAAAAATTAAAATTTTTGCACTAAAAAGCTGCGTTAAGAAGCAGTAAGAAAATCATCCCAAACAAAACCTTAGTTAGCTAATATGAGAGTTGGTCAAAACACAGACTTAAGATTGGGGATCACATTCCTTAAAAGCTCTAGTTTAATTGAAATGTGACTCACATCCATCCAAATGCCCTCAATTGGGACGGGATTTACTGCTTTATTTATAAGTTGCTCGATCGGTTGAAATTTGAATCTTTCGATCATACCCTATAGGCTACACAGCCTAAGAGTTTTAAAATCAAAGGCTTGATGGCTCCTGGGCCCAGCCTGAATTGTAAAAAGATAACAACATTTTATGTTAAATCTTTTTCCCAGTTGATAAGAAGATGATGAAGAGTCAAGATTAATCCTTTGTATTGAAGAGCTAATATTATTTTGGTCAATAGGACCTGATCAAACGTCTCATTGCATTAGAGCCATTTACATATTTGCAAATGGCATTATTAGATTTCGACCCACCAAAATAAAATCTCCGTCAACAATTATTAGTGCAGAACAGCTAGCTACAATTATAACAGTTCAAATTCTTAACTATCGAGATATTGTCCGCTTTGGCCTAAGAGCCTCACAATTTTTGTCCTGTTGATGTAACTTCCCAGTAGGCCATCAATCCCAGGATTAGCATGCTTGACTGCGGAATTTCTTACGAAATTTCCATCCATTACACCAAAAGGCATCTTGATGTTTAAGAATTAGCTTTCTTTTTACTTAAAGGGATTTCACAACAATTTTGGCTGCTTAAGATATTCTCATATATACAGTAATATATATTGCTGAAATATGATGAAATGTCATATACATGCGCAATGTACAGAGTAGAAAATGACCCAAACTAGTATCAACGCTATGTATATACACATATAAGAACTCCCTTTACAAGTGGTTTTCAGGAGTGTGGGAAGGGAATACCAGTATTTAAGAGACGAATTCTGGGAAAGAAAGGATGGTTGAAGTCTTTTCATACTTCATTTTTGCTCCTGAGATCCAATAGCTTCTCCAGGCCCTAGAAAAAATCACCAAAATCATCATAGTTAGTTCAAGTAATAATAACCATTAAGGACAGTGGTAGCTGGAGGAAGATGGTCGTGAGGAACTGGTAATAGAGACTTGCTGAATGTTGGTGAAGATTGAAGAAGATAAATTATGCTTCATAATTAACAATTAAAAGATATAAACCATAGATGCAAATAATCAGTTCAACTAATCCAGAATGACACTCAGATAATCGTATAAAATACGAAGCTATAAAGAAGAGAAGTAATAGCCTTCAGCAGAAATGGCATCTATTTAAAATAATGTGATTAAATAGACTTATTTATTTTGGGCATGAACAATGGATGATAGAAAATATATATTGGATGGTAGAAAATATATATATTAGATTGATGGATAAAAATAGAGACAATGGATTATTAATAAAAATGAGAATTAACACTAAGAACTTATAGAAGTAGCTCAAAATTATTTGAAAAGAAAAGATGTAACACCTCAAACATCACTCATGAGAAATAAATGTAATATGAGAATTTACAAAACAATATCAAATTGTTGTGATAAGGCTAAGAATGATGATAATTGTGACAAATATTAATTTACAAAAGATATTGAAGTTGAATGCTTATTTGTAGTATGCTTGTAGTTGTCATAGTAAGTGAAACATTTTTTTGAAGAGAAATGTTAGAATAATTTAACAAAGTTCTATTATAATATAAAAGTTTTAGAATTAGTAGAAATTTAAAAATTACTGAGTTTAAAATCCAAGAAATTTCACATGTAAAATCTGACTCAGTGTACACCTTACAAAATTATTTATATCAATACAAATGAGGAAATCATACATCAACATCATCCAAGAGAATAATTTTTATAATTTCATCACAATCCGGATATTAAGTCCATGAGCTGTACCTCAAATATAAAACTTAGTCATAGTTTAGAGCATCCACAACATAACCGAACAATATGACTCGCATCATTCAAAACAATAGCATTCACAGTATGCAACATAGTAGAATGCTGGGCATAACTAACAATTAATATAGTAAACTTCAGTGCTTAGTTGACCAAAAAGATCAAAGAGGAGTAATCACTTACCGTAGAAGACCAAGATCGGGAGGGGATTAAGAATATTTAATTAGGAAAAGAGAGCTGTTTTGATTGGGAGGGAATAAGGAATGTTCTAAATATGATTATTGTGTGTTAGGAAGGATTTAATTAAGTAGGTTTTAATTAGCAAGGTTTCCTAAATCATGTTTATATTATTTAGAAAGATCCTAATTTTTTTAGGATGGTTTCCTAAAATATGTTTATGCTGATTAGGAATGTTCTATTTGTGTTATGATGTTTTAGGGCTATTTAAGGGGGAATTTGTCTAGGGTTTAGGGGGCTGATGGCTGAGTTTTATTTCTTAGTGTTTGTTGTGAGTTTCTAGCAGCATCTAGGGTTTATGGGAGATTTGATCTACCTCTCAAATAGTAGATCAATTGTACTTTACTTTATTATTAAAGAGGAAATAAAAAAATCAGACATATCTTTGTGTTCCTAGGTTTTTCTTCTCTTTTACTTATTGTTTTCCCTTCCACTTCGTATCACATTCACAGTATGCAGTGCATAAGCATACACAACATATACTAGATGACATGCAATAGCATGCACCAAATGAACTTAAGAACATATAATATGAGCTTCCATACATAACGTCATTTATATGACATAACATCCATGCACATCACGTTCATTCATTTCACACACACACACTCCCTGCAATGTAAATCACCATGCCATTTATCATGCTAACATCATGCAAACCACCATGTAGGAACTCAATAATACTCTTATGATCATGGAAGCCATGAGTAGCATTATAGAATGATTTCGTAAGTTACATGGAAAGGATATGATAAACATAGACATGGAGAGCTATGTGAAACAATATGTAGGTTATCCTGTATACCAACATGGAATATGAATAATCATGCATGTGTGTTCCTACATAAATAACATACACTTCATATGACACATGTAGCACATCATGTACCATGCAACATGTAACAATCCAAATCATGGAAACACATGCAATATTGAAGCATATGCATAACCATCTAGAACCACATCCACATGCATTCAAAGTTATATGTGATCCTTTTGTACTTAGCAAGTTACATGTGATCTTCAAAATTTTCAGGGTATTTGAAAGAATGATATATACATGGATGGATTCAAGAACGTTTGGAAGAGATATATGTTGAGATAAAATATAACTAATGCCACCAAAAAACTCATAATATATAGTTAGTGTTATGTGAAAATCCGAGAAGGATCATTGATTGCTCACAATTTTCTAGATATGCTCCCAATATTGTCTGGTAGTACATGTTTTGCTAGCCTACCTCATAAATAATTAATTACCTTGACTACTTACTGATATATAGAGTTCCATAAATCCCCTTTGGAATCGAGTTTCTTAACTTTCACAGCCAGTTGTTCGTTACCTTCCTGGATATTGGCTTCCTAGTTAACCCAACCTATTGTATTTCCTTATTTTTTTGTGCATAGTTGAGAATCACAGAACAATTGATATGTATACTGTGTTTCCATATAAAGGAAAGTGTTAATTGGTAGTCATTTCTTTCTATTATGTATTAAAGGTATTAAATATTATGTTTTTATTTTTCTTCCATATTCGTTCTGACTGATAAGGAGCAATTCCATTCTTAATTGATTACCATGGCTTCATGTTTAGAATCTCATTGCATTCCATTTATAATGATGCATTGAAACTAAAATAAGAAAAACTATTTTTCTACAATATTTTTCAATATAGTACAAAAGTCACTTCCACTTGGATTTGTAGTTTTGCATCATAATTCCTCTACATTTTTGTTGCGGCCTAAGAAATTCGAGGTGGAAGAGAGTTTTTTGCACGAAGATCCGGCACATAATGATAAATGAAAGAGTTTTAGCAGAATTTTTACATGGAAAATCTAAAAAAGAGGAAAACTATGAGGCCTTGCCCACCTATTCCACTATGTATATTAGTCATAAAAATTGGCTAGTCCCTTAAACTTGGAGACAAAAAAATTATTAGAGTTTGGAGAATTGAAAAAAAAAGTGGCAAAGTTCGTTCGTACGTTTAGGGGCTGAGCGACAATTGGTTCAATGGTGTTCGCTGGATGACAACGATGAATCAACAACTGTAGTCAAGCAATGAAAGGTCCGATGGAAGCGGTGGTGAAAGGTCCGACGACATATGTACAACCGCAAAGGTCAATGACAACGATCAAGTGGCGAAGGTTCGACAATGACGGTCGGATGGTGAAAGGCTCAACAACGGCGATCAAGCGATGAATATCCGATGGTAGCAATCGGGCGGTGAAAGTTCAACGACGACAATCAGGAGACGAATGGTGTGATGGCACATGGATTATTGTCTCAAGGAGGAGAAAACAAAAATAGAAAGCTGGCAATGAAAGTGCCTCTAACCGACAACATAGCAGCTACCCCGGGGGAAAATGGGAGGAAGGGCAAGCAATCTGGGAGCAATGAAGACAAAAAATAGGAGTTTATTTTCTCTGCTGAACAAATTAAACAAATGGAGGATTCTTCCAACAGAATACTTAATCTCAAGAAGCAAATAAGCGGGATTTTCAATGCTCACTTCGATAAAGATTTATCATACTTGAGGCCAATTGCAACTATGCCCAAGAAGAGGAAAAAAACACCTAAAGACATCATTGGAAAGGACTTGATCCCCCTTAGGTGATCAATGTTGAGATCTTCTTATGTGGATTGTAGTTGGTGTCACAATCGAACTAGGCCTCTACCAGAGCATTGGGATACTAACCAGCCCTTGCAGTTGTTTCAACCCTCTCTTTGGTATCCCCCCTCTACAGTGGTTTCTAGTTTGTTTTGATGGTACTATATACAATAACATAAGGGACCCCACATTATCAGCAAAGGCGCTCCTAGTTTTTTTTTTGGTCTTTATACTTTTTGTTGTACTATTGCATGGATAAACAAAAATGGCAAAGTTCCTCCCTCTTTTGCATGTTCTTTGTTCAGGGAAGTGTTGGGGAGATGAGGAGTAAAACACCACAATGACAAAACAAGCAAGAAAGTAAAAGCATCGAAAAGTAAATGACACCAGGATTTAACATGGAAAAAATCAAATTAGGGCAAAAACTACGGAGCTACACCAAACTAAGAAATCCACTATGAACATTGGGAGAAATAAGTACAGATCTTTCTTCCCTCTCACTCTCTCCTTGCTTCTCTTCTTTCAAACACCGTTCTCCAATGTCTAACTCTCAAAATACAAAAGAAAATCAAGTAAATAACCCCAAGGGATGCAACCCTAAAAAAACGAGAAAAAAATCGTCCAAAAAATCTAGTAGTGCTGCGGCGCAAGTTTGAGGCCCTGCGACGCTCAAACCTCTATCATGATCCACTGCAGAGCCATATCTATACAGCTGCGGCGCTCTGCTCTTTGTCATTCAACGCTGGGGCACTTGGGAATACAGCGCGCTCGGGTACACAACGCCGGGACTTTACACCCAAACCCAAGCAACGCACCCCAGCGAGCACGAGAAACTTGAGGTCCAAGGCAACAGCACAATCCAATTAATCAACACAAGCAGATTCCACACATAACAAGGCATATATAGGCGTTTCCATACTAGCTTGTACCTCATTGTACTCTTTTTAGCTTTTTAATTAATGCAACATGAAACTTTCAAGAATATCTTTAGTGTCCAAAATGTAAACCCACAATCTTGAATAGTAAAATCTTACGCCTTAAGCATATGATAAGAAATCCCCTTATTTCAAAGTCTTGACATGTATTTAAGAAAATCTTACTATGAGAATTGCTTATGGGTCAAAATCATAAATAACTAGCATTGGGACTATCAACATAACTAGCTCACTCATTCTTAACTCACTTCTCTTGATTCTTTAACTTTCATGCAATTTATAACTAATTAGTAATATCATTAAAAATATAAATTGTACTACTAAATTTCATCCTACTCATTGTAAATTCTAAGATACAATCTCTAGAAAAATAATTGGCAATGTGAAGGATTGCTAGCCTAAATTGAAGAGAATCCTAGAAGATAAGAGAAACAAGCTCAACATGAATCTTCCTCTAACAAAAGTTTAATAATGCAATTGCATTTTTGCTTTAGTCACTAGAATTTTCTTTAATAAAAAGATTGTTCGCATCTCTTTTTGTCCATACAAGTCTTGAAGCATTCCAATATGAAAATGTCAATTATCTAGACACACTTGAAATTCCTACCATAATCATCCTTATAAAACCTCAAAATATTTTTTTTTTGTCATCTATAGTGGCATTTAGGGACCATCATGGATAAATAACATCTCGGGCATCATATGATTTATATCCTTTGTTGATGACCACCTATAACCACTTGAATTATTCTAATGAAAAACAAATCTAAAACTTGGTCTATTTTTCAAAAAATTCATTCAATTATACAAAACCAATTCAAAATAAATATTCAAGTCATGGGAGATAATATTTTCATTCTATTTTTTGACACTATTTCCTTCAACAAGGATTCTTCATCAAAGTTGTTGTATCCATACTCCTTAATAACATAGGGTAACAAAAAGAAAAATAGATACCTCAAAGAGGTTGCTCAATAAATTATGATCACTAGCAATTTCATAAAATATTATTAGGAGATGTTGTCCTTACTGTGGCATCTCATTAATCAAATCCCATTAAGGATTCTAAAATGTACAACTCCTTGTCAAACTGTCACCCAAGCCCATCCAAAACTAAACTCATCTACACAATTCCTCTCAAAGTGTTTGATTGTTCTGTCTTTACGCATATTCCTCCTTATCATAGAAGCGAACTAAACATCAAAGCCTTAAAATGCATTTTTATTGGCTATTTGCATCACCAACAATGATACAAATATTATTCTCGCAATACTTAAAATTATTAAATCTGCATGGAACATCAAGTCATTCTATGAATATGAGTTTGCCATTGACTTTAATCCTATTTTATGTTAACTTGTACATTTTCCAAACCTACTTGAATCTTACCCATCTTTATCTGAGTCTTTTAAATACCCTGAAAACTTTGAATATCACATACAAGGAGCAAGATATAAAGGGATTGTCTATTTCAAATAGCAGGAAAATTTAACAAATAATGGTGGAACAAAATCTATGATGCACCGACACTTCTCCTCAAAGAGACGTGCAGTGTCCGACACGTATCCGACATGACGCGTCGTGTCGGACACTCTGAAAACGTGTCCAATTAAAAAAATATTAAATATAATTAGGACACGCGTATATTAAATATTTTATGAATTTTTTAAATATAATTTGTTGCATTTAAATTTTTTATTATTTAAAATATAAAAATTAAATTTCTTATTTCCTATCCACAATACCAAATCAATCGCACGCGTTTAATATCCCATTCATAGAATATTCTCATTTTCATTTCTCATTGGCGGGTTATAATTTTGGTTTTATAGCAATGTCCGATGTCATCTTAAAATTGATGTCTGACATCATTACAACATCAACATTTCAAAACGATCTCATATCAAATTCTGACGCCGTCTTTACATTTATTTTCGATACTATCAATTTCTACTCCCACAACTTGACATCTCATCTTTGTCCAACGCCTTCTCAACATCGACAACCAACACCCTCTCAACATTAATGATAAACGTCATCTTAACATTTGCGTCCAATATTTACTGTATAACATCAATACCCGACTTTTGACAGCATTATCATCTCCTCTCTCGATGACTGATAAACGAAATCAATGTCCGACTCTTGACATCTTAATATTAATTATTAGTATAAATTCTAATTAAATGACTTATTATTTCTAAATTATTTTTAAATTTATACTTATTTGATTTGTATACATTATTTTTAAATATAAAAATTATAATACCTTGTCCAACTCATGTGCATGTCCTATATTTTCAATAATTGACGTGTCATGTGTCAATGTCGTGTTGTATCCGTGTCGCCGTGTCCGTATTTGTGCATCATAGAACAAAATATTTCTCCTAAACTAAACCAAATATCTAACCTGAGTTTGACACCATTTCACAAGAAAAATAATTTTGTTACTCCACAATTATTTATGCTAGTCATCACTACATCATACCTAACTTTGATAGCTTCAACATAAATTTAAAATACATATTTTCATCTTACAACCATGTGCCCTTTGAAGATCAATAATGGTCAAATGAAGATACATTTTTTGCTTCAAATTTTTTTTTTCAATAACTCACCTCTATAGTGATCTAGTGTTAGTCATTTTCCTCTACTCTTCCCCTCTGCTTGTACAATACTATGTTCATTACTGCAATCTGCATCTTGCCTAGCAATCACAGCACTTCAACAACCCAATCTTCAACAACAAGTTGAAATTTAGAAACACAAACAGTCAGAGGGAAACTATTTAACAACGGCACCAAAAACCTTAGCAAACTCCAATTTTTCCTGCAAACACTAATAAGAAAAGTATAAACCCTTAAATCATCATTTTAACTGGAATCCCCTATCGAACGAACTCTGATCGTTTTTCTTGTTTTCTTAATTTAACGCATGACCGGTGGTAATCAATTAAAATTCAGACTCCAAGGTAACAGACATTAGATTCAAAAAATAATAAAAAATTTTAAGACATCCCGACATTAAACATCTAAACCTAATACGTTGTACAAGTCGATTTTTTCCACAAAATTTAACAAAAAAAATATACCCAAAATTCATCCTTTTCAGTATACTGACCTCCTCTGATCATCTGGACAGCCAATTGTCGTTGATATTCCCCTCCTGCGGTGCAATCAGGCGGATTCTCGAAAAGCGAGAGCGATAATTGCTTATGAGCAACACCGATATCAAAAAAGATAACACCTGAAGAAGGATCAGCCAACAAAACCTCTTTCACGGGCAACCAAATGAATAGCTCCTCCTGTGAAAACCCCACCAGTCCTTTCAAGCTACCGTGACTCAGATTTCCCCTCACTGTCTGATTAAAAAACACCAATCCGTCGTACTTCGCGAAGCAGGGACTGTCTAGATGAACTTCCAGGAGTCCTGTTTCCCTATCCAGGTCGTAGGAATTCACCGCAGAGGGAAGAAGCCCCGGCGGGAGGCCGTAGGCGCGGAGTAGATCTTGGACTGATCCGCCATCGTCGCCGTCGGTGGATAGTAAGAGGGCAAACGCTAGCAAGATCTGAAAAGTAATGGCAAAATAGGTCTTACCCATTGGGCAGGCAAAGTGGGAGAAGAGAGAAGAGTCAGAAGAAAAATGGAGTTTTTCAAGCGGCGCGATGGTGCGAACTGCAAAGATACTTCAGAGCGAAGTGAAGGAAAAATCTGTTTTTTTTTCGGTTACTTTCCTAATTTTAATTACATTTTCTAAAATTTATGAATTTCATTTGTAATTTTTATTAAACAATTTTAATATTAATTGAAATAAATCTATTTTAAAATTTATATAAATGCCAGAATTTTGAGTACTATTTAATAAAAATATTCAATTTAATCAGTAAGTTTTCTCATATTATTAGTTTGAATTTTATAATCTAAAGTTATTGATTTATATAAATACAAGAATTTTGACATTTGAAGTATTTGAAAGAAATTGATATAATAATATTCAAATCAATAATTCATTAAATGATGAGTCATAAATTATAAAATATATAACTTAGGCATTGATTGGGACAGCTTTTTTACTACTTTTTAAGACAATTTTTAGTAAAAAATTAAATTTTTTTATGAAAAAGTTATTTCATGAAGCAGTGAAAAAGTCGTCCCAAATGAAATCTTTAATAATCTTTTAAGAAACAATAAATTTCATTCAATTCAATAATTCATTATTAGTTTTTGTGAAAATATTTTATTCATATAAAATTTATCTTATATTTAGATAGATTAAATATTAAGCCATTATTTATTTAAAATAATAAAATTGTAGTTTTAACATTAATGCATTATTTATTAGATAAAATAAAATAAGTTTATTCAATTAATTATAAGCTTTTTCATAAATAAGTAAAGGCACTAAATCGAATAACAAAAGCAATAATAATAGTTTCCTAAATATTAATTATTTAAGTATTTAAAACGATGCCGTCTTTGTTAACTAATTATGATTACAGAGACAAAAATGTTAATTAATTACAAGTCATTAGTTAGCCTACAACTATTCCAAACATGCCCCATGACACTTAAATTTTCTTGCAATATATATATACACACACTCACATTTTTAAAATTGAATAATAGCAAACTTGTTGGAGTTGCCTCGAATTTGGCTCGACCCTTGTTTATTCGTGTCCTTGAACGTCGTATGCTTCGTAGATATGTCAGAGATCCAAGGTGCCCTCAAAATATTTTGTAAGGGCATTTGGAATTCCGCTTGTTTTTCAGTGCCCTCAAAATATTTTGTAAAGGGCTTATATTTTGTAAGCCGTCTGTACTGCATGTTTTGCCTCTTCTGTATATTGAATCCATTCTCTTTCTTCCTCATGGTTTTTCTCGGATTTGAGTTTTCCACATAAATCTCGTGTGTTCATTTGTGTTTTTGTAAATTATGATTTGTTATTTTTATTTGTGTTCGATCGATTCATCGTTCCCTAACAAAACTAAAGTTCAGTTTAGCTTACGATAGAAGTCAAATCCCTCTTGGACTTATTTGCTTAGTTCAACTATACAAAAGTCTCTCAACTTATCATAGTTAGTGCAATTGATTAGGTGAGATTTGGCATTTATAAGACCAAAGTCCAACCCTATTTCGTCAGCATTAATTTATCCAAAAGCCTGATTATCCTCAACAACCACTACTAGTGGGTCATAACACAAGCATAATTAACCAAAAAATTATCAACTAATAAACTTTGTTAATCACAATTAACATTAGAAATATCAACTAATCAGCTTTTCTTAATCATAATTAGTTGACATCTTCTGGCTAATACAATGAATGTTTCCAATGCATGCAAGTTGAAGGAATTGAAACATTCTTTATGGTCGTTATGGATTAGATAGTTTATTTAGCTGATGAAATCATAAGCTGCTCTATCAGGATTAGGATTAACTAATCTTCCATACTTGGTTAGTACTTTTGTTCTTGGATTTTGTAAAGCAGCTGTAACCCCTCTGATAGTTTTTGTATTAGAGCACAAGTGATAAGTCCTAATGAGTTTTTAGATTAAAATACCAACGGTCTATTCTCTCGTTGTCTCTCTGTGCATCTTTAGGCCTCATAATTTTTTAATAATTATTTTCTCCTATTCTGTTGGAGCAGTGGTGAGAATTTTTTTTAAGTGAAGTGGTTTTCTAAATTAAAATACAATAATAATTTTTTTTAAATGATTAAATATATTTGAAGCTTAATGCAATAAATAATTCTTATGATTGCCGGCCTCGTTACTTTTGACTTGTTATATTTTAGCTTTCATTTGAGATAACTTTTTTACTATTTTTTAAAGAGATTTTTTAATGTACAAATTTATCGGTCAAAAGATTTTTTACTAAAATATCGCTTTAAAAAATAATAAGAAAGTTGTCCCAAACCAAACGTTAAGTAGAGTTGAGAAAAGTTTATGGCTTAGGGTCTCTTTTAGATAATTTTCTCAATGTTTTTTTAGATAACAATCACAATTTTATTTGGTTAGTATTTTCGCATTTATTTTTCAGAAATTTCTGTAGCGCAAATCTGCATTTTGCAACCATAGTAGTTAAATTAATGTTTCCAAAATACTTCATAAGTAACTTTTATAAAATATTGCAATCATCCCAAATAGATTCGTAGGCTTTATTTATGACACTTTTATCTAATCGGTACATCTTTTTTATTATTTCGGTTCTCATACATCAACCATGATTTCTACGTGGCTATTATTTTTTATACATTTTAAAAAATGTTGTTCAAGGAAATTGTTTTTTACAACAACTTTTAAAAATTTTAATTTTCTCTCATTAGCTTAACAACTATCTTGCAAAAAGTTATAGCCGTCTCCATGGGCAGAACACCTTGTAACTCGGCGCAATTCCCCTCAATGAAGACTTTTTTTAAAGTATTGTGAAAATGGGTAGCAATGAAGACTTTTTTTTATGTACAACAACTTTAGTTCAGAAATGCATACCAAGCTATCTATGTATTTCTTTACATTAAGTTCTAATATTTTCTTTCATAGTTTTCATTATAATTTAATTACACCAATTTTTTTTCATTTTTCTTGCTTACCTTTTTTTAAACAATTTTTCATAATATTATATATTATATTTTAATATTTGATTAATTTTGTACTAAATTCCCACACCCCCTCCTCAAAATTGAGCTGGTTTCAACCTTGCTCGTCTCAAATATAACAATTTTTATTTTTTTTTGCTTTTTAAAGTTCTTTTTTCATCCATATCTTCAAAA
This sequence comes from Dendrobium catenatum, assembly GCF_001605985.2. NCBI lineage: Eukaryota > Viridiplantae > Streptophyta > Magnoliopsida > Asparagales > Orchidaceae > Dendrobium > Dendrobium catenatum. The sequence continues at coordinate 2,985,092 of NW_021319523.1, read as the reverse complement.
CAGTGGCTTCAAAAACAGCTTTTAAGAGGCAAAACTAAAAGAAAAAAAAAAGAGTGAAAAGGCTTTACTAATAACTTTTGTTATCACAAAAACAATTAAAAGTCTATTCCAAACAAAACCTTAAACTTTAATTATGAGTAGATGATCTCCTCATAATGAAAGGAGTTTTTTTAGAAATCACATAGGGGCGGAATCATCCTTAATTTTTCGGGGGCGTAAACTTATAAGTAATTGTTGGTTTTGCCTAGAATTTGGCTCAACCCTTCACTACAAAAGAAAATGGCTCATTAGCGACCCATATTTGTTCATATTCTTGATCGACCTACGCTTCGTGGATATATGGGGTGTCCAGGATGGCAGCACCCAATGACATGTTTCGACCTGCCCGGTCAAGTCGGGGGTCAAGGGGCAGCGCCCTTGTAGGAATTTTCGGATGTAGCGCCCCCGGAATAAATTTTTGTTGTTAGGATATTTTTGGAATTCAAATGAATAAATAAAATGATGAATTCTATTTAATATGTACTATGGGCAATTGCCTAAAAAATATTGTAATAAAGAATAAAAAATATATGGAGCTGGGCAAATTAACTAAAGAATAATATAGACGAACGTTTCGTAGATATTTCGGGGGTCCAAGAGGGAAGCACCCTCTAGCAGGGTTCGACCTGCCCGGTCAGGTCGGGGGTGTCAAGAGGCAGCACCCTTGCAGGAATTTTTGGATGCAGTACCCCAGTAACAAATTTTGGTTGTTAGGATATTTTTGGAATTCAAATGAATAAACAAGATGATGAATTCTATTTACTATTTGTTAGGGGCAATTGCCTAAAGATTGGGGGGAGGGGGCTAAAAAATTGATGGAGGGGGACAAATTAACTAAAGAAAAATATAACAAAAAATTTATTAGGTGAATCGAGTGCAGATCATATTGAGGAGATTTATCTGCTTCAACCAGTGGAGAAATTATTCTTTTGAAGTCTGGACAGGAAAAATTGTTCGGACAGGAAAAATTGTTCGGACTGTGAGTACACACATTTTATATAAATAGTGTGTTCAATGATTTGATAAATATATACACAATATGTACATTCATATGTCTGAACGATTTTTTTTGTCCATATTTTTTCGGTCCTGACTCCGCACAGAATAATTTCTCCCTACAAGCAAGCAAGTCGTCGATCCGCTCATAGATGTCTTAATTAGGATGATTATCACGCATGTGAATTAGAAGACAAAAAGATAGAGAGATATGGGGAATTTTCAAAGAGCCATCGAATGGTAATTTGACAGAATATTTTGGTGGGAGTTGAAAACAAAGGAAGGTGGGTAGATGCAGAGAAAAGAAGAGCGGAGGGTTGAGGGGTCGCCGCATAGAATCTCAGTTGAAAACAAGACAGGTCAACACGGCCTTGATAACCGAAGACTCTGTATCTATTAAAAAAAAAGTCAATTTAATTTTATTAAATAATCTTTAAAATTTAATAAGTTGTTTGAGATAATTATAATTTTTTATAAAGTTAAATATAAAGTTATTATATTGAAAACAATTTCTTTTACTGTTTTATTTGGGGCAATTTTCTCACTGTTTTTTAAAATATTTTTTTATACAAAAAATTCTATACTAAAAATCTAACTTAAAAAATAATAAAAAAATTGTTTCAAATGAAGCTTAAAATTACAATTAAAAAAAATTTATTGCTCAAAATATTATTGAAAATAATTAAAAAAATAATAGTCAAACAAAAATTATGATTTTATTTATAACAGCTTTCTTACTATTTTTTAAAATAATTTAAAAAAAAATTACAAAAAATTTATTATAGAAAACAATAAGAAATCTATCTCCAAAGGCATAAAATAGTAAAAACGTTCTTAAAAAAAAAGCCAAAGTTTTCATTATTTTAAATTCATATATAATTAAAATTTTTATAAATTTATGTTAAATTTACTCTTATTAATAGTTTTCTTGCAGACATTGAGTGTTTTGACTTTGTGACAAGGCGTGCTAGCGCGTGGGTCCCATGTTGACTTACGACAATCTAGTCCTAAGCATGACGTCATCCTCGTCGACCGGTCTGCCCGCCCGTGTAAGAAATTCGAACCCAAGTCTTGTGAAATAGAGGAATAAAGAGGCTAATAAAATATGTTTGCAAATACGTGAAAAATATATTTATGAAATTATCTTGTTGAGTTGAACATTCAATTGAGTACTTAAATTATTATTATTATTATCAATTATAATTCATATAAAACTCAGAATAATATTATTTTTCATTTTGTGTCGGTTTATGTGAGTATATTTTTAATTGTTTGTTTTTTCTTCAACACTAAATATTATAGATTTATGATTTTAGAGGTAATATAAAAATTTTATGTATTATTTTTGTATCAAAATCAAATATACGAACAAAGAAATTTTTTTTTAGATTGTGATGATAAATATTAATATTGATCGATGAGCAAAACTTTAGGATTCTTCGAATTCTAATTACGCTCACAAAAACTTCAATTTAAAACAAATGAATAGTCATCATTAAAAGCGATTTTTTTCATCTAAAAAATATTTACGATTAAAATAATTATTGACATATAATATAAACTCGAACAACATAAAATAGAAAATTCATAACTGTAAAAAAAATCTAGCATACTTATATAGACTTAAATCTCAACACTTGTAACCTGAGAAAAACTGTTAATGCAAAGTAAATTCATTAGTACAAAAAGTTCAATTAGATTTTTCAGAATAAAACAAAGAAATTTTTTTTTAGATTGTGATGATAAATATTAATATTGATCGATGAGCAAAACTTTAGGATTCTTCGAATTCTAATTACGCTCACAAAAACTTCAATTTAAAACAAATGAATAGTCATCATTAAAAGCGATTTTTTTCATCTAAAAAATATTTACGATTAAAATAATTATTGACATATAATATAAACTCGAACAACATAAAATAGAAAAGTCATAACTGTAAAAAAAATCTAGCATATATACTTTTATAGACTTAAATTTCAACACTTGTAATTTGAGCAAAAATGTTAATGCAGAGTAAATTTATTAGTACAAAGAGTTCAATTAGATTTTTCAGAATAAAAAAAAATATTAGGAGAGCTGTAAATAATATCTTTGATAGATCAATCAACTAGCAGATTGGAAGAGATGCAAAATGAAAATTAAACATAATAGTAAGCACTTCATATTTATATCTCAAAACAAACAAAATTTTCCTCCGACTCTTATACCTTTCAAGAGATATCAGAATTCAAGCCATAATAACTTACTATGCTAATAAATTAGATAACATGCTTTTATGTCTCTCAAATGCATAACAGATATTTTAGACCCATATGATTCCCAACATACTCGCCTACTACGGTCCATCCGACCTCCATCACCAGACAATGGTCTTTCAGACCCCAGTCTCCTACTGCCTACGGTCCTTCAGGCCTTCGTCGCCTACTATGGTCCTTCCGACCTCCATCAACAGACAACGGTCTTTCTGACCCCGGTCTCCTGCCGACTACGGTCTCCAGCCGACTACGGTCTCCGGCCGACTACGGTCTCCTGCCAATTACGGTCTCCGGCTGACTACGGTCCTTCAGGCCAAACAAATCTGTATATGTAACTCTTACCATGTAATGCAATCTATATGATGTACATTTGCTACATCAATCCAAGGCCTTCTCCTAAGGAAGGGCCTCATTTGTAATCGACTACAAATACTAGTGGATTCATTCAAACTGGGCCAGGCCCCGTGGTTTTTCCCCTTTTCAGGGGTTTTCCACGTAAAAACTCTGGTGTCTCTTATGAATGCTACACCCTCTCACTTATCTGCTTGTGTACTGGATCTTCGTACAATGCTAAGACGTTAAACTAAATATTTCTCTACCGCCGCGAATATTCCAGGACGCAACAAGCAGTACTGTAAATAATATCTTTGATAGATCAATCAACTAGCAGAATTGAAGAGATGCAAAATGAAAATTAAACATAACAGTAAGCACTTCGTTTTTATATCTCAAAACAAACAAAATTTTCCTCGGGCTCTTATACCTTTCAAGAGATATCTGAATTCAAGCCCTAATAACTTACTAAGCTAATAAATTAGATAACATGCTTTTATGACTCACAAATGCATAACATTACAAATATTCAAATATTTCAGACCTATATGACTCCCAACAAATAACACATCAGAATTTCCTCGTATCATCACAATTCATCCAAATTCAAATATTTCAATAATAAAAATGCAAAACTAAATGCATTTTCAATTATAATAAATATTATCAAAGTTATTATAGGATTTCACATAATGTTATACTAATAATCAAACAATTAGAAAATTGGAGAAAAGCCACATATCAAAATTTAACATTTTTCAGAGATTTACCATATTACCACACATTATTCATAATTTATAGGTGTTAGAATATTTTTTCCATATCGTTATATATAACATTGTATTTTTAAAATTGCTTAGTGAAAATTTATAAATAAAATATCAAATTGCGTAGATTATGATCACTAACTGCGGCATATCAAGGGCTACACAGTAAAATGTTCCCCAGTGAATAGATATACCCAATTAAGTTAAATTTTAATTAAAATGTCAGGAAAATCTAAAAAAAATCTAATTATTAAAAATTGAGATAGACATAATGTAACCTATCTCGCTTAAATAATTTTCACTAAGAAAAAATGCTAATTTCTGGAGAAATATCAAGAGAAAATAAATCCGTCAAAAATTTCGACGGATTTATGACAGAATTTTTCAGATGGATTTCTGGAGGATTTTTAAATTATAATAAATATTTATTCTTATTCATTTTGTTAAAATAAATTAAGTAATTTAATAACTTATTGTCAAATTAAATTAATTATTGTTAAACTAAAATAATTAAATAGTTTTAATAATTATTGTTATAGTAAATTAAGCGATTTAAATATATTAATTAGTTAATCTAATAGATATTGTTAAATAGTTTTAGAAATAAATATTTTTAAAATAAATACTAATTTAATAATTTATTTTCAAATTAAATTAAATATTTTAAAACTGAATTAAATAAATAGTTTTCATAATTATTTTGATTTTTCAAAAATATGAGGGTGAAGCAACTACGCCTTCCATCTACATTGTGACTTCATAGGAATTATGCGACACAGGCGCTGCGGGAGAGCTCGCGTGAGTGTAAAGCCCGTTAAATCTGCCGAAGAATGGGGTTTAGATTCACTAGGAATTACATGGATTTATATCATAAATCTATAAATCTAGAATTTATGTAGCCATCGGATTTACTTGTCCTCCTAAACCGTTTGGTTGGATTTATGTTAAATCATACTTAAATTTCATGGCAAATTTCATACCAAACAGCCCCTTAGATTTACAAATTATAAGATTTATGAATAAGTAGTGTTGCGGGCTAGAATATACACGGCGATAGAGTTGTAATTTTACGTCTTAGCATTGCACGAAATCCTGGAAAAGGGAAAAACTAGGTGGTGGTCTAACGAATTTGAGTTGAGTATAACGGGCTGACTAATCCCAGAGGACGATCGGATTACAAATATCAACCGTATGATTGAAGTCTAGTGTTAAATCTTACGTCACTTGGAAGTTGGGGCGTCAGTTAGTAGTCCGATAGTGACTTGGCAGAATTATGGCGTCAGTTGATGGTCTGACAGAGTTTAGAGCCTCAAGTGTTGGTATGGCGAAGTTCAGGCCCTTAGGTGGTGTTCCAGCGAAGGTGAGGACCTTAGGCGGTGGTCCGGTGAGGGTGACGGCCTCAGGTGGTGGTCTGACGAAGGTGAGGGCCTCAAGTGGTGGTCCGGCAAAGGCGAGGGCCTCAAGTGGTGGTCCGGCGAAGGTGATGGCCTAAAGTGATGGTTCGGGGAACTCAGGCGGTGGTCGAGGAGGAGCTTCTTCCTTCTTCTCTTCTTGCTTCGGTCCATTTTTCAAGAGAAATGAGGTGTCTATTTATAAATTTATGGAGTGGCATGGCCCGTAAGTAGGTGAGAGATCAAAGGTAAATGGGGAGTGGTTGGATGGATGATTGATGTTGAATCCCTTGATCATGGACCATTTGATGGACATTTGAACGTCTTATTGATGTCAGAATTCAATGATCTTGGGCTCGTTGGATTTGTCTCATCGAGACGCTTGATTCAACTATAAGAATGTTTTGTTTGGAAACCGTTTGTTAATCCAAATTGTGGTTCGAACTTTCCAACAGAGCTTCTAACCTTTGATTTGGACCCGTTTGGGCTCGGATTTGGTGTCGTTGGGTTCGTATTCTCGAGACGCTCAGTTCGACTATAAGTTTGCTGAAATCAAAGTTCTGATGATCCCAAATTATGAAAGTTTCCAACTTGATTTTGCATTAAGATTCGTGCCCGCTGAAGATAAATTTTTAATGACATATCAAATAATTTTACTGTTTTAGCCAAGTTATACACCTAAAATATTACAATAAAAGATATTTGTGCAATTTTGAAAGGACATAAATACAATTTATAAAATGTCACATCATTCTCTGTACAACAAATAAAAAATTACACTGTACACAACTCTCCTTGGCCTATTGGTTGAGAGCTTAGTCTTCCAACTAAGAGGTCCAAGGTTCGAGTCTATGTGTATGCTTTGTGTGTGTAAGTTTGCCTTAATTGACCTAAATGTACCAAAAAAAAAATTACACTGTATAATCTTTAAATTGCGCTTTTAACAACAAATAAATAAATAAGAAACCAAGTGGCAAATATATCATTCTAACAATTTTGATGATCTTTTCGTCAATCTATCAATTTTTTTTTATTCTCTATATAAAGGACAAGGCATTGACTCCAAGTCTATCCATTGCAATCCTCTCAACCCCCGAAGGAATTCCAGAGAAGAAAAATCAACCTCACTATATAAACCAGCTCGAAAAGGATATATACAGAGAGCCATAATTAAGTAACCATGGCTGAAGAATTCCAGGGAAGCGTATCCAGCTTCAACTTTTGGAGCTCCTTAAGATGCAGCGATATCTTCTCCTGCTCGACGGCTTTGAACGCCGGCGATATTGAAGAAACCTTCGGGTTTTTTCCAGCCAGCAACGAGATAGTTGAGCTCAGCAAAGCCAACTCCTTTGATTACTTCACTCAACCTTCAAGTTTAGATCCCTTGTCCTCTTCAGTTGATTGGTCCCAATCTTTCCTGTAAGTTATATACACCATCTCCCTATTTTCCTGTGTGTTTAGAAAAGCTCGTGCTAATATTTGAGGTTGCAGTGAAAGCTCTGAGACTAATTTCCAAGCTGTTCAGCTCGAGGACAGCGCAGCAACAAGAGAGTGTGAAATAATACAGATGGATTTTACAGAAACGTCGCAAGATTCTTCCAAAGATATGATCTGTCACGGCTCCTTTCAATCGAATCAGACCCTTTCAGAATCCGCCATGGCTGAACTTCAAATCCTTCCAACGGTCGAGTTTCCTTCCAACGGCTCTTTGTTTTCGAGCACGTCAGCGAAGGTATCTAGCTGTTCATACTTTACTTAATACTACCGCCATGGATCATAACTCAAAAACTCTTAATTTATTCTTGTGCGAATCGATTCAGTCAAACACAGCAGCTTCAAGAGATCCAACACCCCCGATTGCAAAGAAGATTAGAATAGAAACACCTTCACCATTACCAGCTTTTAAGGTAAGGTTTGATCGATTTGCATATGATCACATCATTGCATTAATGTTAAATATATCAATTTAATCTTCGTATTAGTTGAATAGAATTTTATATATGAACAAAAAGCTCATGGCTCTGGCTCTTTTAGGTGAGGAAAGAGAAGTTAGGTGACAGGATTACAGCACTCCAGCAACTGGTATCACCTTTTGGAAAGGTGGGCTTTATTTGATTCCAGCCGTACTAAATAAATTTTATTTTTTCTTTTAAGATTTTTGAGACTATTAAAATCAAAATCATATAATTCAAGATCTCTTAATTGATAGCTAAAACTGACAAATATAAGTTGCATATATACAATTGAATTATAATCTTGAGTTCTTTTGATACTATTTGCAATAATAAAATTTATTGAGGTTACTCTTAAAAAATATGAAAGTTACAATTTACCCACATTTTTTTTATTTAAGTCGCTTTTTTTTAATTTGATTTATTTTTGTGACTAGAGTTTTTTTTGGTAAATATATGAATAAATAGCTATCATTTGTCATAAATATTTTTGGTTAAATAAATGTAGTAGTTGCAAAAAATAAAATTATTGAGGTTATTCATAAAAATATGAAAGTAACATTTTAGCCACATTTTTTTTATTTTAGTTATTTTTTAATTTGATTTTTTATTGTGACTAGAGTTTTTTTTTTGTTGTAAAAATATGAATAAATAGCTATCATTTTGTAATAAATATTTTTAGTTAAATAAATGCACTCAATTAAAAAAAAATTGTTACTAAAGATAAAAGAAAAAGTTTAATTTTTTTTCTATTTAATCAACACCTTTTAAATACCATCTATATAAAGCACATAATAAAAAAGTGGTAGTATTCCTCCTATCTTAGGCCATACCTTTTTTATAACCAACTTGCCACATAAAATGTGTTTAGTATATTTTAGATTCCTTGGTGTTGAAAACATGGGTCATGATTAAAAAATGTGAAGGCATTTTTACTTTTTTTTAGGTTTTGTAGTCTAAAAGTTCGTTTGGAAAGACTGCAAAATTTATAAATGTGATTTTGAAGCTGTTGTCTAGAAAAATATTTTTTAAGAGCTATTATAGGAGCTATTATAGATATTATAAATATCTTCTATTTAAAAAAATCAAACAAATGTTTTGTTACAACTTCCATTTTGTAGTAGATTTAGGCTTCGTTTGGGATGGTTATCTTCCTGCTTCTTAAAGCAGCTTAATAGTAGAAAGTTGTTTTAAGAAACATTAAGAAAACTATCCCAAACGAAGCCTTCGTTGCAAAAAAAATACTTCTCACTATAAATTTTTTAAAAAGTAATAAGAAAATAAAAAGGAAGTAGTTGTAAGACATAAGTGAGATTGTGATCTTAAAAGCAATTAAGTTAAAAGCTGTTTCAAAGATGTCCAAAGCCAAAACATTAAAATAAAATTTGTTAAAGTAGAATATAGCAATCTTTATTATCATGTTGATAAAGCTGTCGTCAACAAGAAATTTTTCCGTGCGGAGTCTGGATGGGAAATCTCCATTCGGACTTCCCATCCGAACTCCACACTGAATAATTTCTCGTCGCCAACATACTAATATCAGCATATTAACAGTCATCAAGATCAAACAAAGCAAATTATTAGAAAGTCAATAAAAATGTTATATCTATTATATAAATATTATATCAAAATATGCTTAAAAATCACAATTTTTTTTTTTTCTTTTCCATCCAGACTGATACGGCTTCAGTTCTCCATGAAGCAATCGAGTACATCAAGTACCTTCACCAGCAAGTCAATGTAAGTTCCCTGCCTTTCAAGTTATAAGATTACTCGAATATATTTCTTAATTAAGCTTAAACAACTATATATTTTCAATTAATTCCAGGGGCTAAGTAATCCATATCTAATAAATAGGCAGCAGAAGACAAAACAACAGGTAATTAATTACTGACAGTTTTTCCTACTTAATTGAGATTAATGGCTTAATAATGCTTTGCTTAACTTGAAATCAGATTTTGGAAAGGCAGGAGAAGAATGGCGATAGAGCAAAGAAAGATCTTAGAAGCCTTGGGCTGTGTCTGGTTCCTATATCGACCACATTTACAGTGGCCAGTAATGAGCTCCCACCAGATTTCTGGACTCAACTATGGAGCATGGAGAACTACTGCTCTATAAGAAGGGAGAGATAGATCGATCGATATTAATAAAATAGGAGAAAATTGGCGAGTTAATAACCCCTAAGAGCTAATGAACTTTGTTTAGAAGAAGAGGAGGAGAGCTTTCAGCCTTCAAAGACAGTCAAAATTTGTTCATGTGCCGTTGATCTATCAGTATTATTATGTATTGATATTAATACAATATTAATACAAAATAATACAGATTATATGATTATTAAGCTTCAATAAGCTTAACAAGATGGGGCGAGCATTGGATAATTGGATAGAAAGAGGCAGTGGAAGGGGACTAATTTCTAATTTTTATGCTGTATGTTGCACAAGAGCTGTATGTCCACACTTCTCTAGCTTTTTAAAAGAATCTGACTGGTAGAACGGTATTATTGAATTCCTGAATTGAGACAACTCTGCTTGGTCTTTTGTTGAAGCTTTACATAACTTTAGAGTATATATATATTTATTTGTTTAGAGTATAGTGGAAGCCACAAGATGGCCAACTTAGGCTTCGTTTGAGAAAACTTTCTTACTGCTTTGTAAAGTAACTTCTTAGCACAAAATTTTCTTGAAAGCAAAGAATTTATGTGGTCTAAAGCTGTCCCAAACGAAACCTTAAGCTCCCGTGCCCCACCTATTCTCTCTTCTATACAACCTAGTTAATATTATTGGTTACCTGAGTGCATAGAGGACATTTAAACTTGACATTTGATAAGTAGATCCCAATATGTTACGCTGATGAGGAGAAAATATTTATTTCTAGGCATCAGTATCCTATAAGTTAAACAATTCTTTTCGTCATATATAGTTTAGTTGCATATAATAGATAAATATTCTTCATTAGATTTCCTTATTTTTGTCATATTAGACAACCGCATTGTCCGCATTCTGATCAGAAATTATTGCTAATAAGTTCAGAAGTCAAGCAAGTCAGTGCAGAATAAACTGCTTTGGATATATTCTGCAGATCAGTTCAATATGGAGATTAACCTTTAAGCAAAGACAAAGAAGTTCTGTTAAACATGTTAACAAAATATGGACCTTAATAAGCTGGTTTTACGTGTATGCTTCATTCATATTCGATTACTCTGAAGCCTAGAGAGAGGCCATAAGGAATTGTGAAAAAAGTTTACTGTTAATTAGTCATTAAAAAGAATGACTTCTGCATGTATGTATTTGAATGATCCACTGACAATAAAAATTGGTGAGAAAATTTGTGCTGAATTTGTTGTGTTGTTCATTTCCTAAGAAGTCAAGCTGACATGGAAGGGGGATGGCAACCTTTCTCAGGCGGCTTGACAGCCATGGAAGCAATGGGACAATAATTTAGCATTGCTTTGTGAGGTGCTAAAGCTAGACAAAACAACAAGGTGCCAGCAATGGTAGGGTTGAATTAGGGTGGTGGAGGTCCCTACCTTTGCTGTTGGAGGGCAGATCCAAATCAACGGTCGTGGCAAGGTTGACAGCCACATGCAAGCCAGCGAAATCGCACAGTCAGCAAAGAAATGAGAGATGGGAGAAAAAGCCATGTTGTGCTTTAATCCTTTCTAAAATAGTTACTTTCTCGCAAAACAATACAGCTTTACTGTACTTCATGGTTTGTTTAGATTCCAATAGTTTTTTTTTGTTCTAAGAGGAGGTTGGAGCTTGATGCAATGTCTGCAGGGGTTCAATTTCAATCCCAATGGTATAGACTTGTTGAGGGCTAGAATATTCACGTCGATAGAGTGAGTGAATTTTTTAGTTTAGGAATGAACATATATCCAGCACACAAATATGTATTGAAGAAAGGGCAGAAAAATACCAAAAATACTTACGTGGAAAGCCCAAAGAGGGAAAAACCATGGAACCTCGCCTAGGTGAAAAGGCTCCACTAGATTCAACTTAGTTACAAAGTTTGACCCGTCTCTAGACTTAAGAGGTGGTGATATTACAATAGTTTGGAGAGTTTGGAGAAAGTCCAAAGGTGAAAGTTTGGGGGTGTGTGGTGGTCCGACGATAGTTGGGCGGGAGTTCGGCGGCTGTCGGCGACCGGGCGGTGGTTCGACAATAGTCTGGGTAGAGTTCAAAGGTGGATGGGTGGAGCCCCAACGGCAGTTGGCAGCCGGGCATAGGTTCAACTATAGTCTGGTGGAAGTCCGACGACGATTGACAACAGGCCAGGGTGGATGTCTTGTGACGATCAACGGCCGGGTGGAAATTCGCCTGTGGTCGGCGGCTAGGCGGTGGTCTGATGATGGTCGGGCGGGAGTCCGGCAATGCATGGTCGACGGCTGGGTGGAAGTTTAGAGGTGATTGGCGGCTAGGTGATGGCCCGATGATGGTTGGACGGGAGTCTGTCAGCTGTCAGCGACGGTCGACGGAGATTCGGCGGTGGTGGTACTAGAGTTCTTGATGCCTCTCAGAGCTCTCTCCAATCTCCAACTAAAAGTTCCCCTTCATGTAAAGAATAAGAGTCTATTTATAAATTTTTTAGAGTGACATGCCTCATAAACATAGAGAAGATCTGTGGCAGATTTGAAGTGCTCCATAGAATAACTCATATATATATATCCCCGATCATAGAGCATTTTTCAAGTGCATAAGTGCCTTAATGATTTCAGAATTCAACGATCTTTGGCTAATTGGATTTGTCTCACCAATTTGCTCGATTAGACTATAAGCATGCTACATTTGAATCTCATTTGGTCATCCAATTTAGGCTTTGAACCTTTCAAATAATCTTCAGGGCTTTGATATCAGGGCTCATTTGGGGTCGAGTTATATCGTTGGGTTCGTCTCTTTAGGACGTTCAGTATGACTATAAGTTTGTTGAAATTGGAGTTAAGATGGCCTCAAATTTAATTTTGAAAGTTTCCAACTTAAATATGCCTCGAGATTCATACAAAATATTATATGAAGTGAAATCAAATCTAAAAATAAAAAATTCCTTTGCGAAATCATGAAAGGCTAAGTAAAGTAAAATATTAAAATTTAATAAATAAATTCTAGATTAAAAATAAAACCCAAATCAAAGTTAAATCAAAATATAATCAAATTCTAAAAAAAAAACTTTTCTAAAATCTACCCAACATACTTGAAACTTAATTTTTAATTATTAAAAATCATGAAAATAGATTTATACTTTTTTATTTGTTAGGACTTTTTTGAGTTAAGCCAGTTGTATGATAGACTTTGTTCTCTAATTCTTTCTAAAGAACATAAAATTTTAACTCAAATAACAAATGCTAAAATTTTAATTAAATTTATCGCACTAAGGCTTCATTTGGGATGGCTGCAGCTGTTGGTAAATCAAGTGGCGAAGTTGTCGTACAATAAATTACATTTTGAAGTTATTGTATAAAGATCAATATATTATTTCATGGGAATATAACTTGCGAAACCTGTGTTGTTGCTATATGAGAACAAATTACTTTGATTCCCTTATATATATATATATATACACACACTAAATATATGATAGTGCTTCACTATTTAAAACTTATTAAATATTTACTAAATTAGACATGATATTTACTAAATTAGATATGATATCTACTAAATATTTAGTAAATAAACTAAATATTTAGTAAATAGATACTAAATATTTACTAAATATTTACTATATATTTAGTTAATATTAAATATTTACTAAATATTTAGTATCATTATAAAATATCACTATCATTATTAAATATTTACTAAATTAGATATGATATTTAGTAAATATTTACTAAATATCCCTATAACTATCATTATTAAATATTTACTAAATATTTATTATCATTATTAAATATCACTCACTATCACTATCATTACTAAATATTTACAAAAAAGTTCTAACAAATAAACATAATGCAATTATTTCACCTGAGAAGGTGGAATAAAAGTATATAAATCTATTTTAATGATTTTTAATAATTAAAAATTAAATTTCAAGAAAGTTGGGTAGAGTTTAGAAAAGTTTCTTTAGAATTTGATTATATTTTGATTTAACTTTGGTTTGGGTTTAATTTTTAATCTAGAATTTATTTAATAAATTGTAATATTTTACATAGTTCACTTATTTTATTTAGCCTTTTATGATTTTACAAAGGACAATTTTGTTTTTAGATTTGATTTCACCTCACTCATGTTGGTTTTTATTCGTTATGGTGTTATAAGTTCAAAAAGAATTTATTTATTTATTTTTTTCTGATTTTATTTCATTTAAAAAAATATTTTAACTTTTAGGCATTTTAGGGAATCTATTTAATTTGTTTATAAAAATGAGACGTTTACTTAAATTTTTATTTTGTTTAATATTTGTTATAATTTATGACTTTACATAAAATTATTTCATTCTTCCAAGTTAATTTGGGTATTAATTTGATTTGAGTAGGTTAATGAAAGATTATTTAAGCTATCTATCAAGGTTATTGTTCTTTTATGATTTTACGCATTTATAGAAATTCAGTTGAGATTTTTTCTGAATTTTCTTGAATTTTTAATGATTTTTATATTGTTTGAATTGTTCATTTATGGCTCTGTCTCAACTACTTCTTAAATTAATTTATGAATTTTTAATTTATATAATTCAAAAGATATTTTGTATATATTTATAGCGCGGGACTCAATTGGCCCTTCTAGCTACCTCATGCTTTGTAACTTACTGCGTTATAGAAAATTCTGTACATTGTTATAATCTTTAAATTAGCCCTTCTAGCTACCTTATGTAGTAAGTTACAAAGCATGAGGTAGCTAGAAGGGCATATTGAGTCCCGCGCTATAAACATATACAAAATATCTTTTGAATTATATAAATTGAAAATTCATAAATTAATTTAAGAAGTAGTTGAGACAGAGCCATAAATGAACAATTCAAACAATATAAAAATCATTAAAAATTCAAGAAAATTCAGAAAAAATCTCAACTGAATTTCTATAAATGCGTAAAATCATAAAAGAACAATAACCTTGATAGATAGCTTAAATAATCTATATATATATATAAGTAGCTCTAGTTCAAATGAAAGATGAAATCAGAAAGAATTCCAATCTATATGCTTCTTCTTCTTCCCAATGGTATCTCTATTTGCTGTAACTTTGCATTTCAGGTTCCTCAGTTTGAAATATGTTAAAACTTATGAAAATGTTTATGTGCTTTTATTTTTTAATGTTGGATCATACTTTTCATTAATATTACTGATCAACAGTGTGATCTACCAGTATTGAAGGCAAAGAAATCGTGAAGATAATAAACAACTGCTCCACACAAAAGAAATAGATCAAAGAACAAATCAACTTACAATTTATCTATTCTATTTAGTATAAACCATCTCAGCATCCACTCCTATATACAAGCCAAGCAACTTAAAAGTAATGAGGATGATTTGAGAGATTCAAAAATTTTTACTTAGCTATGGTGATTACCAACATTGCCACGTGTTATCAATCTCTTTTATTGAATAACAAAATTGATTTTCTTAGATGCAACTGAAGGGTCGGAGCTCTCATTTACTTCTGATATTATCTTAGTTAAAAATCATATGCAAATGGTGCATGTGAATAAAACTTTTAAAATAAAAAAATAAAAAAAAGAGAACATATGAATAACAGCACTTAGTAGTAAAAGACGACACATTAAGCCCTCTTGCGTTTGTTAGATTCGGTGATGTTGATCGTCTACTATGATGAGATTCTCTTCTTCCTTTCAGTCATGCTCTGATAGTTGAAGCCACCCCAGTCCATTCACATGAGTTGAATCTGATTGGGGATGTCGTAGTCTTTTAGATTAGACTCTTTTGAGATAAGATACTAGGTCCATGCCCACTATGTTAGTCAGGTGGGATAATAACGATCCATTATCTATATGAGATTCTCTTCTTCCTATCAGTCCTGCTCTGATAGGTGTAGCCCCCAGTCCAGTCACATGAGTTGAATGTGATTAAGGATGTCAAAATCATTAGTTTAGACCCTTTGTGAGATGTGATACTAGGTCCCCACCCCCCTATGATAGTCAGGTATGGTGATAGAGATAACCTATCCCTACTTTGGTTTATTCTTCCTATCAGTCCTGATCTGATAGGTGTAGCCCCCAGTCTATTCATGTGAGTTGAATGTGATAGGGGAGGTTGTAGTCTTTAGTCAAGACCTTTTTGAGATGTGATACTGGGTCCACATCCTCCTATGATAGTCAGGTGTGATGATAGAGATCCACTATCCCTACTTTGGTTTCTTCTTCCTATCAGTCCTGATCTGATAGGTGTAGCCCCCAGTCCATTCATGTGAGTTGAATGTGATAGGGGAGGTTGTAGTCTTTAGTCTAAACCTTTTTGAGATGTGATACTGGGTCCACACCCTCCTATGATAGTCAGGTGTGGTGATAGAGATCCACTATCCCTACTTTGATTTCTTCTTCCTATCAGTCATGATCTGATAGATGTAGCCCCCAGTCTATTCATGTGAGTTGAATGTGATAGGGAAAGTTGTAGTCTTTAGTCTAGACCTTTTTGAGATGTGATACTGGGTCCACACCCTCTTATGATAGTCAGGTGTGGTGATAGAGATCCACTATCTCTACTTTGATTTCTTCTTCCTATCAGTCCTGATCTGATAGATGTAGCCCCCAGTCCATTCATATGAGTTGAATGTGATCAGGGATTTCAGAGTCATTAGTTTAGACTCTTTTAGAAGTATGATACTGGGTCCATACCATCCTATGATAGTTAGGAGTGGTTATGTTGATCCTCTACCCTGATTTTGATTTTTTTTAGTTATATATTAATTTCACTATGATTGTGTTCCCCAGTTCATTCACATGAGTTGAGTGTGGTCTAGGTTATCAAAACCAATGATTTAATTTCTCATAAGAGCTTGTGTGATTTTCTCTCTCCCCAGTTTTGTTCATGCGGCGAACATGATCTGGGATATCAAAACAAGTCAAAATTTCCTCTATAAAAATAAAAAAATATATATATACATGTGATAAAAAGAGGGAAGCCCTTAGTGGAGCAAAACCGGTTGCCCTTGTCACAGGAGGAACCCGATAAAACTCTCTAAGGGTACAAATTCCCCAAAATTCTTCTTTCTCCTCCCTTGAAGCACTTTTGACGATCTCTTCAAGGTTGAGCCAACACTTAGTTAATCATGATTTTTTATGATTCTGAGTGTTTTTCTTTGTTAGTGATGTAGTACGTTGTATTGTAGATGTCAACATCACTATCTTTGGGCCTAAGTCTTTTTGAGGAAAGATCGCCCTCCGCTGTCCTCTTTTGACAGCCTACTCTCCCATCGATACACTGTTCTGAGCTGCCAGAGTGATCCTATGAATGTGGTAGGGTTACTATCACTTCGCATAGGGTCATATTTGATTAGGGTAGGTGTTACCACTGTGGTCTTCAGATAATCATAGATCTCACTCATGATTATCGTACTAGGTGTTAGGTGTGCTCCCTTGTTGCCTCAGAGTTATTTTCTTAGCTGTGATGTAGTACATCTATTTTTAGGTGTTATCACCACAATTTCAGGAGTTCCGATTTTCCATTGGAGGACCGATTCCTTAGTTTCTTTTACCGACCTACTTCCTACATTCATACACTACTCTTAGCTGATAGAGTAGCTATATGAATGTTGTCCTGTTGTTTCTACTCCTCACAGGGTCCTACCCAGTTAGGATAGGACCCAGTTATGGTAGGTGTTACCACTGTGTCCCTTCTAGTAATCATTGATTTCATTTATGATTACTATCCTTGGTAGTGAGGAGATCCCTTTACTACCTAGAGTTGTTTCTTAGTTGTGATGTAGTACATCATTTCTCAGATGTTAGCATCATGACTTCAGGAGCTCTGATTTCCTAGTAGAAGATCAGCTCATTAGTTTCTTTACTCACCTACTTTTACATTCGTACCATACTCTTAGCTGCTAGAGTAGCCCTATGAATGTTATTTTGCTTCTTTTGCTCCCCATAGGGTCCTACCCGATTAGGGTAGGTGTTACCACTATGACCCTTTTTTATGATTCTTCACACTTATTCATAATTACTATTCTGAGGTAGTGAGTGTACCCCCTTACTACCCAGAGCTGTTTTACTTGTAGTGATGTAGTATGTCCTTTTCTCGGATGTTAACATTACTACTTTGAGAATTTTGATCTTCTGATAGAAGATCAGTTCTTCTCCTCCTTTTTGTGACCTACCTTACCATTCATACACTGGGCTCAGTTGCCAGATTAGTCTTATGAATGTGTTGGGGTCACTTTCACTTCTCACAGGGTCCCACTAGTTTGTGTGGGTGTCACCACTATGAGATTTTGCTTACTTAGAGTTGTTGCCCTTAGTGGAGAGGGTGCTCCCTGGCTACTTTGACTCTCTTTCCCCTACTTGGTGATATGGGGCGTCGTACCTTAGATGCAACCATCACCTCTTCCTTGAGCTTTAATTTTTCAGTAAAAAGTCAGCTCTTCCGAGTGTCTCACTACTTGCTTTCCCATTGAGATCCGACTCTTAGCTGCTAGAGAGGTCATTTGAATGCTTTGATACTTTCCACTTCTTACAGGGTCCCCATCAGGTAGTATGGGTTTACCACTATAGCCCCCTTCGGGGTTGTTTTTACTAGGCTTAGTCCTACCTTTTGTAGTAGAGGTGCCCCCTCTCTACTTCAGTTTCTTTGGCTTCGTTGGAATGAGATTACCCCTTTGCACACTCTACTAAGGGTATATCTCTTCCAACTTTATTTAGGAGACATCGTTTTGATGTCCTCCTTCTCTTTTGTGTAGGGTTAGGGTTCCTTAGGAGATCCTGATAGCATTTGGATACTCATGGTCACGACGATTTGTCCTCTACCATGCGGTTACTAGAGCGCTAGAACGGGTTCCCTAGGTGGCTCTACCCTTAAAATCATCCCATTTACTTACTTCTTTCTCCCTCACATCCCTACACAGATACGTGTTAGGCTGATGTTGAGGTGACTTTTTCACCTTCTATTCTACTGTTGAAATGAACAGACAGGTAGTTGGTGTAATATCAGTTATGCTCCAGGTTCGTCCGGGACGAAGTTGGATCGTCCGGGACGATCGGTACAAGTTTGTTCAGAATTTGTGAAAATTGGGCAGTTCGTCTGGGATGAAATGTGGGATCGTCTGGACGAAAATTTTCCAGAGCCCAAGTCGTCCTGAGACGATAATTAATTTCGTCTGGACGAGAATTTTCCAGAGCCCAGATCATACCGGGACGAAGTGCGATCGTCCAGGACGATCTGAGTATTTTAAAGAGGAAATCAGATATTTTGAAGAGAGAGAAAAAAAAAAAAGAAAATATCAGAAATTCCATCCGTGAGAAAAGGAAAAAGAAAAGAAAAGGAAAAGTTGATTTCGGGAAGCCGCGGGTCCGTTTTCGTTCGTCGAGACTGTTGAGGATTTTGCTGTACGCAAGGTAAGGCACAATCCGACTTTCTCAATTTTCAGAACCGTCGCTGTTGGCGGTATTTTCTGTCCGAAGTTCGTTTTTGTTAG
>NW_021319523.1:2956763-2965677 GCF_001605985.2 Dendrobium catenatum | reverse complement strand
AAGTCTTGTGTATGTGATGTGTGCGTGAGTTTTCTTTAATTGGCTATGTATGAAAAAGTGATATTTTAATTAAAGGGTGATTATGAATATGAATTTTTTATTCACAATGAAATATGAATAGGGTTATGTATGAAAAAAATATAGAATTTAAATATTAAATTATCACACAAATACATAATATATATACAATTTGTTAAAATAGTAAGACAATATTGCTAAAAATTTTCTAAAGTATTTAGGAAAATTGATGACAGTAAAATTGAGAAGTTTTAGAAAGGATATAAATTATCGATATTAATTTAGGAAAATTGATGGCTATAGCTATAATTGAGATATTTTACAAAGGATATAACTGCGAAAGATGAATCTAAATATAAAAAAATTGATGGATTTCTATAAAATTTAGATGTTTTTAGGAAGGTTATAACTTTGAAAGATTGATCTATATATTTTCTATTAATTTAGAAAATATTGATAGATTTCTATAAAATTGAGATGTTTAAGGAAGGATATAACTGTGATTTCAATGCATTTCTTGATCGAAGGAGGCATAATTCTCTTTATATATTGCTTTTAGATGAAAAATAAAATTAAAGAACAATGAAAAATCATTCCTCATCATTGCCTTTGCATTCTCACTTTTGATAATATCTGATTATGGTTCCTTGGCTTCATGAAACAGGTGATAATGCTTTAGCTTTTAAGAGAATAAATATACTATGTTTATGATTTTCATTTTTTTTCTTCTATAAACTTGTTTAGAATCTAATATGTATGAAGATCTATTTTCTTACATAATTTTACTTAATAGAATATATTGTAATTATTGAATGACATGATCTAGCTTGCTCATAATTTATTCTCTATATTTACAAAATTATTTTATGATTATTATGTTTTATTTCTTACAATATGCTCTCTTTAATATGGTTTACGTGATACATTTCTTAAAATAAAATATGAGAAATTATCAAATACATTATATTATGTCATAGTTGTTGTGATTGAACTCTTTGTTGTAACAATTTGGGATATAATCTATAATTGAATCACGATTAAATAATATTCAAATGATGATTGAATATATTGATCGAACACTTAATGACTAATGATCGGTTAATCTTCGCACTAAGATTGAACCTTCTTAGAATTATCTTCAATCAATGTATTAATAATAATTTTACAATCTTAGTGCTATGATCTAATTATCTTTGAAACATTCGAACTGCGACCTAATCATCGGCAAACACAATCGATCAATTATTTATTCGCATGGTGTATTGTTAACTTTGCTCATGATTAATATATATATTTCAGAGCATGATATGAAATTTCTCAACCGTTAGTAAACCTATGCTCACTCTTATCATGTATTTCAAGATTTATTCTCTATATTTACAAAATTATTTTAAGATTATTATGTTTTATTTCTTACAATCTGCTCTCTTTAGTATGATTTATGTGATACATTTCTTAAAATAAATTTTGTATTTCTTCATTTTCAATATTTTTTTGTATATACTGCTTATTATAGAGTTGACGAAGAGAAAAAAGTCCACCGCTTGTAGTTTTATTTATTTATTTGTGTTTTAGTTAAAAAGATTTTGACATAAACTAAATATGATATTTCATCATTTTCAATATCATTTTTTGTATAGATGATTGCATTTAAAAAATATGTTAATGAATGTAATGTTCATTTTTTCCAAACTCTTGGAACTCTGTTGGCAACTTAAAGATAAATCATGTCATGAGCGCTGCAAATGATGAAAATAGAGCCCGTTATTTGCCTCAATTTGTTCTGGTCAAGGGAGCAGTGTCATAACTCTTGTAGTTCAAGAATTGATAGCAATCCACCCCCCATGATTTTCTATGTCACACTGGTGATAAAGATTAATTGTAAATGGACATTAACTTCAGATAATTTTAAAATTTTTAAAAATATCATACTCAAAAGGAAACCTATACGAAAATTCACACAAATAATCATTGATAAGGTGAAACACTAAAAAATCTCCTAAGTAAGAAAAAAAATGAATTAATTCTAAGTATTACATAAGTATATCTACAACCATTAGCCTTTTCATAGAGGATCACTTGGCAAAATTAATTATAATAATAGTATTAATAAGAGGGATAAAAGTCAATAACATTATATATTTTTTTGTCAATTTTATATACTTTATGTAATTCTTCACCGGTATCTAGTGAGGATTTTCTAAAAATCAGAGTCAATAGTATTCCACATAGGATCATCTTCACCTATGTGACATAGAAAAACACAAGGAGTTCTACCTTCGTTTGTATGGAGTGGGGAGCCATTTACCCCAAAAAATTTTAAATCATGTGACATAAAGCAAATGTAAGCTCACATGCTAATTATCTGAGAGAATTAGAGAGAGGGAGAGAAGAAGAAGCCAACGAATGTAAATTGTAAAAGTAGATTGATTACAATAGGTGTTACAGAGTCTGTTTATATAGACTTAAGAGGGTACAGAGGTAAATACAGGAGATAATTACTAATGCTAATATGTAACGCCTAATATCCTCCTGCAAATTAATCATTCGGATTTTGAATGGTTAATTTGGAGCGAAGATAATTAAAGCGAGTAGAAGAAAGAGGTTTGGTTAGCACGTCTGCGATCTGTTCTTGTGAAGATAGATGAGCTAGAAGAATGTCGCCGGACTGAATATGCTGACGGATGAAGTGGTTGTCAATTTCAATGTGCTTCGTTCGGGCATGAAAAACTGGATTCTTGGCAAGTGAGATTGCAGAAATGTTGTCACAGTAAATGGTGGTCGGCCCGGTTTGCGGAAGATGCATTTTCGCAGCAAGGAGACATAGCTAGATAGCCTCGGAGGTGGCTGCTGAGAGAGCACGATATTCAGCTTCAGTCGAGGACTTGGCAACTGTGACTTGCTTCTTGACAGTCCAAGTGATCAAGTTGGGACCAAGAAAGGTGCAGTAGCCCGAAATAGACTTCCGATCCTGCGCGTCAGAAGCCCAATCTGCATCGGTATAATTCTGTAGCTGGAGAGGACCGGTGTGGATGGGGAGACCGAAGGAGAGAGTCCCTTTTATGTAGCAGAGGAGGCGCTTAAGGGATTGAAAGTCTTGAACAGTGGGGTGTTGCATCTGTTGACATACCCGGTTTGTAGCATAGGCAATGTCTGGCTGTGTAATAGAAAGATATTGTAGCGATCCCGCGAGGCGACGATAGAGATAGGGATCAGAGAAAGGAGTGAGATCCGGCGTCAGCTTGTGGGAAGGTGCCAGAGGAGTCGAAGCCGCTTTGCAATGTTCAAACCCGGAGTCCCGAAGCAGTTTAGAAGCGTAGTGAGATTGGTTGAGGAAGAAGTTAGCTCCATTCCGGAGCACTTGAATTCCGAGAAACAGAGACACTTGGCCTAATTGTTTTAGTGCAAACTGAGAGTGTAAGGCTTTGAGAATAGAGTTTATTTCATCCGTGTTGTTACCTGTGACAAGAATGTCATCAACATAAATAAGAATGTAGAGATGCGTATGTTTGTGGTTAAAAATAAGAAGGGAGGGATCGAAGCGGCTAAACCCGAAGCCACGTGTTTGGAGAAACCCCGTGAGCTTATGAAACCATTGTCGCGGTGCATGTTTGAGTGCGTAGAGTGATTTCTGAAGTTTGCAAACGGCGTATTTTTACAAGCAGCTACATCTATTTATACAATTTATATTAGCTGTCATCAGTACGGTACAACTGTCAAGTAACTAAATGTGGTATGAGACATTCTTGAGTTGTATTATCATCTAACACCCTCCCTCAAGCTGATGTTTCGGTAGAAGATATCAGCTTGGATGATATCAGACGAAATCGAGCAATAGGTAATGATTTTGTGAACAAGTCAGCAAGTTGATCTTTGCTTGAAATATGATGAACATGAATTGTTTGATCTTTGATGCAGTTTCAAATAAAATGACAACCAACCTCTATATGCTTTGTACGAGAATGATATACCAGATTATTTGCTAGTGCTAAAGCTGATGTATTGTCACAATATAGAGGTGTGGAAGATCTTTGCTTACAATCAAGTTCTTGCAATAATTGTCTCAACCATATTATCTCGATGGCGGCAGAGGCTAAGGCTCTGTACTCTGCTTCTGTCGAAGATCTAGCTACAGTTGGTTGTTTCTTTACACTCCAGGAGATAAGAGAATTTCCTAGAAAATTACATAAGCCAATAGTTGACTTCTGATCCAACTAATTACCTGCCCAATCTGAATCTACTTAGGAATGTAGTTTAAGTGATTCACCAGAGAGATAGATAATCCATAGTGAATTGTACCTTTAAATAACCGAAGTATTCTTTTTAAAGCCTCAAAATGACTTTCTAATGGATGATGCATATATTGACTTACTTTGCTCACTGCATATGAAATATCCAGTCTAGTTAAAGTCAAGTATTGAAGAGCACCAACCAATTGACGGTACAACAGCTGATTTGTACATGGCTTTTCTTCAGTCTTGATGGCTAGTGGTTCAGTCCCACTCCTTGAAAATTAAATAAAAAATAAAATAATAATAATAATAAAATTCTTCTCGTATTAATGAACCTAGTACCTGAACTCAGAAAGCCGAGACATTCTTCTGCTGAGCAGCTTGAAGTTGAATGACCAACATACAACAACCATTAGGGTGCAAGCTCAATGATAAAGAACAAAGCATGAAGAACTATTAGCACATAAAACCCCCACTACAGAGCAGGTAAAATGATGTTCACCGGAAAGCTCAAACAAACGTGTAAGCCTAATCGTTAGTTTAAGAACCTCGCCTCAATGCAGTTCTCCATTCAATTCGATTCTAAGTGCTCATAAAATGCCTTGAAGTTGGGTGTTTTACATTATGAAGTATGTGACAATCGATAGTAGCTGAGTGATGTTTAGTTGGTCTCCAGCTTTAAGTATGATTAAAATTCTTAATGAAGAATATCTATATTTTAATATTTTTAATAGTTATTTGATATCTCGATTGCTAGTGAGTTGCATAATTATTTTAACATAATGGCTTTACTATCACTTGTTTATGTATTGATACAATTGTATCGTTGGTTTCATAGAAGATATCATTTTTGATCTTGTTAGATGATAATACAACTCAAGAATGTCTCATACCACATTCAGTTACTTGATAGCTGTACCGTACGTATGACTAATATAAGTTGTATAAAAAGATGTAGCTGGTTGTAAAAATGTATGAAATACAAGATACTTCTGCTTTGGTCTAAAGCAGAACTTCCTCTCTTATTTCTCTCTGTATTTCTCTTACAGTTTCTTACATGGTATCAGAGCATCGCTGATCCCTTATTTTTCACCTCTGTCTCCTTACTTCATCTTCGTATCGCTAAATGGCCGGCTCTACCTCCTCCCCACCTTCTATTGATAGCGTCTCATCCATCAACACTATCCAGATCCCTCCACAGTTAAAATTCTTGATCAAAAATATTAAGAATCTGGTATCACCAACCCTAACCTCCGACAACTTTCCACTATGGCGATCGCAAGTGGAAAAAGTATTCGCTGCAAATGGATTTGAGGGATTTTTTGATGGATCTTGTTCATGTCCGTTACAACAAATCTCTTCATCCATCGGTGCTTAATCTGCGTATGATACGTGGACTTTACTTGATCAAAATCTTGCTGCTGCACTAATGTCAGTGATTTCACCTTCCATCCTACCATATGTGCTATCCCTGGCTCACTGTGTCGAGATTTGGTCTACGCTCAATCATCATCTTCAAGCATCAGCAAGATCATGCATAATGTAGTTGAAAAATGAGATTCAATTCCTATTAAAAGGTGATCACACAATGACTCAATACTTACTTCTTGTAAAATCCAAAGTAGATAAAATTGAAGCTGAAGGATGCCAGATAGATTCGGAAGACATCATACTCCATACTTTAAATGGATTACCTGCAACGTATCAGTCATTTAAAATGGCTATACGTACTAGCCATCAGCCTCTGGATCTTGATGAGCTATATACGCTACTCTGTACAGAGGAGCAAACTCTAGCTCAAGAAGCTGCTCGTAATCTGCAACTACTTCAAATCTCAGATAAAACAATGGCACTAACACATCCTTTCGATGCGGTCGTGGTCGGTACAATAACTATCATGGACGATTTGCTAACAACAGCAATTCCCAAAACTCAACAGGTCCGGGGGAGAAACAGTCAAACCAATTAATTATCTATCAAATCTGCACAAAACAAGGTCACTCAGCTCTCAAATTCTGGCACAAACACAATCCTTCATATCAAGAAACATCAAAAACTATTTTATTCACCCCATCAGATGAAACTCGATCCAATGAATGGTTCTTGGATAGTGGGGCATCTATTCATCTCACTGCATATTCTACTCAATTCAGTTCGGTGGAACCTTATACAGGTAACTCAAAAGTTACACTTGGAAATGGGCATCAGTTATCTATTTCAAATACCGGCAAAGGTCTCCTCCTAACCCCCACAGGTAATCTTAAACTGAATCATATTCACCATGTTCCAAATCTCTCATTCAACTTACTATGTGTATACCAACTAACTCGGGACAATGCGTGCACGATATCTTTTTCCTCCTATGGTTATCAAATCAAGGACTCGCGGACTAATCGTCTCTTACTTCAGGGACCTAGTCACAATGGTCTCTACTCCATAAATCCATCCAAAGCTACGTCATATCTGGCTCTATTTTCGGCTCAACTGGCTCCAGATTTATGGCATAGTTGCCTTGGTCATCCCCATCATCGCAAGCTTCAGTTAATGGCCAATCTAGATCCTTCAATATGTACTACTCTAGCCAATAAGAATTGTAATACATGTAATCATGCCAAGAGCAGACGATTGCCATTCACTTCTTCTATTTCTAATATAGCATCTACATTTGAACTCATACATTCGGATGTATGGGGACCCTCTTCTTCCATTTCAATACATGGTCATCGTTACTATGTCTCATTCATAGATGACTATACCCGTTTTTGTTGGGTGTTTCCTCTAAATCAAAAATCTAATGTAGTTCATAAATTCATTGAATTTTATCATTAGGTCATTTATCAATTTGGCAAATCCATAAAAATCATTCGTACTAACGGTGGTGGTGAGTACACTAATCATCATTTTCAACAAGTATGCAAATCATGGGGAATTACACATCAATACACATGCCCTTACACACCAGCTCAAAATGGTGTTGCTTAACGCAAACACCGGCATATCATTGAAACAATTAGAAGTCTTCTTGTTCAAGCCCAAGCTCCACATGAATTATGGGTTCAAGCTCTTATTACTGTTGTTTATCTCATTAATATCATTCTAAGTTCCAAATTCCACAACAAAACGCCGTATGAAAGCCTATACAATAAAATCCCAGTCTATGGTCACCTCAAAACTTTTGGATGTTTGTGTTATCCATGGCTTCGACCTTACACCAAATCAAAACTATCATCCCTATCTACACCTTCATTGGATATGCCGGTTCCCATAAAGGCTGTCACTGTTTTGACCCTACTACTCACAAAATCTACACATCAAGACATGTTGTATTCAATGAAAGTGAGTTCCCTTATCGTACATATACATCTTCACCACAATCGTCAAATCCTTCCACCAACATATCACCACTGCTTCTAGTACTGTCAACTGCGATGTCCAAAATTCCTCATACAAGATCACCTCAACGTTCTGTGATTTTATGAAATTCCTCTTAGCCGCAACCATCTCCACGTTCTCTAGCTTCGCATGATAATTCCCAACCATCTGTACCAAATTCTACATCAAACTTACTAATTCTCAACTCACACAGCACAATTCCTGTTACTCTACAAATCAAATCAACCACAAACAAACCCCAACATCATTCAACACATCCCATGAAAACCAATTACCAAATTGGTCATCTTAAACCAAAACAAATTTTCAATCTAACTCATCAAACCACCCATCAAGATCCCACCTCGTATAACCAAGCTTGCAAGCAAAAACAATGGCGGGAAGCCATGTCAGAAGAGTTCCAAGTTCTTCAATTGCAAGGTACATGGGATCTAGTTCTACCTTGTTCAAACCAAAATCTACTATGATGTAAGTGGACATTCCGCACAAAATACAATTCAGATGGGACAATAGCAAGACTTTAAGCTCAACTGGTAGCTTTGGGTTACAAGCAAGAATACGGACTAGATTATCATGAGACATTTAGTCCTGTAGCAAAAACACCAATAGTGAGAGTTATGATTGTCTTAGCTCTTCATTACAAATGGTATATACATCAATTAGATGTATCAAATGCATTCCTGCACGGTAAGTTTATGGATACGGTGTACATGAAACAGCCGCCAGGATTTTAAGATGCTATTCATCCAAATTATGTATACAAACTTAAAAAGGCACTCAATGGATTGAAATAATCCCCTCGTCAATGGTTTGAAACACTATCATGAGCTTTACATACACTTGGTTTTAAAACAAGCAATTCTGATTCGTCGCTTATGATCTACAATCAAAATAATGCTCAAATATACTCATGTTGGCTCGTCACTCAATATGCTTTATTCTTTAGCAAACGAAGACTTGTTTGGGTAGCTTTTACATAACTTTGATTTTTAGACTCCCACCACAATACCATTTGGCTCCAAATTTTTGTATGTTTTTTTTTTGGAAGTTTTTATGGTTTTTGGTTTGGGAAGAATTAAGGGATAGCACTCGGACTCATGCACACAGTATATATGCATGACTCAAACCCAAAACCTCTTGGTTGGTAGCCAAAGCATCCAACCAACAGACTAATTAAGGAGAGCTACGTGGAAGTTTTATGTTAGAAAGTTATTTTTTACAATCGAGGCAACTTATATATATATATATATATATATATATATATATATATA
>NW_021319523.1:2955757-2956288 GCF_001605985.2 Dendrobium catenatum | reverse complement strand
GTAGTCTGACGACGAAGATCAGTAGGATAGCGTCAGGTAGAAGTCCAGCAATGGAAAGAAATGCATCTTCGCATAGACGTTTAGCGAAGTCTGATAACCGGTAGAAGTCCGGCGTCGGGTAGAAACTTAGCGAAGAGTGAAGGTTCGACGTCGGGTAGAAGTCTGACGTCCGTTGGTAGCAGAGGAGAAATCCGGCCTCCCTTGGGCAGAGTTTCGACGTCAGGAGGGAACTCTGTCGTTAAATGAGAAGAATTTCATCATCACGTGGAAGTTGTGCAAATTCCCGGCGTTTCCTGAAAATTTGGCAGAGTTCCGGCGTCTTCAGGCGACAGGAAGAGCTCCGGCGGTGGTCGAGGAGGTGAGGAATCTCCTTTTCCCCTTTCTCCTCTTCTTCTTCTCTCTCTTCACTTCAGTCTCCCTTTGTGTAGAATGAGGGCTCTATTTATAGTTTTTCTGGAGTGTCATAGCCCGTAAATAGGCGTGAGATCATGGGCGAATTAGGAGTGGTTTGAATGGACGGCCGATATCGAA
>NW_021319523.1:2901343-2955736 GCF_001605985.2 Dendrobium catenatum | reverse complement strand
GTTGGGCATTTGAAGGCCTTAATGATGTCGGAATTCGGCGATCTTGGGCTCGTTGGATTCGTCTCGTCGAGCAGTTCAATTCGAGTATAAGCTCATCAAAATCGAAGACCGTTTGGTAACTTAAGCTCGTCAAAATCGAAGACCGTTTGGTAACTCAAATTGCAGTTTGAACCTTTCAACAACGCTTTGAGCCCTTGATTCGGACTCATTTGGGCTCAGATTGGGTTGATCTTGGTGTCGTTGGGTTCGTATTTCCGAGACGCTCAGTTTGACTATAAGCTCGCTGAAATCGGAGTTTATATATATATATATATATATCATTAAAAAGATTAATTTTCTAGTAACAGCTTTATAATCATCTTTATAAAAAAATTGTCGCTAACTCAGATACATCGTAAGTATTTTATGGAGCTTTTCTCCTCATTCAAGGAAAAGCTTCAGATAAGAATAAAGTGTTGAACAAAATGAAGTGTCTTGTGCTGAAAAGCCCAATTTAATAACAAATATATTTTGTTTAAATCTAGATGTTTTTTTATTATTATTTATTAATTATTCATGATGTTATGGTAAAAATTTTAAATAATAGAGATTTAATTATTTAGTTTAACCTTATTTATTTATTTATTATTGATTCGTCACTGAAAATTATCTTAATCGGGCAGAAATCTCGAGGTAAATCAAAATTACTGCTAATGGGAAATAACAAGGAAGTTATACAGACAACGCTCGATTACCTACACAGCAAATTCAAAATGAGAAATCTAGGCTACTTATCTAAGTTTCTTGGTATTACCATCGAATATACTTCATCAGGTGCTATTCTAAATCAATATCGTTATGCCCAAACGATCCTAGATAGAGCTGGTATATTGAATTGTAAACCGGTGGCTACTCCGACTCAACTAAATGAATTAATTGCACGAAAATCTTCGAGCTTGTGGTCTTCAAATTGGAAAAACATTAAAACCTGTTATCAACCAGTGAAATTTGATTTAACTGGAGAAAATAGAAGAATACAACAGAAATTCGATTTGTGAAATTCAAGTCTTATGTATTGTGGTGAGTGAACTTTTGAAGAAATTTGTTTTTGCTTGCCCATGTAAAAATTGAGAAGGTAGAAAGATGTTTGATTTATGTAAGAGGTTATGCAGGTGATAAGTTTTGTCTTCTATAAAGTAAAATTCTGTATGTCATTCTGAAGTTTACATTATCACACTTCTTTAGTCTGACCATCCAAAGCACATTTTGACTGTATTCTGATTTTGAGAGCATAGCAAATGTAAGGTATTAAATTAATTCATAGGATAAATTTTGAATAGAAAAACAACAGAAATAAAATTTCATTGGCGCCACAAAAGTAAAAATTATAGAAAGAAAAAGAAAATTGACATTCATTCTTCACTGTTCAAATCAATTCAGAAAAACTTCATATAAAACTCAAGTATATTTACAACCATAAAAAACATTCATTCACTATCCAAATCTGTTCACAACACTCTATATAAGACGGTAAGTATGTTTGCAAACATCACGAATAGACTACCAGTCCTTTCACAAATGAACTATAATGATCGTGACAATGATGGGGATAATGGTCAGTAACATAATAAGTTTTCCTAATTTTTTTACTTTTCTTAATTCCTCACCGGTAGCACGTGAGGATTTGCTGAAAATTATTGAAAGTAGTATACCCAAGAAAATCATCGTCACCTGTGTGACATAGAAAACTATAAGTTCTACCTTCCTCGTCTTGGGGGCGGTCATTAAATCTTGAACACCCAGTGTTATGGCGCCTGCTCCCTCCGCCAGAAATAGTTGTGCAAGATAGCCTTTTCTACATTCTTCGTTTGCATCCCTCTCGATGCAAACCTGTAAGCTGTTTATGCTGTCGCCGGCATTTCCTTCTTCAGCATCCAATTCACCGGCATCACCGGCCGCTGCTTCTAGCTGGAGATCGCTAACCTCTCCAAGTTCTTCAGTCGCATCGTCCGAGATGCGATACTTTTTAATCGCGGCATCTACGATGGCTGCGAATGAAATGGTAGATGGCATTGTTTTGCTGCTTGCTCTGTTTCGAAACGAAACAGAGCAATATATACAGCATTATACTTGCGGTGACTTGTGTTTGGCTTGGTGAAAAATTTAAACTCTAGTGGGGCTGTTTGAAAGAAGTAGAATTTATTAACTGAAAATTTAAATTAAATATAGAAAAAGTATTATAAGTTCAAATTAAAGATTAAACTTTATATACTATTTTAATAAATTTTGATATAAATATAAAAAATGTTATTACAATGTTACACTTAATTAAAATATATAAAGTATTATAAATTTAAATTAAATATAAAATTGTAGCAATATTTTAATAATAATGATATAAACATTGTAATAAAATATTATAAATAATATCACATTTATTTAATATACATTATTTATATTATCAAAACTTTATGCTTAGTTTAATAATATTTATATTGATATTTTTGTAATATAACCTTTATTTTATATAAAAAAAGTATAACTTAAAACTTTAATGTTAAATTATTAATTATTACATATTTGAAACGTCTTTGTCCGTAAGTTTGTCCTCTCTTACCTTATTTTCAATAAAAATAAAAATAAAAAAACTGGGCTCACACGTAATGTTTCAAAAGGTTCATTGATAGAGACTCACTCTAGTTTCTTTATAAACCCACATAAGGTATGAAAAATCACTCGTAGGAAACCTCGCCTCTATTTCAATTAGAACAGCCAAATTGTAGTGGGGTCGACTCTAAATCTCTAATTTAAGTTCAAAACTCTAATTTAAGTTCAAAATTATTTGTGACTCCAATGGGAGGTCGCTTGTTCTCATATCCCACTTACGCCTGCATGAAAAAGAAATGTAGTAAACAAGAATATAGCGTAAAAAAGTGCATTTTAAATGATATATCATCAATAAAATTATCTTAATAGTGAAGGAATCTAGAGGCAAAATAAAGTTGGAAACTTCCAAAGTTAATTTTGGGATCATCAAAACTATAATTTCTACAGTCGAATTGAACGTCTCAAAAGTATGAACCCAACAACACCAAATTTGATTCAATTTGAGCCCAAATGGGTCCAAATCGAAGATCTAAAGTGCATTTGAAAAGTACAAACCAAAAATTGGATAACTAAACAATTTTCAAATGTAACATGCTTATAGTCGAATCGAGTGACTTGAAGTGTCAAATCCAACGAGCTTAAGATCATTAAATTCTGATATCATTAAGACATTCAAATGCCCAATAAATGGTTTATGATTAAGGGAATCCACATCAACCGTCCATTCAAACTACTCTTAACTTACCCTTGATCTCATTCCTATTTACTGGACATACCACTCTTAAAAAGTTATAAATAAATCCCTCATTGCTCATGGAAAAAGAACCAATTAAGGAAGAGAAGGAAGAGAGAGAAAATAGAGTTCGCTTGCCACTAGACTCCTCGACCAATTTCGGACTTCCGCCCGACCACCGACCAACACCGGACTTCTTCCCCACTAGCGACAACTACCAGAATTACGCCTGACCACCGACTGACACCAGACTTTTGCTTAGCCATTGACCAACGCCGAACTTCCGTCTTGCCATCGATTGATGTCGGACTTCTGCCCGACCACCAACGGACACCAGACTTCCACCAGCCCACCGACTGACGTCAAATTTTTGCCCGACCATCGACTGACAACAGACTTCAACCCTAACACCGACTGATGCAAGATTTCCTCCTGACCACCGAACATCTTCAGACCTACATCTGATCTCCATTCATCACTAGATTTTAACCCGACTATTGACAATTGTAATTTTATCGTTATCAATTTTAAGGATGAATTAGTTACTTCTAATCTATTCAGACACTAGTGGAATAATTTCAACTAGGCGTGGTCCCGTGGGTTTCCCCTTTTTCATGTGTTTATGAATTCTATGTTTTTGTACTTGATATCCGTATAATATTGAGACGTAAAATTTTAGCTCTATCGCTGCGTATATTCTAGCATGCAGCAGTTTGGTGTTGTATATGAGAACTCAATCCCACTATCCTAAGCACTATTTTAATTGCTAACAGTTGCAACAATCGCATCGTTAGAGCCCCCCACTCCAACTCCCATCAATCCAAGAATCAGTCTATGAATCATGTACGCCAAGCATCTGCCTTTTTTTATCCTCGTGGGCAAAATGATGCTAAAGAAGGAACTTTAGGACCTTACCTAAAAGATAATATTTGAAAGAAGGAAGAATCTCAAAATGAGTATAGATTCTTCTCCCTCGAGATCCACCACTGGCCGAAGGTGTTAGACCTGAACATCTTCATGCATATATTCCTCTTCCTCAGTCAAGGATGCATCCCCTCATCAGGCCAACACGATGAACTTGTTGACACAATAAACTCTACACATCCTTCACACACAATTCGGCAACCTTACAATCCTCTAGTTATCATCGAAGATTTGGCCCGACCTCATGTTGCTGATCTCCCACACAACATTTAACATCACGAACTAGGACAACTTGTTTGAGAAGAATTCCCAATGAAAGGAGAAAGACAGTCTCTTCATCAGTGGGTCTTCTAGGAGTCATCACCCCTGACTGAAGCCATCTTTTAACAACCCATTCTGACAGGATTCAAACAACCGAGCATCAATTCTTACAATGGGACATTCAAACCTTACGAGCATATCAATCACTATATAACCATCATGTATATCCAGCGAGACTCAGATGCGCTCTTCTGCCAAATTTTTCCTGTCACCCTTATAGGATAAGCTTTAATGTGGTTTTATTCTCTTCCAACAAGAATAATCCTCATATTTGTTAAATTGGCCAAAGTATATATTGAACACTTCATTGCTAATCAAAGAATTGCTAAGGATTCTTCTCACCTCTCTAGGATTCATCATAATGAAGGAAAATCACATAAGGAGTATGTTTAATGATTTTCCACCAAGGCTCGACAAATTTCAGGAGTGGATGTTAAATTGTTTCCTTTGAGGCCTCTATCAAGGTTCCTTTTACTCGGCAATTATACGAGACATAGTTCATTCGTATGCTAATTTGATCCATCATGTGGAGGCACAAATCTTTATAGATGAACCCATCAATACTCATATAAAGCAGTTTAAACAAACAAATGGAAAGCATAAAAATGCACTAGGGATAGATAACTTGCTCTCGCAACAAAAGAAACAAGGAAAGAATAACATGCCTCATAGACTCCAATTGACACAATGTCAACCTCGACAAGAAAATGAATATACACCACCAAAGTCATCTAGAACAAATGTACTGATGGCCATTCGAGGTGAAGAAAATACAAAGTGGCATAATCCTTTAAAGTTGAATACAAGAAATTAGGATCAATATTATCTTTATCATCATAATCATGGGCACACTACTGAAGCTTGGAAGCATTTCAAGGATAAAAATGAAAGACTTATCTAACAAGGCTATCTTCGATGGTTTAGTCAAAATCCACTAGTTCGAGATGATGCTCATCCCACTGGGGAAAAAACAACAATAGCAAAGACAGCTATTGAATAACCGTTAAGAAGTTGGTGAGATTGAAATCATTATATGGGGACCCTTATTGCCTAATTAAGTCTTATTTATTATAGATAAAAATCTGACACCGACGAAGTATCTTATTGATCATTCTATTACTTTCAATGATTCTAATTTGGTGGGAGTAAAAACTCCTCATCAAGATCCACTCAAGATTAATGCAAGAATAAGTATTACTGATGTTATAATGTCAAAAAAATTCTGGTGGGCAATGAAAGTTTCGTGGATGTCTTATTATACTCTAATTTTCTCAATATTAATCTTACGAGAGAAAAAACTTTAATGTACCACAGGTCCATTATATGGGTTTAATAATCGACAAGTATATGTGGAAGGAACAATTAGTCTCCTAGTTATACTTAGATAATATTCCCGATGAACTACACACTCCATCTGGTTCATTATAATAAGTTAGAATTGACTTATAATGTCATCTTTAAAATGCCACTATAGTCGATCTTTAGGATTATCGCCTCCACCCCTTACCTTAAACTGAAGTTTCTTACCCCAATGGGAGTCAGTATAGTATTTGGAGAGATCATTACGTAGCATAATCCTACTATATTAGACATGATAAACTTCGTCTATCAGTTATCCTGAGTATCAAGGATTTCGATCTCTAGAATGAGGATATTCCTTAGAGGTATTCTTTCATAGAAAATCTTACTTTTGTATCTATATCAGAAGAATGCCCTTTAAAGATTGTGCAGATTAGGTCTCTTCTCTTAGACGAATAGAAGAAAAAATACATAAATTTCCTATGTAAGTAGAAATTTTTTTTTGCATGGAGTATAGAGATATGCCCAGAATTGATCCTAAAGTGATCGTGTACTCCCTTAAAATAAACCCGACATATAAGCCTGTAATCCATAAGAAAAGGAATTTTGTACCAAATTGCTAGCAAGAAATCAAGCATGAAGTTGATAAACTCTTGGAGGTTAGATTTATACAGGAAGTGCGCTATCTCACCTAGCTAATGAATGTCCTCAGGGTGCAAAAGGATAATGGAGCTTGGCAAATGTGTGTAGACTATACATATCTCTATAAAACCAACCTAAAGGATAGTTTTTTACTTTCTCATATTAATTAGTTGGTCAATACCACCTCCAGACATTAAATGCTTAGCTTCATGGATTTCTACTTTGATTATAATTAAATAAAAATAGATTCTGTAGATGAGGAAGCAACTTCTTTTCAGATAGATAAGGGGTTGTAATATTATCTAGTCATGCCACTTCAGCTCAAAATTGCTAGAGCCACATATCAATGCATTATGAATAAGGTTTTTAAATACTTTATTTATCTCAATACAGAAGTATATGTTGATGATAAATTGGTAAAAAAATTCTAAAATTTCAATAAATAACTAACTTGGAATAGTGCTTCCACTTGCTACAACGCTAAAATATATTGCTCAACCTTGCCAAGTGTACTTTTAGAGTCACTTCCAAAAAGTTCTTAGGGTTCATAGTAACCCCCGACAGATTGAGGCCAATTTTTAGAAAATCAATACACTAAGGGATATGGTGCCCAGGAGGAATATCATGGAAGTCAAGAGATTGAATGAAAGGATTACATTATTGTCTCATTTCCAATCTCACTCAAGGGATAAATATCTCTTGTTCTTCAAAATACTCAAAGGTTCTCATTATTAAAACTTATTAATTATGAATTAGGTTGTTAGACCTAAGCTTATGTCCCAACGGCTAACTAAGTTCACACTCTCCAAGTGTAGGCAAAGAATCCTTCATCCTTTCACACTCTCCAAGTGTAGGTAGAGAACCCTTTGGCTGTTCACACTCCTTGAGTATCGGCAGAGAACCAGATCTCCTTGAAAGATCTTCTCACAAGAAATCTAGAAGGATAAGAGAAAAGAGTGAAGTAATCACAAAATACAAATAGAGATTCTTACCTTTGAGTAACCAAGTGAATCCTTCACACTCCAGTAGTAAGAACTCTCTTCCAAACACTCTCTCTCACTCTCTCCTTCAATCTCTCTTCAGTATGCACGAAGACTAATGGACAAAAAGATTACAAGATAGTTTTAAGTGGACCTTTTATAAGAAAGACACGAAAAACCATCCAAAAACTATAATTTTTTAAATATGTACATACTCGATCATCCCGTATGATTGAATTTTGTATGTACGAATAGTATAAAAACTATTATGTACGAACTCAATGTGCATTGGTACAAACCGCCTTCGTATCCGATCATCATCCCGTATGAACATAGTTCATCCGGTACGAACAACTATTTCTAAGGTTCATTGGAATGAAACTGCAGGATAAACCATAAGTTCAAGGAATAGAGGACATCTTCCTGGGACGAATGGACAAGATCGTTTGGATGAATAGTTCAAAGCATGAGTCCAGAGAACATCATCCTAGGACGAATAGGGTAAAATCGTCTAGACTAATAGGTTAAAACACGAGTCTAGAGGACATCATCCTGGGATGAAAGGGTAAAATCGTCTAAACGATTAGTTCAAAGTATGAATCCAAAGAACATCGTTCTGGGATGAATAGGTTAAAATTGTCTGGATGAATAAGCTAAAGCATGAGTCAAGAGGTCTTGGGATGAAAGGGTAAAATCATTTGGACGAATAGTTTAAAGCATAAGTCTAGAGAACATCGTCCTGGAATGAATAGGGTAAAATAGTCTCGAAGAATAGGTTAAAGTACGAGTCCAGGGACATCGTCCTGGGATGAAAGGGCAAAATTGTCTGGATAATTAGGACTTAGAAAATTTTTTTGCCCACTCTATTTGTTATATTGCTCTTTGGAGAGTATAACTGACCTGATCATTCTGTACGAACATGGTTCATCCTGTACGATCAATATTATAAAATTTTGGATTTTAGAGATCTCTCTTAGTGTGTGTGCTAAGTTACTCAATTATAATCACACTCTCTCTGACTAAAAATAAATAAAATATGGACTCTAAGTTACAAAACATTATAATTATATCTTGATTTGAATTCTTCAATAATCTGGAGTATGATTTCTCTAAAATGTTTGCACACACAAGAGCCAAAAATAATTCTTCCAAAATGTGTTAGGAGAAAATAATAATCAATACAATAATATTTGGAATAATCAAAATAACAAGTTGCAAGAATGTAAAACATGCAAAGCTAAGTAGCAACTCTCTCAACAATCTCCCAATTTTTTATGATGATAAAATAATTATTATTTGTATAAATTTGAAAGTCCTATGTTTCTCCTAAACTCTCCCTGAATTAATAAGCATGTGAGAATAAGAGGCATTTGAACATAAAAAAAAATTAATTTTTGAACACACAATCACTTGAACACTAAGCACAAAACACTTGAACACCAAGCAAATTAAACACCAAAAAGACATAAATACGACTGTTACAAACAAAATAAACACCAAAAAGACATAGATACGACAGTTATGAACAAACAATATAGCAAACAAAAGTTTCTCCCCCTTTTTGACAACAACAAAAAGAGAAGAAGAAACGTTCACATAAATGAAATAAGTTATATGAAAAGCCTTTGATGATTGATCGTCAAAGAGATTGGGTTAAATTTGCTAAAGAAAATAAAATGTCATTAGAGAAAAAAAAAGATTCATATGATTTAAGTAGATATAACATAGACAAGAGAAAAATATAAAGAGCATGAATCAAATTAGACAATATGATAAGCAAAATTATTACAAAGTACATGAAAAAAAATTGTATATTTTAAATTTCAATCCAAAATAAAGTTGATCAGAAGATTAATTTGAATTTAAAGATTCAAAATATTGAGAAAAGAATATATACTTATGGCGCTTTGCACATCTTTTCTATATTTGTGGCACACTTTGTGTATTTTTTTAATAGTGGGCTAATTTTGTGCCTCTTTTTCAATTTACAAACCATTACGTATTATTTTTTATTTTTGTACATTTGTATATTTTCAAGTATTTACTTAATTTTTCCAAAATCGATAATCTAAAATCTCAAATTTCTCTAAGTACAACAATATTTAGAATGAAAAGAGAAATAAAAATAAGAAAACATCTAAATTATAATAATAATATTTAAAATTATATTAGTCTAACAAGAGACATAAGATTGCTATCCTTAACTTGATCGAGTTATAACTCAAACTAAAATTTTAAAAAATTAGATTTTATGATGAATTTAATTTTGTATTTGCATTTCAAAATATAGCACTTATTAGATCAATAATTTAAGAATAATCATATAGACTAACAAACTTTTTTGAGAAAGATCAAAAACACTAAAAATAAGACAAAATAATTTTTATTGATATCATTGGCAGCAGATAATACATTGAGAAAAAATGATATCAATGCACAGACATTCAAAACACATAAGAATATCAAAAACTAATAATCATTGAACATCACGTGACATCACATAAAACATAAAGATATAAAAACATAAAAACTAACAATCATATCACATCACATATGGTAGAAGTAAACATAAAAGAAGTATAGTCATCACTTAGAAGGATCCTAATCTGGAGGAGGTGGTAGGTTGAATATATTAAAATAGCTATTCATCATAGCTATATTCATTTTGACTAATTCAAATTGACCTCTAACCCATCCCATATCTTGCTAATATTGAAAGTCCTGTTGTTGAAGATGAGTTTCAATCTGATCAAAATGTTGATCAAAGTGGCTCTCAAGTCGATCAAATCGCTGGACCATATCCTGAACATTTCGTCTATCAGCAGTTGCAGGTGGAGGTCTTCT
This sequence comes from Dendrobium catenatum, assembly GCF_001605985.2. NCBI lineage: Eukaryota > Viridiplantae > Streptophyta > Magnoliopsida > Asparagales > Orchidaceae > Dendrobium > Dendrobium catenatum. The sequence continues at coordinate 2,945,407 of NW_021319523.1, read as the reverse complement.
TCTTTCCCCCTCTAAGTCACTACTTTCTAAATGATCATCTTTATTAAAGATGGCTCAGAATGATCCATCATTGTAGTAGACAGGCTCCTCTAGATTTTGAACAGGATGAACTAGTTCATACTTCTTTTCCAAAATGTAAGTCACAAGATGTCCTAACGCAATATTCTTCTTTCTCTTGTTGGAAACATGACCAATCTCAGAAAGTTCATACATGTAGTCAATGATCAGTTGGGCTTCATCTATGGTTGGCTAGTCATACTCAGATAAGTCACTATAGAAAGAAGAGGTGTGATATTTACTAGATCACCAGCTATAGGAATAATGGAAGTGCGAAGAACATGCTAGATGATACAGGCATTACGGTTAAGAGTGGCTACTTTAAGAAAATGACATACTCCTCTAGTCCCTTTAATGACTTGATTTATTGCTATCCAGTCATAGTTGGAGGAAGAGGTCAAGGAGTGGGCTCTAACCCCTTGAGTCCTTAAGTTTAAAAATGTTCCCAAATCCTCCTTTGTTATTTCTACCTTCTTCTTAAAAATAAAGGATCTAATCACAATATGGTCATAATTAAAAGACATGTTTGCAAGGAAATAGTGGAAATTTTCCTTGTTGTAGAGGTGAATCAAAGTCATAATAAGACCAAACTGGGTAGAAGCAAAAAGGTTCATTACCTTGAAAGTGAGTTTTTATTGAAGAAAGAATCTAGAGGGAGTGATTTTTCCAGATACGAACCTAAGAAAAGTCTCTTCATTTTCTTTGGAAAAAAAGTTTTCTCCTGAATTTCTAGAGGCCGATCCCCTAGTTAGTTCCTTAGCGTGCCTAACCCTCTTGTTTAAGCTTGTCATCGAAAAGATCAAAGGGATTTAAAGTTTGAAAAAGTTTTAGAAGTGAATGAAGTTTGAGTTCTAAACCCTTTCAATTTAAAGAAAAATGAATTTTTGTATGAATGAAAATAATTTCGTCTAATGAATTTGGGTTCGTACGTATGAAATAAACTTTCGTATATACGAACGAATGTGTCCAAAAATGAAATGACTTTTCATAAACATGCAAGTTACGAGGCGTCCTTTCGTACAAACATTTGACCATACGATCATAAAGATGAACAGGTGTTCGTCCTGGATGATCAGTTATTTAAGATCATTTTATGATGGTTTGAAACGCCCCCCACACAGAAATGCCACGTGTTCGTATGTACGAACTTATGTTCGTATGTACGATCAGAAATAAAGAACTGATCTTATCTGTATAACCGTTTACATGCATATAGATGAATGTATACACATCATCCGGACGATATGTGGATCGTATAGACGAATAGTAATAAAAACTGAAAAACTACATGCAAATCGTTCAATTCATTTGAAAATACTCTGTAGGATTCATCCAATATGAAAATATTTTCGTACAGACGATTGTCATGTGAAAAAACACAAAACAAAACAGACAAAGCACACACAAAAAGAAATATAAAAAACATGCACAAATAAAAATTGAAAATCACAAACAGATAAATCACAAAACTTAGAAAGTATACTAACAAAAACACACATCAATGTTGTAGAAAACATTTTTAATTAAGCATTCAAGTCAATCACACCAAGCTTTTTGTTAATTTACTTAAAGTATCAAAGGCTAATGTTTTAGTAAAAATGTTTGCACGTTGATTTTATGTTGAAACATTATTTAAGTCAATTTCTCCCTTGGATATGATCCCTTATGAAATGACGCATAATGTCTATATATTTGATCCTTGAATGTTGAATAGGATTTTTAGAGATACAAATGACACTTGTGTTATCACAATAAATGAGAATTGTGCCTATTGTTAATCCTAAAATAATCAACTGTTATTTCAATCAAAGTACTTGTGCCACACAACTTCTTAATGCTATGTATTCAGCTTTAGTGGTAGATTGGACTATTGAATTTTATTTCTACTGGACTATAAGACTAAAGAATTTCCAATGAATTGACATATTCTAGAAGTAATCTTTCTATCAACCCTATAACCTGCAAAATCTGAATATGAATATCCAACTATTTCAAATGACGAGCTAAACATAGGATACCAAATCCCTAAGTTTTGAGTTCCCAAGAGATATTTTAAAATCCTTTTTACTGGTGTCAAATGTGATTCTTTTGGATCTGATTAAAATCTAACACATAAATAAACACTAAATACGATATATGGTTGGCTAGCTATTAAGTAAAATAAAGATCCAATAATTCCCCTAAATTTCTTTTGATCAACAGATTTTCCCTTAGGATCCTTATCCAACTTAATTGAGGAACTCATAGGTGTACTAATAGGTTTAGCATTGTCCATTTCATACTTTTTGAGAATGTCCTTAACATATTTTGACTGACTAAAAAATGTACCCTCATTATTTTGCTTAATGCTAAAGCCTAGAAAGTAACTCAAATCTTCCATTAGACTCATCTCAAATTCACTGCTAATTATTTTAGAAAAATCATCACAAAGGTTTTTATTTGAAGATCTAAAGATGATATCATCAACATAAATTTGTATAATGAGTATATCCTCTCCCAATTTCTTCAAAAAGAGAGTTATGTCTACACTTCCTTTTTCAAAAGATCTCTCAAGTAGGAAGGTGCTCAACCTCTCATACCAAGCCTTAGGTGCCTATTTTAATCCATATAATGTCATTTTTAATTTGAAAACATGATTTGGATGTCTAGAATTTTCAAAACCTAGAGGTTGTTTCACATAAACATCCTCTTGAATACCCCATTTAAATGCACTTTTAACATCCATTTGATATAATTTAAATCCTCTAAAATAGGCAAATGATAATAAAATCCTAATTACTTCAATTCTAGCTACAGGGGCAAAAGTCTCCTCAAAATTAATTCCTTTAATTTGATTATACCCCTTAACCACTAATCTAGACTTATTTCTAATGATTACTCCTGAGTCATTCATTTTGTTCTTGAATACTCACTTAGTTCCAACTATACTTTGATCCTTTGGTCTTACAGTTAATTCCTAAACTTTATTTTTTACAAATTGATTTAACTCTTCTTGCATAGCTAATATCCAAATTCATTCGAAAGTGCTTGATCAATATTTATGAGTTATATCATTGAAATAAAGGCTGAATGATTGACTTCTTTATTCAGACCATGCCTAGTCCTAACACCCTCACTAGGTTCACCTATAATCAATTCCTTTGGGTAGTTTTTAGAAAATCTTAAATCTTTAGACAAAAGGTTTTTTATATCCAAATTAATTTTCTCAATATTTTGGTTGTCAATTTCTATCTCATCATCTTTAAATATTGGCTCTTTCAAATTTTCAGATTCATCAAATACAACATGTGTGGTCTCTTCAATTATCATAGTTCTTTTATTGAATACTCTATAATATTTTCCAACACTAGAGTATCCTAGAAAAATTTCTTCATCTAATTTTGGATCAAATTTTCCTAAGACAAATTTTTCATTATTATGTATGAACACCTTATATCCAAAGATATGCAAATGTGACAAATCAGATGTTCTTCTTTTTAGTAACTCATAGGATATTTTATTCAAATTTGATCTAACATTCACCATGTTTAGTACATAACATGCAGTGCTAACCACCTCAGCCCAAAAATATTTAGGAAGTGAATATTCTATCAACATGGCTCGAGCAGCTTCTATTAATGTTCTATTTTTCCTTTCAACTACCCCATTCCGCTGAGGGGTTCTAGGTGTAGAAAAGTTGTGATCAATCTCTTTTTCCTTACAAAAATTCTCAAATTTTTCATTTTCAAATTCTCCTCCATGATCACTTTGAATTATCAAAATCTCACATCCTAGTTTCCACTGAATCAAAGTTGAAAAATCTCTAAACTCCTCAAATGATTAACTTTTATGATATAGAAATCTAACCCATGTGAATCTAGAGTAATCATCCACAATCATAAATACGTATGCCTTCCCTCCTAGACTTACAGTTCCAGCTAGTTCAAAAAGATTCATATGTAAAATCTTTAATGGTTTACTAGTTCTAAAATCTTGTTGGACTGAAAAGATGACTTCACCTATTTTTTTAATTGACAAACATCATAAAGGTGGTCCTTAATAAAGTATAGTTTTGGTATACCTCTTACTAAGTTCTTTTGGATAATTCTCCTAAGGTTTTTCATGCTAGAGTGACAAAGTCTCCTATGCCAAAGCTATGACTCATCAAAAAATAGTTTTTAAACAAAAAGTAGTAGGAGTTTTTATACAATTCAAATCTAGCATATAAACATTATTTACCCGTATACCATGTAAAACATCATTTCCATTCAGACTTAATATACAGCTAGTAGGAAAAAATTTAACACAATATCCTTTATGATATAACTGACTAATACTCAGAAGTTATGGTTTAAGCCTTTTATAAGTAGTACATTCTCAATAAAAAAGTTTTTCATATTTCAAATCATACTTGACCCTATTATCTTCCTTGTGGTGTTATTTCCAAGTGTAACCCTGCCACCACTTCTGGCTTCCAGTGATATAAATTATGTAGTATCTCCAGTCATAAGTTTTGAGTAACCGCTGTCCAGGTATCATATGCTCTCACAAGGCCTTATGTGAGAGCGATCTTACAAAATCATCAAATATTAGACCTGAACACCCAAATAAGTTTGGATTCACCTTTTTTTAAATTATAAATAGATGCATGTATGTTATGTCTAGGTTTATGCATATTAGGTTTTCACACTAAATTAGTTTTCTTATCCAATGTACATGTGTGTGTTATATGTCCAAGCAATCCACAATTATAGCATATGACTTCAGGAAATGGATTTCTTAATCTTCTATAATTTTTTTGTCTATTTATGAATTATATAAATTTAGGATACAAAATAGGATTCATGAAATCTTCAAGTTTTGGGGGTATCCTATTATCCTATAGAGCTTTTATTTTTAGTTTGAAAAATGAATTCAAATCTTCCAATATTTAATTTGTATAATTTATCCGATAGTTTTGCTCTCAAATTCATCCTTAAAATATTTAAATTCTCTTTCTAGTTTTACATAGAATGATTTTAAAATTTCATGGTTCTTATTAAAATCATCAAACTTGTCAAGTAATTTTATGTAGTTGTTATCAATTAAAGCATGATCTTTCCTAAGGATCTCTTTGAAAGTTTGTTAGGGATGTTAGGCCCTTAAGAACTAGCCCGAGGCTAACCAAGAGGGGGGAGGGTGGTGAATTGGTGTTTTAAAAAACTTTTTTAAAACAAAGCACAAAAAACACAAACCAAACTCACCACAGAAAAATAGAGTGTAGAAGCAGTAAAAAGAACACAAGGGTTTATAGTGGTTCGGTCAACTTGACCTACGTCCACTCCCCGGAGGCGCCATCCGAGTATTGCACTACCAAAGTGACTTTCCTTTTGCTCCCACAGCAAGGCGAGAAGCCCTTATAAGAACCTCCTTTTTGCCACCCCGGGCAAGAGAACCTAGACCTTTTGCTGAAGTAGACCTCCCAAGAACCTCCCAAAGACGAAGGATGAAGAATGGAGAAGACGACTTGGACCCTTGCTTGGAGTAACCCTTGTGAACCCTCTCACAAGTTCTTCTCTCTCTCTCTCTCTCTCTCTCTCTCTCTCCCTCTCCCAAGGCTCTCTTAGGTCAAGGCAGCAGCTCTCAAGGTTATTTACATGAGAAAATTTGTGTCCTTTAAATAGATTTTTCAAGAACTGACTTTATCGTCTAGTACAATAGGAATATCATCCATGGCGATAGGAATATCGTCCTGGCCGATCAGTACAAATCACAGAATATTGGCCAGATGATCACTCTGAAAATGTTCTGGATGATTCAAAATTAGCTTGATCATTCAGGCTGATCTCATGATCGTCCCGGACAATTAGTTTAAATCAGAGGAAAATTGACTGAAAATTGCCTGGAATTTGAGCTGGCCGATGTAGATTGTCCAGGACATCACCCAGAATGTGAGCTGGCCGATCCTGATCATTCAGAAGCAACTAAGGTTTTTGAACTGATAGTCCCGGACGATCCTGTGATCGTCCAGGACGATGTGATCGTATTAATCATCCTTAATTGCTTTCCTTGATTCCCAAATTGATTTAGGCATAATTATGTACATCGTCCAGGCCGATATGAGATTGTCCTGGCTAATTTTCAAAAATACAGAATACCTAAATAGATCATGTCGGTGGATTATTTCTGTTTTGAGCACATCGTCTTAGCCGATACAAGTATCGTCCAGTCCGATATGTTAATGACGGTTGCCTTAACTAAGTGTTATGATTAGGGTTTCTGTTTTGAACCTTATAATCTAGGATGATATAAATATCGTCCGGGATGATATGAGTAAAAATAGAAATTCTAATACAAAAGAAATCACTCAAGTGTGTGTGTATAAGGTTACTTAGCAATAAACACTTCACAGGTTACAACTGACTCAATAAAGGAAAAAAATTACAGATTGACTCAGACCTAGTCTACCTAATCTTGAGTTGGTTCCGATTGCTGTCTGATCTTGTATCCCTGAAATGTCAGTAGAAAAAAAATAGTCGAAGTGTAACAAAATTGTTTGCTATCATCAAAATCACAGTTCATAAAAATAGAGTTGCAACACTATTGTTCTCTTTGTAGATCTTGTAATTCTAAGTTTAGATTAGCATGCATTTTATTTAAGTTCCTATATGCAACATGTATGTGTTTAGAGACTTCTAAAAGTTCATTATAAGTCAAGTCACATACCTCTTCTTGATCTGACCGATCAAGATTATTGGCCATCAAGCACATATTGGTGGCTTCCTCTTCCTTTTCAATCTCTGACGAGTCTGAAGCTGAGACCGCCTAGAAAGCTCTTTGAAATTTCTTCTTTCCCTTCTTCACAATTGGTTTCTCCTCTACCTTCTCCTTATTAGGAGTGGCTTTGAGTTTTGGGTAGTCTGATTTAATGTGTCCTGGTTTCATGCATTAGTAAAAAATTACATCATTAGAAATCTTGACATTTTTATTAAACATACCTCGATTTCATTGATGGCGTCTCTTCTGCTTCCTCTTTAGAAAGCTTTTAAACTGCCTAGTCATCGATGCGATGTCATCCTCATCCTCAGGTACAATTAATCACTCTCTCACTCCTCCACCTTCAGTGCAATATTCTTCTCCTTTTGTGGCTCTTATGTATCAATCTTTCTTTGACTCACCACTTGCTCGTAATCAATTAGTGATCCAAGAAGATTGTCAATAGAGTAAACATTTAAATCTTTAGACTCTAATATTATAGTTATCTTAGCATCATAAGTAGTAGAAAAACAACAAATCATCATATTAACCATTTCAGCATTCGTCAATTCCATACCCAATGCATGTAAAGAGGTGACTATTTGTGTGAATCTTGTGTATATGTTAGAAATGAATTCATTTGGTTTCATGCGAAACAATTTATAGTCATGCAACAAGATATTAAGTCTGGATTATTTAATTTTATTAGTCCACTCATATGTTATAAAAAGTTTATCCCATATGTCCTTTCCACTCTTACAAGTGAAAACTTGCATGTAATCTTCTGACTTAAGAGCACAAAAGAAACTATTCAAACATTTTGCATTAAATTGTGCTAATTCACATTGTTCTACAGTCCAATCTTCAAAGGGAATTTCAACTCTAACTCTGTCAATTAATCTAGTTGGTTTTGTATACCCTTCTTGAACTAAGATCCACATTCGATAATCAAGCGATTGTAAAAATATTGACATGCGTGTTTTTCTAAAAATCAAAAGGAATATTATCAAATAAGGGAGGTCTAGTTATAAAGTAATCTTCAAGGGTGTTTCAATTTTCAAATGTAGCCATGTTCATTAATCAAAAAGTAGTCTAAACTTATAGTTTTGAAACTCAGCTCTGATACCACTTATTGAAACTTATTTATTATGAATTAAGTTGTTAGATCTAAGCTTATGTCCCAATGGCTAACAAAGAGGGGGGGGGGGGGAACGATAATTTTAAAAAAATTCCTCTTTTAAACCGATTAATTTTTGGTAAAAATTTAAAAAGATTTTTCACCCACAAATAAACAAAAATAGTAAAATAAAAAGGCCGCAGAAAATAAAAGACACAAGATTAATAGTGGTTTGGTCAAACACGACCTATATCCACTTCCTGAAGTCTCTCACTTCAGGTATTGCACTATTACCACTTAGTGTCTCTTCTTTTGCCCTCACAACAAGGTAGAGAATCCTTCACAAAAACTCTCTTCCATCACTACTCAGTGCGACAGAGAACCATTGTCCTTTTACACCCTCCAAGTGTCAGCAGAGAACCGTAATCCTTTTACACCCTCCAAGTCTCAGCAGAGAACTGTTATCCTTTTGCACCCTCCAAGTGTCGGCAGAGAACCGTCGGTTGTTCACACTCTCCAAGTATAGGCAGAGAACCCTTCATCCTTTCACACTCTCCAAGTGTAGGCAGAGAACCCTTCGGTTGTTCACACTCCTCGAGTGTCGGCAAAGAACCAAATCTCCTTGAAGTTCTTCTTATAAGAAATCTAGAAGGACAAGAGAAAAGAGTGAAGTAATCAAAAAATATAAATAGAGATTCTTACCTTTGAGTAACCAAGTGAATCCTTCACACTCCATTAGTAAGAACTCTTTTCCAAACACTCTCTCTTACTCTCTCCTTCAATCTCTCTTCAATATGCACGAAGACCAATGGACAAAAAGATTACAAGATAGTTTTAAGTGAACCTTTTATAAGAAAGACACAAAAAACTGTCTAAAAGCTATAATTTTTCAAATCTGAACGTGCTTGATCGTCTCGTATGATTAAATTTTGTACGTACGAACAGTGTAAAAATTGTTACGTATGAATTCAATGTGCATTAGTACGAACTTCCTTCGTACCCGATCATCATCACGTACGAATATAGTTCATCCAGTACAAACAGCTATTTCCAAGGTTTGTTAGAACGAAACTACAGGACAGACCATAAGTTCAAGGAATAGAGGACATCATCCTGGGACGAATGGAGATTGTCTGGACGAATAATTTAAAGTATAAGTCCAGAGAACATCATCTTGGGATGAATAGGGTAAAATCATCTGGACGAATAGGTTAAAACATGAGTCTAGAGGACATCGTCCTGGGATGAAAGGGTAAAATCATCTGGACGATTAGTTCAAAGTATGAGTCCAGAGAACATTATCCTGAGACGAATAGGATAAAATCATATGGATGAATAGGTTAAAGCACGAGCCCAGAGGATATCATCCTGGGATGAAAGGGTAAAATCGTCCGAATGAATAGTTCAAGGCATTAATCAAAAGAATATCGTCCTGGGACGAATAGGGTAAAATCGTCTGGATGAAAAGGTTAAAGTACGAGTCCAGAGAACATCGCCATGGGACAAAAGGTTAAAATCCTCTAGACAATTAGGACTTAGAAAAATTTTTCGCCTGCTCAGTTCGTTCCATTGCTCTTCAGAGAGTATAACTAAGCTGATCGTCCTATACGAACATGGTTCATCCTATGCAATCAGTATTATAAAATTTTGGATTTTAAAGATCTCCCCCAATGTGGTACTAAATTAGTCAATTACAATCACTTTCGCTCTGACTCAAAATAAACAAAATACATACTCCAAGTTATGAAACATTATAATCAGATTTTGATTTGAAGTATTTAACAATCTAGAGTATGATTTCCTTAAAATATTAGTACACACTAGAGAAAAAAACAATTCTTTTAAAATATGTTACGAGAAAATAATAATTAATACAATAATATTTGGAATCATTAAAACAACAAGTTGCAAGAATGTAAAACATGCAAAGCTAAGTAGCAACTTTCTTAACAATCATAGCTCAGGATTCTAATAAACTAATGAATATCAAGAAGCCTTCAAACAACTATGAAAGTATTTAACATCTCGACCACTACTTTCAAAACTAATACTTTGAGAAAAATTATATTTATTCCTAATTTTTTTACCCATACTATCAGCTCAAACTTGGTCTTAGAGGAAAATATAATTCAACGTGTCATCTATTATATCAGTAAAATCTTATTTGAAATAGATGAATGTTATCCACTAGCTAATAAAACAACTTTGGCATTAGTTTACTCCCTAGTCTAGACATTGTTTGTTAATGGAGCTTATAAAAGTTTTGGTGTCGAGGCAGGAATTCTGTTGATCCCTTCGTAGTAAGTTACCATTGAGTACTGGCTCTGACTTAAGTTCCCTAAAATAAATAACATAGCATAGTATGAGACCCTTCTATGCAGATTAAGCCAGAAAATTAACTGCAAGGTATAGAACTTGGTGGCTCACACTGATTCGTAATTGGTTCTCTCTCAGGTGGAAGAGGTTTGGCATATATAATCCGCAACTGGCCTAGTACTGCAACATCGTAAAGTCACTCTTAGTCTTTATAAAAGAGCATCATATCATCCATATACTTCGAGAGTAGAATGCATGAGTAGATCCTCTTTCCAAATTTGTTACATCAGTAATTGGGAATGTCTATAAGAAAAAGTGTATCAAGGATATCCACTTCTCGAGTATTCAAGGTATATGGGCCATACAATCGATTGATGAATCAAGAGAGGCTTCTTGGATCAATCCCATTTTGTCCTTCTAATAAGTAGATAGTTTCACTTTGAATAAATACTTCTCATATGCATATTTGCTTAAATAATGTAACTCATAGTGAAGGGTGTCTACATCATGAAGGTTGGGCATCTTTAGTAAATCTTATGCTCCAACATGAAGGGGATTGAGTAAATCCTTAAGCATTCCCCATTTTTCTAATAGATTTTTGTCATTCTATATATAAAAAAAAGAATTTAGTAGCCTAGCTCTTTGATGGGTCTCAAGTGTGAATATTGAGGCACTTGGATCTGAAAGTGTTATGACCCTACGTCTCACAAGTAAGTCAACCCATTAGACAAAGGCACTCTAAAAATAACATTGAACCACGATCTTTAAAAAAATATGATCAATCCCATTATTATAGATATGGTTCTACAAAAAAATTGGTAAAAACTTACTCCACATGTTACTGAAATATCAATCAACTCTGAGGGAGGTAGAAATCATAACCCTATTCATAAAATGAACTCATAGATAGTTAAAAACCCTATAGGATGAGAACATGCATGACCCAACTTTTCAAGCACCTTCATCACAAAATCATTGGGGAAAAAAAAATTCTTCCTAAAAATGATTGAGTAACTAGTTATGGTGGAGGCAATATCATCATCCTTAGCCACCTCCTTAGCCTTCTTCAGACCTTCATGTTGGGCAACAAGACGTTGTCCTATAGTCAAGGGAATTTTGTTGGAAGTTTGGTTGCTTATTTGAGCTTCTACACTAAAGAGAGGCACTAAATTTGGATAGGTGATGCCACCTATCAAAAATAATGGAACGACTGTAGAGTAAGAAGAAAATTAGGGAAGAAATAGAGGGAAGGTTGAAAACTCTAACTTCTACACAAGAGGGGGCACTTGTGCTTTATAAGGGATGTCACCTATTCAAGATAGTGGAAGGCCCAACTATAAGAAAGTTAGAGGAAAAAGAGAGAAAATATGCATATTATTGCAAATCTATTTTTATGGCTTATGTTTTGATGATTGACAAACACTATTTCTCTTGGACTGCTTGTTGCTTCTAACTTTTCAGAATTGAAGATCGGACGAACAAGACAAAGCCAGTTCAGGATTGTGTAGGTTTAGGGTTGAGTCAGTCTGTACTTTTATTTTTCACTTTTTGAGTCTACTTGTAATGGTCAAAGAGACTGATGCTAAGTAACCCTACACACACACTTGAGAGACTTAGAATTTCTATTTTTACTCATATAGGCCAGGACGATATTTACATTGTCCTGGACAATCAGGCTTAAAACAGAAAGTCTAAATAAGGATTCTTAATTAAGGCAACCGTCATTAACATATCGGCCTGGACGATAAGTGTATCGGCCAGGACGATAAGCTTAAAACAGAAAGAAGTTACAACCATAAACAATCAAGGTATACTGTATTTTTAAATTATCGGCCAGGACGATCATTGATCGGCCTAGACGAAATTCTCAAATTATGCCTTAATTGATCAAGAAATCAAGGGATTAATTAAGGATGATTGATACGATCATATCGTCTTGGACGATCGCAGGATCGGCCACGACGATCCAGTCAAAAACCTTAAGTTACTTCAGGACGATAAATATCATCCAGCTCAAAAATAGGGCGATTCTTAGGACGGTTTTCCTTTGATTTGAACTGATCGGCCGGGACGATCGTGAGATCGGCCTGGATGATCAAGCCAATTTTCAATCGTCCAGGAGTGCATCCAGGGTGATGCTCTGGCCGATCTTCTGGGATTTGTACTGATCAGCCAGGCTGATGTCCATATCGGCATGGACGATAAAGTTGGCAACTTGCAATTAATGAGGAGTAGTTTTTATTTTTAAAAAATAAAATAATAATAAAAATAAATAATAAAATAAAATTATATATATTATTCAAAAAAACTAAGTCATGATTACGACTAGCGCTTGAAGCGACGTACGGTACCCAAATGGCACAGGCCAAACCGTGTTGGTAAATAGCGGTTAGCATAGGCAGGCGTAGGCAAGCATGCGGGTAGATGACTCCATGTGGTAAGATGACTTGTGAGGGAAAGTGGGCAGGTGAAAGGTGGTTATGAAGTGGTGATGACGATGACGGCCAATGGTCAGTTTGGCCCATATCATTTTTGGGCCCAATTTTTTGCCTGAACAAGCAATTTTTAACATTTTTTGTGTCTCCAAGAGTGTCTTTCAATGTTCTAAACAAAATTTTGTCACTTTGAAAGCTATTTGGGACCTCTACACCTGAGTTTGAGTATTCTTGAGTTTTAAATTGGGTAAAAATTTTTCTAAGGGCTATAATACATATTTTAAAACTTCGAGAGCTGTGACAACCAAAAATAGGGAGAAACTGATATATTATCATAACTTTATCTTGATCACACATGAATCTCGAAGTAAAATTAAGTTGACAACTTCCAAAATTAAACATGGTATCATCTGAACATCAATTTCATCAAACTTGTAGTCAAATTGAATATATGAAAAGTTCAAACCCAACAACACCAAATTTGATTCAATTTGAGCCCAAATGGGTCCAAATCAATGATCCAAAGTGTATTTAGAAAGTTTAAATAAAAATTAGATTACTGAACAGTTTCCAAATGTGATATGCTTATAATCAAATTTAGCGGCTCAACAAGATGAATCTAACAAGCCTAAGATCATCAAATTTCAATATCATTAAGACATGCAAATGCCCAATAAATGATCCATGAACAAGGGACTCAACATCGGCCATCTTCTTAGAAAACTATAAATAGACCCCTCATTCTATTGACCTCATTTTTATATGAGGTCATGAAAGCCAATCCAAATCTCCCTCTAGTAATCTTAGGCTAAAAATTCTCCACATGTCAGTCATTTAGATCCCATCAAAATTTTAACCCAAGTCCCCGATCAAATTCCCATCCAAATCCTAACTCAATTTTCAATCCCATATCCTAAGTCAACCTCCAATCATACATCAATCACTCTCAAATCAACCCTCCTCATTCATTTTATTGTGATTGATATCAACCAATCAAACCCAGTCAACCAAGTCAGAAAAATCTAGTTCAAACCCAAATTCCTAAATTCAAATCCTAAGGCCAACTGCCTGAGTCCTGAAACCGTTTATAGGTGAACTTTATATCACTTTGAAAACCCAATCAAATAACCTTTGATTAATGATCTGGCAGTTATATACTGATCAGGCATGTCCCTAAGGTCAGTCCTCCAAATTTGAGCTAAATCTAACAATTCATACCCCAAAAAACTGAATTGATTTCCAATGGATGTAAAATCTTCAAATATTTATGACCAATGCCATTGGACCCTCAACCTTATAAAATTTGACCTTGGGACCCTCCCCAAAACCTTTGATCGTGTCCATGGCCTTCCTTATGACCTGTTGACCAATAAACTATGCTTTTCTAGACCTAGTTTGACCTAAGGTTGATCAGGGGTTAAAATAACCAAAATGCCCTTAAATGGGTTTTTTTAGTCTTTCCCCCAAAATTCAACATCACCTTCTCATATAAACCTTTAAAACCTACCCTGAAAGTTTGTTAGGGATGTTAAGCTCTTAATAACTAGCCCGAGGCTAACCAAGAGGGGGGTGAATTGGTATTTTAAAAATTCTTTTAAATCAAAGAACAATCACAAACCAAAATCAACACAGAAATCAAAGTGCGGAAAAATAAATGCGGAAACGTAGTAAAAAAAAAAAACACAGAGAATTTATAGAGGTTCAATCAACTCGACCTATGTCTAGTCCCCTGAGGCACCATCTGGGTATTGCACTACAAATGTGACTCTCCTTTTGCTCCCACAACAAGGTGGAGAAGCCCTTACAAAATCTCCTTTTTGCCAACCTCGGTGAGGCAGAGAACCCAACTCCTTTTGCTTCCTCATGAAGCCGGCAGAGAACCTCGATTAATTGTTGAAGCTTACCTCCCTTAAACCCCCAAGGACAAAGGACGAAGACTGGAGAAGATGCCTTGGAACCTTGTTTGGAGTAACCTTTGTGAAACCCTCTCACAAACTCCCCCTCACAAGTTCCTCCCTCTCTCCCTCTCCTCTTAGCTCTCTCAGGTTAAGGCAACATCAAAAGATACCCTAAAGGGTTGAATAAGGGCTCTTAAATATAAGAGCTTTGAAATAGCTCATTAATTACAACTTGACGACATTATCGTCCAGGATGATATAAATATCATCCTATACGATCAGTGCAATTTAAGCCTAATTAGCCGGGACGATCTGGGATAAACAGAAGAAATTTATTCATATCATCCAGGATGATAACCTATCATTCTATATGATTAGTTCAAATTATAGATTATTGGCCAGACAATAGTTCTAAAAGGAGGTCTAGACGATCCAAAATTAGCTTGATCGTCCGGGCCGATCTCATGATCGTCCCGAATGATTAGTTCAAACCAGAGGTAAATCGTCCAAAACATCGCCCTGAAAAGAGCTGGGCGATGTTTGGTCATCCAGGAGCAACTAAGGTTTTTTGAACTGATCGTCCCGGATGATCCTGCGATCATCCAAGACAATGTGATCGTATCAATCAAGCCTTAATTTCTTTCCTTAATTATCAAATTAATTGATGCATGATTTTAACCAATCGTCCAGGCCGATGGCATGTATTTGCCTTGCCGATGCCTGAAAATAAATCTTACCTAAATAGATCTAACGGCTGATTCTTTCTGATTTGAGCTTATCAACCTGGTCGAAACTAGGATCGTCTAGGATGGTGTGCTTAATGATGACTACCTTAACCAGGATGCCCTAATTAGTGTTTCTTTTTTAGTCAGATCGCCCAGGACGATATACTCAAAATAGAAAAACACAGAAAATCCCTCAAGTTTGTGTGTAAGTTTACTTAGCATCAGGAACCACTTTTACAATTGACTCAAGAAAAGGAAAATATTACAGACTGACTCAAACTAAATCTACACAATCTGGAGCTGGTCTTAAGTTGCGCTCGATCTTGTGAACCTGAAAAGTTAGTAGGCAAGGCAGTCGTAGAAAAATATAAATGTTTGCTATTATTAAAGTCTAATCCATAATCTCAGATTCACAACATACCCCAATGGATCTTAAAAATTATTAGGAACACATTGGACCCAAACTCACATTTTGGTTTGACCTAGTTGACCAAGTCAACCATGGTTGACCAAAATGCCCTTAAGGGATTTAAACTCCCATTTCCAATCAAATGATCTCAACAATCTATGAAATCACCTCCATTTATCTCCAAACACTCATTTGAACTTGTTTGACATGAACTCAACCCATGGTTTAACCAGGTTGACCAAGTCAACCATGGTTGATCAAATCAACCCTTAACCTACATTAATGTCAATTTCAATGATTGAACCCATTTCAAATCTAATAAACCCTTCAAAATCACTCAATTTGAAATCCCATATATGTTTAAAGGCTTTCAAGTCAGCCCCACCTAGGTTTGACTTGGTCAACCCATTTGGAGGGGTCAAAACCCTCTCCAACTTTATGTATTTGCTCAAAACTCAAATCCCTTGACTCCAACCCTCTTGGGGTAATTTACTACAACACCTTTGACCCTTTCAAGACCTATCCAAATCACCATTGACTGGTCAATAGGTCAACAAGTCAACAACCCCTTTTGAATCCATGAGAAAGAGGTCAAATCATGACCGCATCACCATTCCACACAAGCAAACTCTTTTCCCCATGAAAACCTACTTTGACTTGATGAAAATGACCCCTTTACTCCCTTAATAGAGCTTGAACCATCCCCTTAAACAAGGCTTGGCTTAAGTTTAGCCAAATGAGGGAAAAGGTGTGGTCCCTCTCCCCATAGACCAAGAGAAGTCACACTTAAATAACAGCCCTATTTCAAGGCTTTGGGCAGATAGGGGACACATGTCATGCATCAAAAGCCCCTCAATTGAATCCAAGCCATCCAATCCAAAATCCAAAGGTTCAATGAGGGAAACTTGACTTAAGGGAGGCTCTTTGCTCATTTTTCATCTAACCTCCAACTTCAATAGCCTCCAACCTTGCAAAACCCTCATCCATCTTCTCCAACCACTTCTAAGGCCTTTCCAAGCTTCTCCCCACCATTTTCAAGCCTCAAATCACTTTTTAATGAGGATAGAGCATTTTAGTGAGAGAAAGAGGGGTTTTTTTCCAACAACTTAAAATCTAGGCATAAACAGCTTATGGGGTCTTCAACAAAGATGTAGAGGACTTCAAGAGGAGCAAAAGGAGCCAAAATCTCAAAACTTTGACTGTTGGATTGTATGTTATGCTAATTTTAGGTTTATATTTTAATTTTAAACTGCTCCAAATTTTCATTTCATGTGGCCTCTAAACTCCAGGCAATGAAATTTCATGTTCCCATGAGCCTATGTTTCAAATTTCATTAAATTTTGTTGTTTATTTTGATAGTTATAAGCATTCCAATTTTCTAGTTCATTTTAAACTTAAATGGCCTGGATCGATCTAGGCCATCTGATTTCCCTTCTTTCTTGATCGGACATCCCAGGATTAGTGATGACATTGATAAATGTCTAATAAATAGCGTGCCACATGTCAAAATGTCACACACCATCGCTATTTTGGCGCCAATCATTGTCGGCTATTAATGAACTTAAAACATTAGAATAAAAATAGCTTAGAACTTTCAAAATTCACTTTAAATTCATTTCTCCACAAAATCAAGTGTTTTTAGGCTTGTTGGAAAGATAATTTTGTGTACTGATTATTAAAATCAAGTTTGAGTTGATTTGATCACCAGATTATGAGATATTTTAGTTTGTTTAAAATTAATTTTTTTTTAATTTTCTCACAATCCAGTGATTGACTAGGGCCCAATTTTGGTCAAAAATATTTGGGTATCTTAGGCATGTTCTTGATTTTTCTAGGGTTAGATATCCAATAGATTGTTGTGATGTGAATTTTCAAGGTAATTGGTCCATTTTGGAGCCAAAACTTTAAAAATTTATAACATCATAGATTTTCATTATTATGCTTTGAAATTTATGTGGTTTGTATGCATTAATGTCAAGGTTAGATAGACAAAAAATTGAAATCCAATTGGATAGTAGTGACACCTAAGAAAAACATTTAAGGATCATGTCTTAATAACTTAAAAAATTCTAAAAAATTATACACACACTCAATAAAGGTGAAACTTGGCCATAGAAACTTAGTGACATTTTTCTCTATAGGTCTAAATTTTGTTGAATTTGGAGGTCATTAGGTCAAAAAATTAGCCATATCAAAATTTAGAGTTTTTAAGGACCCAAAAAATTAGAAAATTATAATAAATCAAATTTAAATCTAAAAAATACAATTAAAATATCAAAATGACCATAATATAGTCTTTTACCTTGTAAAAATAAATGCCCCTTCACTAGACCTCTGATTTGACTTTAATTTTACTTTTAGTAATAATTAATAATTCATAATTAATAATTAATTTATTTAATCAATTAAAATTAATAAAAAATCCCAAATAATTTCTAAACACATGGAAACACTCCCATGGGTCATACCTAACCTTTGGGAGTGATTCCAAGCAGTTTGGAATGAGTTTGGATCAAAATAATCTAAACTTTCCTAATTAAGTAATTTTAAATTTTAATTAATTAAGTAAACTTTGAAAATTAATAATTAATTGTAGAAAAATACAATTTAGTCAAACTCAAAGGCATTTAACTCCAATTAAGGTCTAGTATTTTCAAAAAATGTCAAACCTTCAAAATTATGCCAATGTCAAAAATTCAACTTCCCAGTCAATCTTAGTTCAAAATTAGTTCAAAACTTTGCAAAATCATAATTTTTTATTGAAAACTCCAAATTGAGCAAACTAATAGTCTAACTACTCATCCTAAGGCTTAATATATTTTAAAAATATGAAACTTTCAAAATTAACTTTAATTTAAAAAGTTAACTTTTGGATCATTAATTAATGTCATCAAAATAATTCTAATAGTTCTAAAAAAATTTAATAATTTATAAAAAATCCAAAAAATTCTAATTTGATTAATAAAACCTTTAAACAAAAATTCTAATACAGAACAACTACTCAAGAGATAAAATTTTTTGGATAGACTACTCCGAGCCGTGGGATGTGTCTTAAGGAGGCCTGGTCCCTCGAGCCTAGTTGCACAACGCCAAGAATTAATTCAATGGAGTATTAAATCTTAAAATTAAGTGATTATTAATTATTTAACTAAAATAAAAACCTTAATTCAAATACATCAACAAGGTTTTTAGGATGGACAATTCTGGGCTACAGAGCTACATGTCTTAAGGAGGCCTGGTTCGTTAAGCCCGGTGGCACAACGCCACAAACTGATTGATGGAAAGTATAAACTAATTTAACTTTTAAAATTGATAATTAATTAATTTTAATCAACTCTTATTTTTTAACAAATTAAATCAACTTAATCAACCTCGATTTCTACTAGGTAATCCAGGCATATAAGGCTAATAACTTAGCCCTAATGAAGGTGAAATAAACTTCACGGCCTTGATGAACAACAAAAGTATAAATAATTTGACAATTAAAATATATCTTAATAAAAATTTAATATATTAATACTTAAACTCAAACTTAAATTATTATTCATCCTTTAACAAACTTGAACATTAAATAACTTTAATAAATTACCCAATTTATGATCTACCCCAGCCACACGATCTTTAGCACATGCTTCATATGATTTTCTAGGACAACCAACTCTAGTATAGGCTAAGTGTTTAATTTACTGTTGTGTGATAAGTTTTCAAATTTTCATTGCATGCTATGATTGAAATTGATTGATGTGAGTGTCTACTTACTTTAATTACAATCTATGAATTGATCTGATGGGCAATAGTTACCCTTAGGTTAGGACCATTCTAGTTGCTCACTAAATTTTCTGCAAGTGGACATGCTCATGAATGGAAATAAAAGGGGGCTAAATAAATAATAATATCATATCTATAGGTGCTTCAGATGCATAGCTCCTAAATTATAAAAGAGCATGATCAAGTGTGTTTACTTTATTGCATGTATATATAACTTCTTATGACTTGATTTAATTATTAAATGCTTAGGATAACCTGGTAGGAGAGTCTAGATTTTTATTTTTATACTTGTGTAATTTGTTCAAGTATTGAGTTATAAAAGTCTCTTTTGAGTTTGGGATACTTAGACCTAAAATTAAATTCCAAAGAGGAAATGATACATCTTAGGGTGATAGTTCTTTTCCATTTGGAAGTTCAATTTTGGATCACTCCAATACTCAAAGTGGAAAGAATAACCTCACCCTCAAAGGGAGAATTTTCTTTTCCATTTGGGTATCTAGGTATGATGAATCCAAGAAGTTTTAAGAGGAGAAGATCGAAGATCTATCAAGAGGATGTTAGGCACCTCCCCGCCTGTAGGTTCTGGTATACCACTTGACTTTAGAGGGTGTGGATCTATCAAGATGATGTTGTGCAATATCTAGGAAAAAATATTTTTCAAACTTTTTTTTCAAAACTTCTTAATATACATGTTATGTATTTTATCGAGTCGATTAACTTGCATTGAATTAGAAATTAATCTAAAAGAGTCTAAATTTTTAATTACATTTTTTCTTTAGCATTTTCACTTAATATCTGAAGAGACCAATTATGATCCACTCTAGTCGTAAATCCTAATTCTCAAAAACTTTAATAAAAATGTCCCTACCACTCTTTCAAAATGGCAGAACTTATAGATTTTAATCGATTAGGTGGTTAGTTGGCTCCTTAATCTAGGTCAGGGTAAATTAAGGATTCGCATTGCATTAGTTAGGTTTAAGACACTATGGTCTAGAGCCTAACATAGATTTAGGATTTGGGGCAATTTTCAAATTATAAGACCCCAACCTTTAAAAATATAATTTTAAATTTTTAATAAATTATTCAACTCAAATTAAAAATTCTTTCAATCCAAAATATATAGTTGAACACTTTGTTTAGGTCGAGGAACTTTTGAATCATTTTCAGAATCTCAAAGTGCCTTCAACCTCTCCTTCATTAACTCCGACAATAACTATTCCAACTTGGTCCATTCCCAGTTCTCGCTCCAAATTCCACCCTCTTTGGATATCCTCTCCTAGAAAATCTCTATGCAAAATTTATGTTGTTATTTTAATTAAGAGTTTTTGTAGAGAATTAAACCTCCATACGATGTAATTAACTATAAGGGCTTGCGCTTGTAGGAGATTTAGAATCCACATTAATTTTCAAAACTTAATTGGTCTTCTCTAGGAAAATTAAATCATTGATAATTATTATCATCATATTCAAAGAATTGACAGCAAAAGATATTTTCTTCCTTTGGTGAGATATATCCTTTGTTGATAAAACTTCAGATATGAACTTAACGATAATCTAGAAGGATTATCGTAGCTAGATATTTGATTAAACTTTATTTTGACCCTTCAGAGCCATACAAAGTTCTCTCTTAAATTTGATTATGATATTCAAAACAGAATTTGCAATTCTAAATCTCAACCATATTTTGAAATTTTATTTCCACCTACCGAGGTGGTATACTTTTATGATGGGATGTTTAATTTTAGAATTAAAATTCAAATATGATTTCAATTTCCAAAGAAAGTTAAGCTTTATAAAACCCGCATGGTGGGACTAAATCTCTCTCTCCATCTTTAATAATGGCAAAATTTTATTTCATCGGTAGTCTTAACTACCATTTCTTTCATCCCCTCCTTTACCCATTTCTTTCTTGATAAAGCTAAGCCAACATCAAATTTTTAATTTTATGTTAAAAGAGAGGTGAGCGAGGAAACCTCTGTCCAAGTCAGGCTTTGACCTTTTTCCTCCAAGTTAATTATAACAGCAAAAGAGTCAAACCAATTTCTCTAAGATCTTCCTGAATGTTGTAAACTTGCATCTCTAAACAAATCTCAAGTATGATAAGTTTCAAAATATATGGAAGACTCTTTGACCTCAAAATTAGAATTCAAATTTCTTTAGCAAAATTTGGGCTTTGATATTTCACCCTCAAGTCAATTAGTGGAATGAAAGATTCAAGCTCAATTCTCTTGATTCTCTTATCAATTTTTTGTTAGTGGAATTTTGAAAACATGTTTTGAAAATTATCGATTTTCTTTGGAGACTTTTAAAATTAATATTTAGATTCAAATCTTGAGATCAAACATCCCATTAGAAAAGCTATACCACTTTGATAAGTGGAGATAAAATTTCAAAATAGGTGGGTTCAAATCCAAAATTTCAAATCCTACTTTGAATATCATAACCAGATCCGAGATAGAACCGCATATGACATCAAAAGGCCAAAATGAAGTTCAATATAATTTCTAATTATGGTATTCTAAATAAATTATCATTGATCTCATGCCCAAAACCTTATGAACAATTGTTATATCTCCTGTAAGGAAGAATACACCACCATTTCATAATTATTCGGGCAAGATGATAGTGATAGTCATTGGTTGAAGTTTTCAAAAGAAAACTAATTTGAGCTTAAAAAATTTCTTTTGAAAAATTTGGGATTAAGCTTAGAATTCAATTATCAGATAAAATAGACCATTAGAGATGATATACCACCTCAAAAGGAGGAGATAAAATCTACTAACAGGTTCAAGTCCTAAATTGTAAATTTCCTCTAGGCTATCGTAGCCTGATTTAAGGGAGAATCACATATGACCCCGGAAGGATCAAGGTAGGGTTCAATCTAAAATCGGACCATGATAACCAAGAGGAGATGATAATCAGCTTCATATTTGAATTAATGTTAACACATGATAAATCTCTCTGAATAAAGAGAACATCATGAGCCATTATATGATTGTGACGATAACAATTTTTATGAATTAGATTTCCCAAAAGAAATATCAAGTTAGTTTTTTTTTTAATTAATTTTGAAAATCAATGCGGATTCTAAATCTCTTACGAGCGTAGGCCCTCGTAGTTAATTACATCATAGGAAGATAGAGTCTCCTACAAAAAGTCTCGATTAAAATTATGAAAAAATTTTGTTAAAGATTTCCTATGAGTGATACAAAAGGAGTTGAATTTTGGAATTTCAAAAGTGAATAGATCAAATTGGAGCATTTATTAATGGAGTCAAGGGAAGAAGAGTAGGGGACAATTTGAGAGTCCAGAACCATCTAGAAGTATCCCAACTTAATCTAAGTGTTGGGCTTTATATGTTGGATCGAAATAAGATTTAATTAAAGTTGAACATTTTATTAGAAATTTGGGATTATATTCCCAGAGTTGGGTTTTATGATCCAAGATTCATCTCGAATCCTAAATCTAATTTTGGACACTAGACCACAGTAATTCAAACCTAATTAATGTAGTATAGAATATGGACTTACCCTAGTCTGGAATGAGGAGCCAGCTAACCACCTAGTTGATTTTAAATACATGAGT
Organism: Dendrobium catenatum; assembly: GCF_001605985.2. Classification (NCBI taxonomy): domain Eukaryota; kingdom Viridiplantae; phylum Streptophyta; class Magnoliopsida; order Asparagales; family Orchidaceae; genus Dendrobium; species Dendrobium catenatum. The sequence goes on along the minus strand of NW_021319523.1, from coordinate 2,922,383 downwards.
TTGGTCATTTTTATGAAAGAGTGGTAGGGATATTTTCATTAAAGTTTTAGAGAGCTGAGGTCGACATCTAGAGATTTCCTAAGTGGAAAATGCTAAATACTTATACAATTAAAATTTAGACTCCTTAAATGTATTTCTAATGCAATGCATGCTAGTCGACATATCCAAATCATGAATGCTTAAAATTTTTGAAAAAGGCTTAAAATAGTTTTTTTTTTTTAAGAATTTGCTTCCCCACATCTGACATCTCATCCTCATATGTTAGATTATCCAGACTTTACCTGTAAGTGGGGAAGTATCTAAAATAAGGAAAGAAAGTGTAGTAATATGCATGCGACCCAGGGGTGATCCGCAGCTAATTCCCTAGATTTGTTATATTTCTTTGTTGCTTAACTCTTAAAATTTTAACCTTTTAATTATAAGTACAAAACTTTTCACACCCTCACGATCCTCACGTATTTAGGCTAAAATAAAAGTGGCACATAAATGCCAAAAAACTAAGAAAAGTAAGTAATTATATACGCATTCACATTAACACATCAAATATAATTAAATTAATTAACAAATATTCATAGACAAATTGCCTTGCTTATTACAACCCAGAAATATAGAAAGTAAAGTGGTCAGACACCACAGATAATAACCTAGATTCTAGTCCTAATAAAGACATAAGTGACTTTGAGTGGAATACTCTTCATCTTCAATTCTTCAGCCTTCCTTTCCTTCAGGCTCCTTGGATTCTTCGTAGCTTGCTACCCAAATGGAAAAGATGGCTCTTCCTTTAAGGGGAAGGCCACCCTTTCTGCTTTGGGTATGAAAAGATGATTCAAATTTGGACTTCTAAATAGAAAAGGGCTATCCCCAAAAGGGGTATCCTTTTTTCTTAGGAATCCAACCTTTAGATCTATGTATCCCGACTCAAAATTCAACTTTCATAACACTTAACATCTCAAACAAATTATATATGTATAAAAACAATTCTAGACTCTCCTTAAAAATTATCCAGCATTTAATAAATAAAAATACATCCCAAGCAGTTATATATATATACACAAAAAAATAAGTAAACACACTTGCGTTCTTTTTATTATTTGGGGGCTTAGCAGCTGAAGCACTTGTAACAAACATATTTATAATTAATTTTTATTTATCCCCTTTTTATTATCTTGCATGAGCGTGACCATCTATAAAAAACTCAGTGAACATCCATATCATTCTTATCCTAAGGATAATATAATTGCCAAACACATCAATCATCTACAAAGTGTAGTAAAAGTTAGCAAATACAACATACAGTTTCAATCACAACATGTAATCAAATTTCAAAAAAATTGGCACATAGAAGAAAAGTAAACAACGGCCTAGCCTAGATCTAGACTCAGTTATCCTATCAAACATCTAAAGTGTGTGTAGAAGGTCATGTAGTTGGAGTAGATCCTAAGTTGGGTAGTTAGTTGAAGTTGCTTAAAATTTGAGTTTATTAAGGCTGAAGGGAGATTTTATGTTAGAGTCTAAGTATTAATGTATTAAAAATTAATTTAGATATATGTTAAAGGTCAAATTATTATTACCTTTATTTCACACCAAGACCGTGAAGTTTATTTCACTTTCCAAGGAGCTAAACTAATAGCATCGTAGGCTTGGCTTACCAGTAGCAATCGGGGTTGATTAAGTTAATTTAGTTGGTTAAATATTAAGGGTTGATTAATATATATAAACCTATGTATAAAGGTTTAAATTTTAAAATAAGATAATTAAAAATATTATTAGTATGTTTTTTGACTTCAAAGATCCCCAGATTTTTTAATTATTTAAAATATCCTTATTTTTATAAAAAAAAGTTATGATTATAACCATTAATCAAATATTAACTAAAAAATAACATGTCCAAGTAAATCTAATTATTTAAAATGAATTAAAATTAAAATCCAAAATTAGTTTTAATTTGAAATACTTAAAATTTCAAAAATTTAGATATATTATTTATAATTTTCTAAAATAATTTGAAATTAATTTGAATTATAAAATTTTAAGGTTAATTCAATTATTTAAATTAATTTAAATAGTCAATATTTAAAAAAATTCTTAAATTAAATTAAATTAAACTTAAATGTTTTCTGAAGTTTTAAAATACAATATTTTAAATTCATTATAATTTTAAATTAAAGTATTAATATTTCTAAACATATTAATATGAAATATTTTTATTTTAAATTAATATTTAATCTATCAAAATTTTTTGTAATATAAAATGCATTTAAAATAGTTTTTAAAATTACTTAAAAGTTTTAAATAACTTAAATGGCGACAGGGTTAACGATGGGCTATGTGGCCGAATTCCGAGTGTTGGATCGACACTGGCACAATTCAGACCGCGGGTTCGAAAATGCGTTAACAATCAAACATTTATGACCAATCATTGCACTGAGGCAATAATTGGTTATTAATGGAGGGACGTGGCGTAGTGACCGCTTGGATCACTTATACGAGTTATCAACGCTCGGTAGAAGTAAGATCTTCCTTAGTTTGATCCAACGTCAGAGATCGAATCACGTGATTCGATCTTGATCGAACAAGATCGGTCAGCGGGAAACCATATCCGTTGCTCAAAATGGAGGGCACAGATCTAGACGAACAAAGTTCTCTGCGTACCGCGAGATACATGGTCAAAATATAGTGCCGTGTTATGAAATCTCAACCGTTGTTCACAGGATCAACAGATGATAATCCATACACCTAGGCTAGACTGTGAAGATACCCTAGGAATCTTATTTTTCTCGTTCTCTCGATCCGGAGCACCAAAATGCATGAAATTTTAAACATAACTCAGGTGTATGAATAGAAATAATGGGGGTATATTCATACGACCTAAAATGTGCTTAACATAAAATTAAATAAATTTAACTACTATGCCCTAGATCTAAGGATTTCAAGGGATTATACGGTTGGATCTTCAATATCTTTATACGGTTGAACTTGTAGACTATCATCGTATAAATCTCTAAAATAAATACATGCTCAAAATTGTCTGGATCTGCTTCTAGGAAGCTGGGACAAAAGGGTGGTTGGTTTGCCAGAAAATTCACTGCTGGTGAAGTGCAACCACTTTAGTTTTTTTTTTGTGGGGAGGTAGAGAAAGGCTTCTGGAGTTAAAATAAAATGAGAACTAGAGTTGGGAGGCTGGAGGAAGTGAGAGAATGCAAGGGTTTGAATGATGCTCTCAAATAGGGTTTTACCCTATCAAATGATCTAGAGTTTGGTGGACAATCCTCATACATCAGGGACCTTGCTTTGATGAATTCAAGTTGGATGGTTGAAGTGGAGGAATGCATCGGGCTTGTTGTGTGATGGGAAGTCCCCCTCAAACTTTAGGGTAAATTCTATAAGATGGTGGTGAGACCTACAATGCTTTATGGTGCCGAATGTTAGCCATTAAAAAAGAAGCATAATACTAAGTTAAGTGTTGTAGAGATGAGGATGCTTAGGTGGATGAGTGGCTTTACTCTTAGAGATAGGATACGAATTGAGCATATACGTGAAATAATTGGAGTAGCTCCAGTGGAAGATAAGATTTAGAGAGAGTCTCCTTAGATGGTTTGGTCACATAAAACGATGGCCTTCCGATGACCCGGTTAGGAAAGTAGAGGTATTAAAATTTTTCTTATGTTAAGAAAGGTAGAGGTAGACCTAATTATATTTGGTTAGATAATATTAAAAATGATATTTCTTTATTAGATTTAAACGAGAATTTTACTTTTAACATGACACAATGGAGATAAAGGATTCATGTTGTCGACCCCACTACGTGGGATAAAGGCTTAATGTTGTTGTTGTACAGGAATAACTAGATGTGCATTGGGGCATGGCAGCAGGTCATGCTGTTGTCCCCAAACAGGCCCTTTGTGGTGAATTTTCGGTTTTCTTGAAGTTAAATGTTAAGCAAATTTTCACTTTAAACCTAAATGTTATGGAGGAAGTTGTGTGAAAAGGTAAAGTTATATTCTTCTTATTATTTATTCTCGCATGTTCATAACGTTAGAAATGATTTTCTTTCTTAAAACTGCCGATTAACATGGTATTTATGTACAGCTGCGGCATTGAAAAGATAGCCTGGGATGCTTCAGGGGAGCGGTTGGCCTTGTCTTTCAGAGATGGTGAAGAGATGTACAGGGGTCTCATTGCAGTATATGACATCAAGAGGACACCTCTTATTTCATCTTCTTTAGTGTTAGTATATCACATGCCAAAATAATTATGTTAATTTGTTTTCCTTTAATTGCTGACATAAGCATTTGTTTAGTTTGCATGATCATGCCTACAGTTGATAGTGATGATTAATCCAGAACTTCCTTTTATTCAGTGGATTCATTAGAGGTCCTGGAGAGTACCCAAAGCCACTAGCATTTTCCTTTCACAGTAAATTCAAACAAGGACCTTTACTTTCTGTGGTGGGAACCCCAAGCTATTCAATCTTCAAATTTCTTTATGAACTAGTCCCGATTTTGTTATTTGCCTAAATATATACACTTGTGAAACATCTTAAGTTCAATAATCCTTTCTTATTACAGTGCTGGAGTAGTGGCTTATGCTGTACATATCCCCTCATTTTTCGCTCACATATACATCCTTGAATGAAGGTACATTCTTTCCTTTTACATCCCAAACAGCTAAGTGCATAAATGCAGTTAATTATTTTTTTATTTAGAAATAAGTCATCTCCTCTTGAAAGAGCTCAAAGTTTTGAAAATTACAAGTTTCCAAAATAATAGACATATATGAAGCTTCTGGAGTTAAGATGAGACAGTTAAAATGGAGAAATGCCCAAAGAGTATTGGGCAAACAAAGGATTGTAAAAAAAAAAAATTATAGAAATATTGTAAGACTAGTTATACCATATGGATTTGGATGTTGGTTGATGGCCAAATTGAGTGTAAAAAAAATAGAATGTTAGGTTGAATTGATAAATTTATGAAGGATATATTAAGAAATGATTATATATGAGGTACAATTGGACTAACACCTATTGGGGATAAGATCATGAGAAATTGACTTGTGTGATTTGGACATGCATAATGGATGGAAGAAGATGCACCACTAAGAAAAGTGATAAAATTAATTTGAAATAACTTACAAGGAAAGATGATATTCCAAAATTATTAAAGCTTGTATAAAAAAATATTTGCATATGAAAAACTTCTGGTTCCTGGGAACTATAAAAGAGTAAGGGTGCAATTAAGTAGCTGATCAAGCACTACATGGAGATTTTTGCACACATTTCGGGACTTCACTTCTTGGTTTGTCTCTCCCCATCATTAATACCCTTTTTTATAAAAGGGGTGAACTTTCAATTATAAGTAATCGTTAGGCTCTACAATAATTGAGTTTGAGCTGGTTTCTTGTGAAGTCTGATCTAGCGTGACAATAGAATGCCAGCCTTATGCATAGAGGAGATGGTGAGGAAGTGATGAAAAACTCATTTAAGATTCCACGGTTCAATTATTCTGTCTGTCAGCATACCTAATCTAAATAGTCAAGAGATGGTGATTTACCCATCTTTTTCTTGGGGATCCTTGTTAGCAATTATAAGTTATGTTGCTCAAGGGACTTTGTAGGCTGGAGGTGAAACACCACTGAGTCGTTAATTTCATAGTTATCATTGACTAGCAGAGGCGTTCATATCCTATTAAATGCAGTGTATGACTTACTAACCAATGGGCATGGACATTGGGGAACATTCATGCTTTACTCTTCAGCTGAAAGTAGTTTAATAGTACATTTTGAGGTATGAATAAATGTCTTAAAGGAGATTAATATGTCCTCATAAGCATAGGATTTTTAGGTCTGATCATATGGCAATATTGATATGATTGTTTCTTTTGTGAGATTTGTTTAATTTTAAATTTGATGCTTTGGATTTACATTTTTGAATATTTTATAGGTGGGAGCATTCATAAACTCAATTTTAAATGTAATGAATCCCTCTAGTTTATATTTATCTTTTTTTACATCTATCATCAATAAGCAAGTGATTAATTGATAGAAATCTCAATACTAGTTTGTTTGAGGCTTATTCTCCATTTAGATTCAGTGAATTGTTGATGATAACGGTGATTATCCCAATCATCTACAAATAAAGCCTTAGAGGATTTATGTTTTGGTTTGGGACAATGATGGGGTTGGTGACCCCTTCTATTTTGATATGAATAACGATTCCATTATTAGTGAGGGGTAAGGCCTTTAACATTTATTTATTATAAGTAATAAACACACATATCTAATATCTAAATTATACAAATCACTATAAAATTGTCACAGGTATTCAAGCATTATATGTGTCATTTGGGTGTAAGAATCCCCTGCACTGAATCATAAAAATACGTAAGATTCATTGCCGGATAAAATCTATCACGATTCAGCCCGGAGATTCACGAGGCGGGAACAGAGGGTCGAACAGTTGATTAAATTTTAAATTTCTAAAACTATTACCAATAAACTAAATGTGACAACCGGTTCATCCGGCCGGTTCACCCGAACCGGCCGGCCCACCCTTATTAATTCCGCGAACAGAAGGATCGCGGAACAGTGCAGTTCGCGAAACAGAGAGGGGCGGGCGACGGGCGTTCGTGCGGGAGAGCAAGGTGAGTTTCGTTTTTCTAATTTTAGCACACGATTGTTTTCAAGGTTAAGAAATAATGATTCCTTTTTATTCTTATCATTATCAGAGTGTTATTTTGGGAGAGATTGGAAGAACGAGAGAAACGGACGATAAGGCTTAAGGGAAAGGTTTGTTGAATTTTCTTTCAGATTTTTCGTATAAATTTCCTCCCTTTACCTCATCCAAAGTGAATGATATATTTCTTGAAAGATAAGGAAAGAATTGAAGCGAAGAAAGAGGAAATTTCGAGAAGAAGGATTTTGAGAGTTTGAGAAGTCTCCATTCAAAAGTGTAAGTGAATTCCTTCCAATTTCAGTTTTAATGATATTTAGAATTTAAATCAAAATATTATATTGATAGAAGTTATTGTTTGAAATTAGGGTTTTTGAAAGTGAAAGATTCAAGTCATAAGTGTTGATCCCGCGAGGATTTAGCAAGAAGAGAAATTGATTCAAGAAAAGATCAATCATCGAAGACCTGAAGAGTTCAAAGTGGGTAAATTATATTATTTTATGTTTTATTAATGATTTCAATTTTCTAAATAATTGATTAAAATATTGTATTATAAAATGTTGAAGACAAATCCTTATGATATTATAGTGAGAGTAGAGGTATTAAATTTGACTTATGTTAATAAAGGTAGGGGTAGACCTAAAAAGACTTGGTTAGAAAATATTAGGAATGACCTTTCTTTATTAGATTTAAACGAGAATTTGACTTTTAATAGGACACAATGGAGAAAAAGGATTCAGGTAGCCGACCCCACGTAGTGGGATAAAGGCTTGATGTTGTTGTTGTTGTTGTTGTTGACCAGTCAAAGGGTCAAGGAAGGTTAAGGTGGCATGGAGGGAATATGGGGAGTAGGTTGGATGAAGTCCAAGGCTAAAGTTAATGCTCTTGGGGTCAAATGGAGGGTTTGACCACTTCAAAGAAAGGTATAAATGCCTTATTGACTTACATTGACTAGAGGGCTATTTGGGATAACTCAAGGCTAGGGTGAGTGGTAGCAAATGTTATAGAGGTTTGACCAAGAATTGAAAGTTAACTTGGTCAACTCAAGTTGGGTTGGGTTGACCAAATGTTAAGTCATGCTTAAGTCATGTCTATGAGTTGATTTGAATGGTTGATAAGGATTGGAGAGCTCAAATAGGTTGAGTTCACCAATTTAAATCCCTTAATGGTTAATGGGTCAACGCAAATTGACCCAAGACTTATTTTTGGGTCAAATGAGTTTGTTTGTATATTTGGAGTCTAATGGGTGTGGTCTCAAGATCTGAAAGGGTTATTTGCATCAAATGACCTATTTCGACTATTAATGGATCATTGGGTCAACCTAGATTGACTTTGCCAACCAGGTTGACCCAGGGATAATAATTAGGATCAACATGTTTGAAATGACGTTTGGAATGTATCGAAAGAGGTTACAAGGCATGGGGAGGTCATTTTAATCAAAATGACTATTTTGACCCTAAAGGGGCATTTAGGTCAACCAAGTTGATAGAGAGTCTGGGGTTAGGTTTGACAGGTCCCAAGGGATGTTTAAAATTGATTGGAAAGGCTTTCAAAGGTTGGTAAGATAGAATCAAAATAAGTTTTGGTCAAAATTCCAAAAATCCCCTTAAAGGACATTTTGGTCATTTTTGCCTCAAGTCCATTCTGGGTCAAAGTGAATCCAAAAATATATAGATTAATGCTTAGCATGTATATATCAAAGGCTTGGTAGAGATCAAATGGTTTGGATGGAGATCCAAGGTCAAATTCTACTAGATGATATGTCTAGTGGCATAGGTCATAAATATTTGAAGGTTTTGCAGCCTTTGGAAATTAACCTGGTTTTTTAGATTAGAGTCCTCTAAATTGCTCAAATTTGGAGGGTTAACACTAGAGACATGTCATATCAACATATGCTTGATAGACACTAAATCAGATGCCAATTTCTTGGATTTTAAGGTGGCAGAAAAATCACCTAGAAGGGGTTTCAGGATCTGGGCCCCTAGCCATGAATTTTGGATCTAAGTTGATCCTATGGTATAGAGATTGGAATGATCCTAAGATCTAGAGCCTAGAAGAAACCTAGGGTCTGGGAAGTCCTAGGGTCTAGAGTCTAGGAGAGATCAGAATGACCTCATATAAAAGTGAGGTCAACATTTTATAAACCTCCATGTTGAGTGAGACTCAACATGCTGAGTTTCAAAACTCCAAGAAAATCTATCAAATCCAAATTTCCTACTAAAGTGATCAAAGTTAATTTTGGACATCATTTCCATGTGTAACCCTGTAATATTTCCTTGTAGCTCAGTACACACAATGATGATCCAAACTTCTCAAAATCAATTGTGATTTCTCGAATTCATTTCAAAAGTTTTAATTCAACTCCACTCATTTCAAATCCCCTAACAAATGTAAGCTTTGACATTTTTTCCTTAAGTCAATTGGCAGAGTGAAAGGGTCAAGCCATACTTTTGGATCTTCATATCAATTTTAAAGACCTGCATGTTCACGAAAAATCTAACATGTTGAGTTTCAAATTTTGAAGAAGATCCATTCAATTTCAACATCAAGTTCAAATCTTCTCAACCAAATCTAAGCTTTGACATTTCACCCCAAGTTAGTTGGTGGAATGAGAGAGTCAAACCCAACCCTTGAGATTTTCTTTTTAATTTTGTTAACTTTCATGTTGTGTGAAAACTCAATATTTTGAGTTTCAAATTTTGAAAAAAATAAATCAATTCCAAGATTCAAATACTATTTCAAACCAACTAATTCAAATAACCTTTCCTTTAATTCAAGGAAATCAAGCATGCTCAAATGGCTAGGAAGCTTTTCTTCTCCCTGGATAGGAACTTGACTATAGAAGAAATCACCTGTGGTAATTCAATTCAGTTTGGAGTTGAATTTCATAACTTAAAATTATCAGTTAATGGAGAAAGAATCTTAGACCTATCTACTAGAACACAAATGAATTTCCCCTTAGTTGAGATTACTTTAGGGTCAGGAGTCAACTCCGCCATCTCCAAGATGGAGGTCATTATCGCCCATTTGCCCACTGTGCCCTCACTCATGAGGATAAGAACTAGGAATCATTAATAATGGAAGAGTTACCATCTTGGTTTGAGATTGAGTCAAGTTCTAACACTCTTTTCGTCGGCAAGAATCGGAAGAAGAACCACCTTCGAAGAGTCAGAATGAGAAATTTTAAGGCTAGAAAGAATGCTGAGTCGGAAGCCTTAAAGTAAGTTAAACCTAAGGTCAATGGAGAGTTCATTGCTCCTTTCACATACCCCAACTTTAGTGGAAGTCACTTCCACCCTCTTCCTGTTACCCAAGGGAGAGAGGTTGTGAGAAGAATAGTGTGATCTCCACCGTGCCCTTTTAACTATTGCATAGAAAAGATCTATCAAATCAGAAATTAGAAATCACCAGCAATAAACCACATGCCCCCAGTTGAGGGTTATGACCCATCTACTCTATTGGAAAATGTTAGATCACGTTACCATACTTTCCCCACTACATCATCTATAGAAGACGAGGTGAATAAACCACCTGGTGCTCCACTCTCATAATTGCTAGGTCTCTAATAATTAGGGAGGGAAATAATAATGGGTTTGAGATCTAATGAGATGGTGTCACCATCTAAATTTAACTTCTAAATGAGTCCTATCACGATAGATCTTTAGACCGAAATGATGCAACATTATCTAGCGATAGAGTAGACCCCAAGACAATCTCTTCCTCCTAAGAGATTATAGAAATATAATTTCACATTAATAGGGGCTTACCACCTAGACTTATGATTTTGAAGGAAAACATATCATTCCTCAAGTGTATTGGGTCAAAATTTTCAAGATAGTTGATCCATATTTTTAATGAAAATTGGCCTTTTATTTAAATACAAAACATGGAGAGATGTAATTGACTCCACCAGATATTTAAAGGCTCCACCCTCCCACCACTTCTACAAGTCGATTTGATTTTTGAATTAAAATATGTGTCAAATTTAAGTTTGTTTTGAAAATGCAAATCTTCTCAATCTTTATGTAATTTTCTATCTTAATAAGCATCTCTTGCAAGCTTTAAATCTATTCAATAATCTTCCAAGTCAAGTTACTATTCTTATCAAAAGATTGGGTTCGATTTGGGGATTATTCTTCCTTGCATAAGAGAATGAATTTTCTTCTCTTAGACTTGAGATATAATCCTTGTTTTAAAAAAATAGCAATGAATTTATGGTTTTAAAGAAAGTGAAACCTCTTTTAAAAAAATCAAAAGATGCACAAAGTGTGCCAAAACTCAAAAATAAAAAAATCAGAAGATGCACAAAGTGCATCATCAAAAAAGGAAAAGAAAGATGCTCCATTATTTTCAAATCCTTAAATCTCAAAGAGCTCGCCACATTTAATAGCTTAGCTTTAAAAAATATTGAATCCAAATTTATTGTCTCGTGGAAAAAAATGTATCACCACACAGATTTTGATTTCTCCTATTTTGTAATCGAATACTGCATTAAGAATAAAGTACAATCTCAAGAGATTAACACAATATTATATAATGGATTCAATATCAAAATAGAGTTTTAAAAATAATATTTTCATGATCAAACATAATTTAAAGAATTACATATCATCTCAAAAGATGAACATGAAATTTTAGAAAATATGTTTAAAAATAGAAATATGTTTTTGAAAAATTTATCCATTCTTTCATTTAGATATAACACGGAGAATATTATATCATCTTGAAAGATGAACATAGCATTCTTCAAGACATCCAAAAACAAGAATGGGCTTTATAAAATTCATTATTTCCAAAATTGAATATAATAAGCAGGACATTATATTGTCTGAAAAGACAATAATAACATCCTACAAGTATATTTAAAATTAGAAATGAAGTTTTTAAATACATCTGCATTCCCAAAGATTTTTTCCTTATTTTATATGACTAAAATAAGGTTTATTTTAATCTGGGGTTCTCAAATCTCTATTGAGGCAAGCCCCTATAGTTAATTACATCTTAGGAGGGATACTCCTAAGAAAATTCTGGATTAAAGCAGTGATTTCATACCCTTTGACTACAAAGTAAAAGCCAAGGAACATAAGTAGGAATTTTTCAAGGAGAAAACTCAATGTTGAACAATTATTAGTGAATCAAAGGAGGAAAAGTAGGAGGTGCCGGATTCTGAGAAACTTAGAGGCAACCTCAATCTATCATATGTTGGGCTATACATTTTAGGAGAAAATTTTATATTTGAGTTGGCATTTATTAGAAATTTGGGATTATTTCCCAGAGGGCGAGGACTTAAGATCTAAAAGAATCTACCTCATAAACCTAAATCTAATTTAGGCACAACAAAATAGTAATCCGAACCTAACTAATGAAGTACAAATCTGGACTTACCCCAGCCTAGATTGGGGAGCCAGCTAACCACCTAGGCGCTTTAAAACCATGTATCCAATCTCTTTATGAAAGATAGGTAGGGACGTTATTTAAGTTTTAAGAAATTTGGGTCCGACATCTAAAACAGATCCTAATTGGCCCCTTAACTTATATAGGTGAAAAATGCCTAGAAATAAAATGCAATTAATATTTTTAGGCTCTTTTAATTTGTATCTAATGCAATACATGCTAATTGACTCAAATGCATAAAATGAATATGAAGCAGTTTTAAAATTAGGCTTAAAAATAGGTTTTTCCCTAGAGATTGCACAACTTCTCCTTGACAGAACTACACCCTCATAGGTCAAGTGATCTGCCAAAACTCGCAGGCGGGGAAGTGCCTAACAAGAAAGAAAAAGTAATAATATGCTTATGATGACTTTTGACGATCCCAAGCTTACTTCTTAGATCGTTAGAGTTGTTATATGAGCCTAAAGATTTTTATTATGATTTCAAGTATAAAAATTTTATCGTACTCTCACAAAAATTCTGATCGTATCCAGGCTAAAATAAAACATGGCATGCAAGAAAACTTAAAAAAACAGGCAATTCTAATACACAAATAATGTAAACAATCAAATTAAATAATCTAAAATATAATGTCCAATGTCCAATGTAAATATAATTACATCTAGAATTTGTAGAAAAGTAAAGTGGCCGGACACCACTGACAACAAACCCAGATTCTAATCCTAAAATTGACGCAAGTGATTTTGAAATGGGATATCTCTTCTTTTCTTCATATCTTTGTCTTCACTCTTTCATCTCCTCATTTCGCTTTTCTTCTTCCATGAGCTTCTTGGATCCATCGGGTCTGAATATACAAATAAAAGAAACTCATACCCAAAAGGGTATTTTCTTTTCTATTTGGATACTAAAATCATCCTAATTTGGTTTTCCAAATAAAAGAGAATAATTCCTTAAGGGATATTCTCCTCTCTTTGGATTTCAAATTGGATGTGATATCCCACTTTCAAGATCACTTTCACATTTACAATATTTTTCTAATACATTTACATTTACATTTACATTATATTTCATATTAAATAAAAAAAAATCTAGACCACCTGCAAGGTTATCCTAAATAGTTTATAATAAAAATCATTCCAAACAATTATATATTTGTATTTAAATTAAATTAATCAGCCACGTTTGGCAACACTCTTTTTATTTGAGGGCTAAGCAGTTGAAGAACCTGTAGCATTTATATAATTATTAATTAATTAGCTCCTTTTTATTGCTCTGCATGAGTGTGATCACCTACAAAAAATTTTATGAACAACTAGATCGCCCCTAACCTATGGGTAATATAATCGTCAATCAAATCATATCACAGAGAGCAGTAAAAGTAAAGAAACAAACACTCCAATAATTTTACAACCAGCATGCAGTGAAAACCGAAAAAAAAAATGTAAAAGGACTTATTAAATTCTTAATTGATTTATTAAAAAGTTAATGATTTATTAAATTTTTAAGATTTTATTTAAATTTTAATAATTTATTTGATTATAATTTGATTAAAATATTAATTATATTCAATTTTAGATTTATGTTCAAACTTAATCTCTTAGTGGTTGTGTATTAATTATGATTTAATTATTAAAGGTTGTATAATTTTTGTATATTTTTATATAAATTATTATGAGTGTATTTGAAATTCTTGTTAATCCATTATTTAATTTTAATTAGATATAATTAAGGTTATATTAATAATATATGCTAATCCTAAGGGGGATGTCACTAAGTTTTTATATATTCTGTGTTTCTACCTTAAAGTGTGCATGCATCTTAAGTCTATGTTTTCTAGGACCCAATCCTTAATTTTTGCCCTTAAATGTCACTAATGTTATACGGGATAAATTTTTTTTTATCACTACTAAAATTGAAATTACTGTAGGGACCTAAAGGGAAATGGTTCGCATAAAACACACTGGCACCTAAGGGTTTTCTAAGTTTTAGAATACTTACAATCACTGGGGGCTATGACCCGGTGGTTCTGCTCGTAGCACCTCCACCCGGTTGGATAGAGGTGACTAAAGCCCTTAGTCCCCTATACATTTTTTCACTCGACTGGTACAATTCCTCACAGTTCATGCAAATAAAGAAGAGAAAATAGGGATTAGAAGCATATTTAATAATTAATAATGTAATAACTGAAAGTTACTATAAATAAAATAAAAAAAAATGTACCTTTCTTTGGGCTTCGACGCCGGTTCTGTTGACTTATTTTTTGGAACCTTTCCCTTTTGAAAATAATTTGTATATCTTTCCAACATTCATACCGAGGCAACAAGAAAGGGTGAGTAGGAGGAGAAAGGAGAGGTAGAGATGGAAAGAGAATTTTTGATTTCTTCAACAATTTCATTTTCTCGTAAGTTTCCGACTAACTCACTCTCTAACACAAACTACTCTTCGTCTCCCTTCCCAAAACACATACATTTTGAACACTCATACATACTTCACCTTTTCCAAAATTATACTTTTTACTATTCAAAGTTCAAACAATTCACTCTTTAACATATACTCTTCCATTTTTTCAGATGCACACAATTCCCTTTTCAAAATACATCACCCAAACTTTCCGGGAGATACACATATACACCTTCTCACATATACAACTCCACATTTCCAAAATACACAAGTTTCGCATTTTTGAAACCATAAACTTCACTTATTATTTCTCACACATATCACCTTACTTCTCACATGCACACTTTATTTTTTCATATTTACACATTTTTACTTTTCCACATATACTTTCACCTTTCAAGTCCAATTCAAATCACTTTTCAAATTAAATAAAACCTTTCACCTTATTTCTCACAATCTAAGCTTTCTTTCTCATTTTCGCACACTTTATATTTCCAAAACCAAAACAAATTCCACCTTTCAACACACACAACACTTTATCCCTAAAAAATACACAATTCCAAATGCATATAAACTCCACAATTTCATTTTTCAAAAAACAAGATTTCCACCTTTCCAAAACTCACACAAATTCTACTTTTCCTTCCAAAACCAAGCACTTTACTTTCCAACATATTTCAATCTTTGTACTTATATTCACAAATCACCTTTCAAAGCATACACTTTACTTCTTGATACAAACAACTTTTTTTTTTTAATCTTGGTTCTCCAACATACACCTTATAACATTGAATTGCTTCCATACCAAACTCAACTTACAACCACAAGCTCACTCATGAAACAAAAGAAATGCTCATCCAAGGATTTGCAAAGAACAAAATCTTGTAGCATAAGAACAAACTTCAAAAATTCAGAAAACTATTTTCTCAAATAGAATACAATGAAGAATGACGTTAAAAATTAAACACCAATCCCAATTCAAAGTAGCCACAATAAATGGCAAGGATAAAAGATTTGAGGATACAAACCCCTCTTATTGTTAAGAAATATGTTCTCCAAAATTTAAGATATACAAAATCATATGCTAAGGAATGACAAAACTGAGTAAACATAGGGAAAACCCATGACAACCCATATAAATTGCTGCAAATTTCTACCAGATGAGATATATTAAATGCTCATATTTATAGCACAACTCCACAAAAATAAAATCTCATATCCTTATGACAGATTTTGCATTTGCTATTGATTCAGAAATCAGTCTTTACCAAAGAGAAAAGTGTTTTCAAGCAAGAAAACCATCGATGAAAAAATTATTATACAATTTCAAATTATTTCACATACAAAATTTTTACTCTATTCTTCAAGATATAGCAATAAAATCTTAAGATAAGAAATCAATATTAGCATTTCCTCATTAGATAATCAATTCCCATAGCAATAACTTCCCTAATCAACAAAGAAGAATATGGATGAGGATGTAGAAGAGATTTACCCAAAGATTAAAAAAATTTCCAGCGTTGGTTAGAGCAGAGGAGGCGACCTAGGGTAAGAATCGGTGTCTAAGATCGGTGAGAGAGAAGCATGGCCTGGAGCTTGCGAACGGCAGGCGACGGGTTGGCTTCATGAGGGAGAAATCGATGGGAGAGAGGGAGCAGTCCGTGCGTTTCTTGCGAATAGAGAGGAAGAAGGAGAGGGGCGGGCTGTACAAACTGCGAGAGTGCGAGCGGGCTGGGGTTCTTTCGGCTTTCTTTTGAATAGAGAGGTAGATGAGAGTTGAGCTTCGTCTTGAGTTTGATTTTTGCGAACTGCTGAGAGAGGGAGAGCGAAGGGTTGGGGGGTTCGTGCAAATGGAGAAATTATTGTGTACGTAATCCGAACGCGTTTGGATGCTGCTTATTTACTGCTTATTTGTTGCGTATTTTTTATACAAATTTTTTTTGTGCCAAAAAATAACAAATAAATAATACTCACTAAATACTCACTAAATACACAATAAATATGCAAAAAATACATAGAAAAAATTAAATACACAAAAAATACGCAACAAATAAGCAGTAAATACGCAGCATCCGAACCTATCCCTGCGTTCGGACTGCGTACACAATAATCTCTCGTGCAAATGAGAGTGTGGGAGGGAGACGGAGCGGTTCTTGCCCGAAATAAGAGGGAGAGAGAGAAATCGTGGGGGCGGTTAGACCGCCCAATCAAACCCAAAATCACCTCTTAATTCAAATTAAATACCTAAGATTAAATCATGCTTTAAAGAGAATTTAACAGGCTGATCTGATTTGATTAAAATTAAAATAGATTTTATTAGATAGAATTTTGTGTTTGATTGGTGAGTAGGTTAGAGCCCAATGATATATTAATTTGATCTAAAATGAATAAGGTCACATTAAATTGAGTCAATCGAAATCGACGAGTCATAAATCGAGTTTGATTTAACTCAAATTGGCTTGATTTTATTTGTTTAAATTTATTTAATTAATAATCAAATTAATTTTAATAATTTTATGCTCGAGTCAAATAAACTTATTTGACTATTAATCATATTTATTTTAATTAAATTGGGTTTAAAATGACTCGATTTAAAGATTAATAATGAAATCGGGTTCAAATCAAACTTGAATCGAGTCACCCTAAATTTATTTTCTTAAATCAAATTTATGTGACCTAATTGACTTTAATTAACTTTAAATTTAAGCCCGATTGAAAATCTAATGGTGCCTATTGAGACAAATTTAAGTTAAATTAGGAGGTCGAGTCAAAGCTACGTCTTTACGTATCCACCTAAGGGAAATACTATAAGCAACGTCTATGCTAGGTTACGAAGACCTATGCGCTAAAGATTGAATCGGGAAATTGACCTCAAATAATGAGGTCAACATCATCGTGTATGGACAGTCTATTAGATGCGAAAAAGGGTTATGCAAGAGAATTGAAAAGATAAATTTTTCTCTTCAACTTAAACATTTTGAAATTGATTTTAATTAAAAATATTATATAAGGGAAACTTCAGTTTAGTTTCTATGAAACTTGGTTTGGATCAATAAAACATAAATCCTTTCATACTAGTTGGAGTCGACTATACTTCTCACTTTAAAAGGTGAATTTGTTCCCATTTGTTATTCTAACATGGTCCAAATAGCTAGAGAAAATTTCCATAAAGAATGATGTTGCAACTCTATTTTTCATGGATTGTGATTTTGATGATAGAAAATAATTTTGTTTCTCTATGACTGCCTTTCCTACTAACATTTCAGGACCACAAGATCAGACGACAATCGAAACCAGCTCAAGATTGGGTAGACTAAGTTTGAGTCAGTTTGTAATGTTCTTTTTTCCTTTCTTGAGTCAATTGTAACCTTTAGAATGTCTGATGCTAAGTAACCCTACACACACACACTTGATTAATTTTTCTGTCTGAATAAGAGTTTTCTGATTTTCACTCACATTATCCTGGACGATATTTATATCGTCTTGGATGATATTTTCAGAAATAGAAACCCTAATCAAGCCATAATAGTTAAAGAAGCCGTCAGTAAGCTGATCGGCCTGGACGATACTTGTATCGGCCAGGATAATAAGCTAAAAATAGAAAGAATCAGCTGCCATGATCTATTTAGGCATTCTGTATTTTTGGAAGCCGGCCATGACGATCTTATATCGACCTGGACGATGTATCATAATTATGCCTAAATTAATCAGGTAATCAAGGAAAGTAATTAAGGCTGATTGATACGATCACATCGTCCTGGATGATCGCAAGATCGACCGGGACAATTAGTTCAAAAACCTTAGTTGCTCCTGGATGATCAAACATCGGCCAGCTCATATTCCGGGCGATGTCATAGAAAATCTAAGTCGGCCAGTCCAAATTCTGGGCGATATTCTAGACGATTTTCCTCTAATTTGAACTAATCGGTTGGGACGATCGTGAGATCGACCCGGACGATCAAGCTAATTTTGAATCGTCCAGACCCTTTTTAGAGCAATTGTCTGGCCAATAATATGTGATTTGAACTGATCATACAGGACGATATACCTATCATCCTAGACAATAAGGTCAGAAATTGCAATTAATGAGCTATTCTGAATCTCTTCTATTTAAAGCTTTTGTTTAACATTTTGAAGAATCTTTTGCTGTTGTCTTTACTTGAGAAAGCCTAGAGGAGAGAGAGAGAGAGAGAGAGAGAGAGAGAGGATCTTGTGAGGAAGATTCACAAGGGTTGCTCCAAGCATTATTCTACTTTTTATTCCATTAGAGTCTCTTGACTTTGGAAGGATTGGAAGAGGTTAGCTTGAGCAATCGATCAAGGTTCTCTTCCTACTTCAGGAGGAAGCAAAAGGAGTTAGATTCTCTGCCGCGCCGGGGTTGGCGAAAAGAAGGTTTGTGTAAGGGCTTCTTCGCCTTGCTATGGGAGCAAAAGGAGAGTCATGTTTGTAGTGAAATACTCGGAGGGCGTCCCCGGGGAGTAGACATAGGTCGAGTTGATCGAGCCACTATAAACACTTGTGTTCTTTTTACTGCTTATGCATTTAACTTTCCGTACTTTGATTTTTGTGGTGATTTTGATTTGTGATTATTGTGGTTTGCTTAAAGATTTTTTTAAAAATATTAATTCACCCCCACCCCTCTTGGTTAGCCTCAGGCTAGTTCTTAAGGGCTTGACATCCCTAACGAACTATCAAGTGGTATCAAAGCGGGATTCATAAAAACTAAGTTTGAAAACTTTTTGAATTTTGATCCATGGCTAACAATAGAAATTATAATATAACGGAGGGATATTCTATTACACGACCACCTTTATTTGATAATCTTCCTTTTGATTTTTGGAAAACTCGCATGTCTACTTTTTTACAATCGGTTTATTATCGCATGTGGATGCTTATTAAAGAAGGGTATTCTCCACCTTCTCGTGAACCGAATGGAATTAAAACTGAAGTACCTTTTACTGAAGGGACTTTTGATGAAAGAAATTTAGCTCAACTTAATGCAAAGTATTTGAATTACTTTTTCTGTGCTTTAAAATCTGAAGATTACATGCATATTTCTACTTGCTCTACTAGTAAAGAGATTTGGGATAGATTGTGCATTACTTATGAAAAAAATAATGAAGTTAAGCAATCTTGTTTGAATATTCTTTTACATGACTATGAATTTTTTTGTATAAAACCTCATGAATCAATTTCTGATATGTAAACAAGGTTTACTCAAATTGTAACTTCTTTGCATGCCTTAGGAAGAGAACTTTCAAATTATGAAAAAGTGAACAAAATTTTGAGATGCTTGCCTTCCTCTTTTGATGTTAAAATCACTATAATTACTGAATCTAAAAACTTGAATACCTATTCAATTGACAACTTACTTGGTTTACTCATTTCTTACTAGCAAGGGGTGAATTAAAGAAATCCTGATGCAGGTGAGAAAATGAAAGAAAAAATTATGGCATTGAATGGCAACGACATGGACTCTGATTCTTCCGGGTTTGAAAGCGATGACATTGCCTTAATCACAAGGTAATTCAAAAGCCTTCTAAGGAAGAGTCACAAGCATCATCAGAATTGAAGAAAAGATAAAGATAAGAAAAATTCCAAAGGATCTTCTAATGTTGGTTGTTTTGAATACAGGAAGTCTGGACATGTGAAAGTTGATTGTCCTACACTTCAGGATCACTTAAGCAAAGAAAAGAATGAGGAGAAACCTAAGTTCATAAAGGATACAAAGCGAGTCTAAAAAGCTTTCTGGGCGGAGTCTACATCTGACTCATCTAAGACTCAGCCTGAAGAGGAAACAACAAACTTGTGCTTAATGGCAGAAGATCATCTTGATCAAAGTGATGAAGAAGAGGTATGTAAACCAACTTTTGATCAATTGTTTAAAATATGTAAGAAAATTCTTGCATCATATAGAAAACTTAAGAAAAATCATACTATCTTGAAATTGGAGTTTTAAAATTTACAAAAAGAGCATGAAATTTTTCTCAAAGATCATTCAATAATTGATTCAAATCACATGACTTTACTTAATAAATTTGATGATCTAAATAAAAAGCATTCTGAATAAATTGATGAGTATGCTTCATTAAAAGCTTTACACATCACACTTGAATCTGATTTTAAGAAATCTAAACAGATGGAGCACAATTTGAGAATTGATAGTAATGCTTTAAGAAGTACTAACTCAAGGTTTAAAGCTGAATTGAATACACTTAAGAGAAATTGGATGACACTCACATTTTATTAAAAGACAAGACCTAAGAAGAGTCATTACAACCCGAACCATTTAAGAAATCCTTTTCCTGGTGTTAGATGTTTTTCAAGTGACATGCTAGGACACATCTCACACACTTGCACTGTTCACAGTAGTATACATTGGGTGTGGAGACCAAAATTATATGATTCACATCATAACACATGCATTGCATTCTACTTTTCATAAGAAGGGACCCAAACCTGTTTGGGTTCCTAAATCTGACAGTTAATAATTTTTGCAGGATTGCTCTCACCAAAGACCTCATGAGAGCATATGATACTTGGACAAACGGAGGCTCGCGGCTCATAATTACTTAAACT
>NW_021319523.1:2884614-2893543 GCF_001605985.2 Dendrobium catenatum | reverse complement strand
TCGTTGCTGTTCGACTTCGCTCCTTCGACGACGTTCCCTTCCTGTCTGATCGGACGTTACAACATTTTGATCTGAAGCAACGACGGGAGCTCCCTCTCGCTCGCTGTGAAGGTAACTTTCTCCCTTTCGCGCGCTTCTTCGGCCAAATCCCGTAAATCCGACTTCTAGCGGGATTAGGATTTACCGGCATTTAGGGGTTTTACGCCATAAATCCGCAAATCCGGGATTTACGAATTTACCGTGCCATTTTTTGCGTTTGGCTGGTTTTACCGTAAATCCTACTAAAAACTCTAAATAAATCCGATACCAAACACCCCCGAAGGGTTCATCACAGTCCACTAAAATTCCCAATAGGCAAAAAAGCATCCCGTGGATAGAAGTCAAAGGTATCCAAATCACAAAATCCAAATCCAAATCATCCATCCAAGCCAACACAACTGAAGAAAGAATGTCCGCTAAATAACTATAAATCTAAAAAATGGGGAAACAAAGACCTCCAAAAAAGGCATCAGCAGACAAAATATCGCAAACAAGTAAAAGAAAAACCAATCATATGACAAAAATCCCCAATCTCCATCCAAGGCTTCTAACAAAAGTTGAAAACAAACACAAAGGGCCAAGTTTGGGAGAAGATGACGAATATGCACATAATTTTTCTAGGATGCAATTTTAAGATGAATTAAAATGAAGGGCCTTCTTAATTTTAAAACAAGTCTATGAGGAGCTGCAAAATTCATTCCCATACATTCTAGTATTTTTTCTCTCCAAATGTAGTAAAGAGAGCAAGAAACATCAATAAAATAGAAGTTCTTAACATGAATCCCAATATTCTCCATTTCAGAAATTGAAGACAACAGTTGAAGCTGTGAAGGTCTAAAGAGAAAAAGTTGAGGCCAAGGGATGAAGTGGTTAATGCTGCCAAAAGAGTGAAGGCATTCGAATAATAGAAGGGTAGTGGATTCATTAGACTCTAAGCAAAAAAAATAAGGATTAAGATGAATATTCATCTTAATTAAAATATCTAATATTTTTAAATCTTCAACAACAGCTTGCAAAGAGAAAACATTATATCTCAAAGAAATTTTTTTGTGCAATATGAGTGGATGCTAAGGAACCGAGGCCTGATCATGATAAAAATCATAAAGGAAAGTTTTAAAGCTGAGAAAGGTTTATTCTTCCAAGAGATGCCACAATCATCACCAATAGCAATGATATGAATCAAGCATTTAAGGTCCACATGAAGATCTTGTGGAAGGAGCCATCCAAAACCAGTAATAAAGGTAGAAACATAGACATCTTGAGGAATATGATATAATAATTGATTTGAATGTAGAAGCTCGTATAGGTTTCGGCCTCCAGGCAGCTAGGGATCCCAATGGAAAGAAAAGAGATACTCAATTAAAATTTTAAGTCATATTACATTTGATTTTACTACCAGCAAGGATACTTGCTTCCAAAATCTATATGCATAAATGGATGACTCATTCTAAGTAGAAACATATTTACGTATGCACCAACCAACAAGTGAAGAGTTTGTATAAACAAGTCTCCAAATGAAAGAGGGGAAATAAACATGATAAAGGCAAGCTATAACCCCCCAGATCAATGGGTTTGCAGGAATTCTTCCATGATACCAAGTGTAACTTTTTAAGATTAATGTCTCTATGATTGAGAAATCTAGCACATGCTCTGTTTATAAACTTGAAATATGATTTGGGCAAAATAATACCTCTTATCCCATTGGCAAATACTTAAATTAAAGCTTTCTAGCACAAGAGATGAATGTAGCTTTCCACTCATATAATTGATTACTAATTCTTTACAACAAAGGTTGAAAATCAAAAGTGAAAAGCCTCTTAGAAGAAATGAGAATGCTCAAATATTTAAAAGAGATATCCACTTTGTCGATGCTGAGGATGCCACAAACTTCCCGAGAGTTTTACACATGTTTGGAGAAGGAGATGCAACACTTAAATGGGTTGAGATAAAGGCCAGAGATCATAACAAAGACATTAAAAATGTTAATTATGTTAGATGTAATGTGGAGAGTACATTCACCAAATATGCGAACGTCATCAATATATAGGAGGTGGGAAACCTGAAAGTTGTAATACCTAAATCCAACAAATGGATTGAGAGGTTAGAAAGACCATCCATCACAATATAAAAGAGATAACGGGATAATGGGCACCCTTGCCTAAGCCCAATAGTAGAATTAAAATATCCATGAAGAGCACAATTGAAGCTGATAGAGAAGTTTACATCAACAATACAAGCCTTAATCCATGATACAATAATGGAGGAAAACCTTTTTGGAGTAGCTTTTGAATGAAAAAATCCCTAGAAACTGTGTTAAATGCTTTGTATATATATAATTTGGTTCATAAAATACTTTGCTTTACCTTACAAAAAAGCCTCCCTTAAAATATCAACAACAAAGAAATGTTATAAGTAGAGAGTCTACTAGTTGGATGTGCATGGAGCAAGCAATGAAGTGATTTTGAGGGTTTGATTTTCTTTAGAAGTGCTTGAAGCATTTAATTTGACTTTGGTTGACTATATGATTGATTTGGTCAATTAGGTCAAACCAAGGGTTAGGATTGGGTCTAACATATTCAAAATTATATATTTGATCCAATGGAGGTGGTCTCATGTAATGACGAGGCCATTTAATTTGAAATGTATGTTTGGGCCCTTAAAGGGGCATTTGGTCAATCATATTTGACTTGGTTAACTAGCTCAAACTAGGGGTGTAAGTGAGCCGAGCCAGCTTGCAAGATGGCTCGAGCTCGACTCGTTTATGGGCCCATGAGCCGAACTTATCGAGCTCACGAGTCGAGCTCGAGCTCAAACTGGAGCTCGTTTATTAAACGAGCTCAAGTTCGAGCTTGAGCCAGCTCGGCTCAAATAACTTTTAAATTTAAATTATTTTTTTTTAATCCGGTCTAAAACATTATTATATGAAACAAATTATTTTCTAATCCAGCCCAAAACACGTTGGGCTCGAGGTTTTGCAACTCGCGTACCGAAGTTGCATAGGGCTCGAAGACAATGTGACAGATGGACGCATGGATTTGAATTTTGAGAGAGAGACATTAGTCCTCTTGAGCATTAATGCATTTAATATTAATTCTTTGGCTTTGAGCGGGTTGGAGAAAAGTTGAATCCATATTTTGGGAATCAGGTGAGCGGGAGAAAAGCTTTATTTGGCCTATTCTTTAATATTAAATACTAAAGTTTAAATGTACTGCAGCATTTAACATTTAATATTAAAGCTGAATTCATACTTCGGGAATTGGGCGGATAGGATTCACTTGCGGGAAGCCTAATTCTGGCTTGTTAAGCCGCTCGATAAGCTGGCTTGCAGTGCAACGAGTCAAGCTCGAGTTCGAGCTGATTACCTGACCGATGAGTTGGGCTTGATAAGAGCCAAAACTTGACATGACTCAACTCGTTTACACCCCTAGCTCAAACCAAGAGTTGGGTTTGAGTTCAATGCACTCCTAATGATGTATAGGATGCATTAGAAGAGGTTCCATGGCTTAGTTTGATTGATCCGTATTGAAGTTAAGAGAAAACTTCAATTTGGCCCGTAGGGGCTTTAGGGTTAAGTGGGCCCATGGTCAACTTTGGGTCAACCAAGGTCCATAAAAGTTTAGCTTTTGCGTTTAACATGTCATAAATATGTTTATGGACTTGTTCAAATGTTTTGTGGAAGGTCTCAAGGTCAAATTCCACAAGATGCAAAGCACGTGGGTATAAGTTGTAAATATTTGAAGGTTTTATAGTTTTTGTTTCAATTCATCTTTAGGAGTTAGAGATCTTGGATTGACCTCAAATTTAGAGGGCTAACCATAGGGACATGCCTAATAAATATGCAATTGAAAAACCATAAATCCAATGTCATTTGATTTAGTTTTGTGGTGATTGAAAAATCACCCAAAAAGGGTTATGGGATATGGGCTTGAGCCTTGATTTTTTGGTTTGAAGTTTTGGATTTGCCTTTGATTTTGAATTTGATTGATTGAATTTGATTCACCTACATCAATGAAAATCATTCAAGTGATTGTTAATGATTGGGTGGAGGAGATCAAGTGGTGATCATTAGGTGACCATTACTTGTGGGAATTTGTATTTGATTTTTTTAATTTATTTAGTTAACCTCACTTGAAAATGAGGTCAAAATCTACTTAAGCAGGTTGATGATCCGGGGGGGGGGGGGAGGGGGGGGGGGGTAAAGAGGAGGTGGGGGTTGTATGTGGAGGGATTTGAGAAATTGAGATTGATGGGCTGAATGTATTACATAGTACAAATAAAAATTATGATTAGGTTAAAATTATTTAATATATTAGCGTTAATTTTTTTTTATAAAATTTAATTCATGAGTAACTAATATATTATGTGATCTTAATTAAAATTTATTTAGTTTAATTAAAATGATAAATCTTGGCCTGCTAAGGAATGAGAAGAAAGAGAGTTAATACTTTTAGATGCTATTAATTAATTATTTAAATATTTTTATAATGTTATATAATAATTATTTTTATTGAAATTATATTAATCAGACTATTTATTTTAATTTTTAATTACTAATTATTTAATAAAGCTTTTCATCTACCGAATTTCTTCGTTACTGATTGCTTTTCCTCGTAGCCAGTTCTTAGTGCTGGAATAGTGTGTTGAAGGAATCGCTAAAGAAGCTTCTCCGGCTCCTTCCAGGACGTCGGAGCGGAAGTCACGATGAGAGCTCGCTCTGCGACGGTGACCATCTTTATCCCTTTCGCGCGCTTCTTCGGCTAAATCCCGTAAATCGGCCGAACTAGGATTCAGTAAATCCGGGATTTACGGTAAAAAGACGGAAACGGAGGATTTATTCCGCCATGAGATTTACCAGGCGCTCAAGTTCCGTTCGCTCAAATCCTGCTTAAATTTTGTTGCCAAACAGCCCCTAAAGGTACATTTGAGCATCTCACCCGTCACGAAGATTTCTTTCTTTTCAACTGTTCTTGCATGAAAGATATGGTGATGGTATGAAATGCTGGTTCCTGTTTAATTAATGGAAAGCCATTCCTTTTTAAGAACTGGACTTGGAATTTTCAACCAGTGCTGCTGGAATGAAGCAGGTTTGTCAAAAGTAGCGATTAAATTAGGAATTTCACTAGACATTGATGACCTCACTTCAACCAAACCACGCATAATCTTTGCTGGAATATGTGTTAAAATCAAATTCTCCTCACCTCATCCTGACTCAATATCTCTAAATTTGAATGTTTTCAAAAGTTTTCTCAGAAATGTACAATATGGTTGAAAGCCGGGGGCTGTTTGGTAGCATCTTGGATTTGATTTAAGTAGGATTTCGTAAATCCTCTAAATCTGGATTTCGAAAATCCTGAGAGGCTTAAATCCTGAAAACTGTTTGGTAACATTCATGATAAATCCTCTTAAATCTCATGTAACTGTTTGGCTATAGAGGAGGATTTACTGAGGGATTCTTTCTCTAGCATCATGGATTTCGTAACTCCAGCAAAATACAGGATTTGGGAAATCCGGAATTTAGAGCGAATCGGCGGAATTTTCGGTCCGAGGATTTCGTTTGTGGTGAGATTTGGATTTGCATTTTAGGCCGTTTGGCTGGATTTCGCCCAAATCTGGGCATAAATCCGCCTAAATCTGCATACCAAACAGCCCTTAAGGTGTGATGCATTTACTCATGTTGATTCTACCAGCGCTCTCTAGCACCAGCTCAACCCATTTCTGAGTTTCGTGGTAGAAGTCAAGGTGGTTCTCCACGCAATTATGGTTTTGTTCTCGCAATAAGAAAATGGCCACCCCTCTGAATATTGTCAATCCATTCGGTGAGGTTCACTTTTTCTCTAGATCTCACATACCCATTGAAATGCTTTCTGGAAACCCCTCGGCTGTGGTTGAGTTGGGATCCATTCCCTCTACAATATCCTTTCTATTCTCTACAGACTCAATCGACTCTCCTCTTACAAATGCTCCATTGCAGATTATTCTACCCTCCATCCCATCTCTTTCTTATATGGTTTGGAAGTTTGTTCTTCCTTCCCTCCCCATCCCCCTAATAACATTCCCCGTGATAAGAAAAAACACCCCTTCCGAAGTTCAACTCCTCCTAGCTTACTCTAAAAAAAGGACCATCCAAATCATAACTGTCTCAGTCTTATGTCAACTTCATGTATACGTTCATAAAATGTGTGTGCTCTCAAGTGAAGAGCGCATTTTGACTATCATCATTTCATTGAGAATTACAATATTGACATTTTTTCCTTTTGGAGACAGAAAATAAATAGTCTCTACTCAATTCTAGATTCAACTAGAATCTCAAGGCTTTGGTCTAGAGGATAGTTCTAACAATTTCTTCCATGCCTATTGATGTTGTATATGGATTTAGTGGATTGAGTGAACTTCACTTCCCTTTTTTCCTTCTTGTTTGTGTTTGCTTGGAAAAGCAATATTCTTCAATTCATTTTCATCCTTCTTGACAGTCATTTATGTTCAGAATGTTTCTTTTGTAATAATGGGCATATGGGATGCCATTAGTAATCTCCCCTCTAACATTTCTCATAATTAGGTTTTTTTTGGGGGATTTCAACTATTCTCGGTCATATAAAAATAAAGTGGGTGGTAGAATGCCTCTACTCACTAAATATATCGACTTGACAGAGTGCATCCTTAACTTTGGATTATATGAGCTTCCTAATGTTAGCCTTTCATAACTTTTGGTTTAACAAACAACAAACAATTGTAGGCAACAATCACATATCAGATTTATTAGATTTTTTGTTATGCCTCCTGGTTAAAAAAATTTTCCCTCTCTTTTTATGTGTTCCAACAACTTTCATAGGATCACTTCCCTTTGATTTTGAAAATGCAATTGACTTCTCCCTCTCCTCAGCGTAGATTCTTCTTAAAAAAATTTTATACATGATGTGATGGTTATTCTGTTGTTCTCTTATGGGCATAGAATCATTTATTTATGGGGGACCTCATCCACATGCTTGACAAGAAGATGAAATATGTTAAAATAGCTCTAAAACAAGCTTCTTGTCATAAGGCTGGTCATTTTTACCAACCTACTATTGGCTATTGAGTTGCGCTCTCAGCAGGAGGTAACATTTAATAAAATAATTGTGGAACCACAACTTGCTCTTGGAAGTTAATTCCAAAAGGGAGTTACTTCTTTTGGTTTTCTCCTGTGAAATCAAATGGATGAACAACGTGCCAGAAATTGCTTGGTTCTCTAGATGTGTTGAAGATCTTAAGTTCCTTTATTAGAGGAGAAAAATGCATGAAAAATATGAATCTGATTAAAGATATTCACACTTGATGCATAGCATCTTAACTAAATTGTTCCTTAGGCATATTTTAATTAGTTTGTTATGTGCTTCTTACAAGTATCTTCTAGAGTATTCTATTTAGCTTATATAAGCAAGTTTTGTAGTAGGAAAAGGCATTGAAGAATATTAAGACATTTTAAAGCTTTGAAGTTTTGTTTCTCTTCTTCCCTGGATTGGGATCGAAATCCTTCTTGCAGGTCGATTCTTCCGACCATCCACTACATCAGTTGGTATCAGAGCCCGGAGCTTGTGAAGATCGATGGACTGCGGAAGAAGGTCGGATGTCGACGACGATCGAAGTCGCAGAATAAGAATGGCGGTCAACGACGATCGACGCCAAGGAAGGTGGGCTGTCGACGATGCTCGAAGCCGGATCGCCTTCTATTAAGCTCAAGCGAAGGAATCACTTGATCTGGTAGACAGAAACCTTGATCGGATTGACAGAAACCTTCGGGCAATAAGGAAGATGCGAATGTCGTCGGCAACCATACCGAGGTATTCTTCTTCATCTTCGCTCTCCTCGTCCGCTCCACGCAAACGCCATCAGTCCCGCCGTTCTCCCACCGTCGTTGATGACTACCCTCCGCTTGAGTTTCCGCTCCGATGACGCGATCCTCCTTCGCTTCATTGCCAGATCCGTGTTCCCGAACCTCCATTTTCTTCTATTCCCACCACCGCCGTTGATTCAAACCATCGCTCAAGTGGCGATCCGAGAGCCTACACTTGCTTTAGTTCACCCGAATTGGCCGATCCCACTCCCGCTCCCACTAGACCTGTCAACAATTGATCCGACCCGAAAACCCGATCCGAAACCGACCCGAAATTCTCTGGTTCAGGTTGACCCGGTTAAATAACGGGTCGGGTTAGGGTCTGGAATTTCGACCCATTTAGCTATTCGGGTCGGGTCCGGGTTAACCCGGAAACCCGATAGTAACCCGAAATGACCCGCGACTTTAACAATTTAGGGCGTCTGTCGAGCGACGAGCGGGGTCATATCTCATTTGTTCTCGACTTCTCGTATCGCACTCTCGCTCCGTCTCCTGAGTACTGGCAGAACTGGCTTCTGTTTAGGTTTTCCGATTCTCTTAGTCTCCTCTCCGCCTCTCAGTCTCCTTTAATCGGCTCTCAGTCTCGTCGGCACTCGGCACGACGGCGTCTACGCTTACGCTTCACACATTCCCTAATCTATTTCACTGTTTGTATCTCGTTTCTCATTTCTATTAGTATTTTTTGATAGTTTAGCTTTAGAAGATGAAGACATGAAGGTTTTGACTTTGATATTTTGTGTTCTTCATTTTATCATATTTTGTGATCTTCAATCCCGTATTCCGGTGAATTCTATTGCTCTGTTAGGGTTTATTTCGGGTCTTTCGGCTAGGGTTATAAAAATTTGGCAATTCTTGAAATAATGTT
Source organism: Dendrobium catenatum (assembly GCF_001605985.2). Lineage (NCBI taxonomy): Eukaryota > Viridiplantae > Streptophyta > Magnoliopsida > Asparagales > Orchidaceae > Dendrobium > Dendrobium catenatum. The sequence goes on along the minus strand of NW_021319523.1, from coordinate 2,884,769 downwards.
GGCAAATGGCAATGGTGTTTAAGACTTTAAGTGATTAAGCAACATATTGATTTTTCTCTACTCTCTAGCTTTGAGTCCTTGAGGCAGTTAGCTGTTACTCTGTTAGCCGGTTAGGGAATCTTGTATTTTTTTCCCATTCCTGTTTTGGTTATTAA
>NW_021319523.1:2868835-2883891 GCF_001605985.2 Dendrobium catenatum | reverse complement strand
TCGGGTCGACCCGAAACCGAGGCAGGTCGGTTTCGGGTTTCGAAAACCGACCCGTTTATAAAACCGGGTCGGGTTGACCCGAACCCGAATAAATCAGGGTCACTTACGGGTCGGGTCGGGTTCTACCCGTAACCCGAAATTGACAGGTCTAGCTCCCGCCATTAGAGAGCATTCCCTCCAAGGCCCATCTCGCCAACGCCAAAACTCCTCCGCTCACGGCCCGACCTGCTCTAGCTCAAGAAGGACTGATGCAGACGACGTCCCAAAAATGAGCCCTCTCGCCAACGCCAAAACTCCTCCGCTCCCGCCTGACCTGTTGCTCAGCTCCCGTGATACCAGCTCTGCGAAGCAATACCACTCTGTCTCCGCCAATTATATTTCCGCCTTCAGATCTACCGACTGCTTTTTCTCACTCCAGTTCAATGTTGCTCTCGTACCCACGGATCGAGCAGAACCACAGCTCGACGTCGATTTCAACTCCACCGTCGATTCCAAGGAGTACAATCAGTCTGACGTTGTGCAAGAATTGGACAGCAGCTTTGCTGAAGAAAACTCCAATTCAAACACTCAGCACCCCGACACGTTTGTTCCTGAGGCCGAAGATTATTCAGACATTCATGTCGTTTCCGCCCAGGTGTGTATCTGCTCAACACAGCCACTTGATCTTGGAGAAGCCACAGCAATGGCGGAAACATCACACAAGGAAGACAAAGCTTCGGCATCCAATGGAAGAAAGAAGAGGCGTCGAGCCAAGAGTTTAAAAAATAAAGAGGTGGAGAACTAGAGAATGACCCACATTGCCGTTGAACGCAGCCGGCGGAGGCAAATGAGCGAGTACCTTACTCTGCTTCGCTCTCTCATACCTCCCTCTTACGCACAAAGGGGCGACCAAACCTCCATCGTTGGCGGCGCCATGTGAAAGAGCTTAAGCAGCTTCTTCAATTTCTTGAGGTTCGTAAACAAATCAATTTCAGCTTCAGAAACCAACCAATCGCTCAAGGCGTCGATGCATTAGAGCGAGATGCTCCAAGCTTGTCAAAGTTGGGATTAAACTCCACCGCAGAGCTGCACCCAAAGACTGGACCAGGCGGGGAGTTGAAACCTGCTGCAATGCCTCCGACTAGTGTGATGACTAGGTGGGAGATTGAGATGCCAGCCATCATTGCCCGATCTATATCGATACTCTCTGATGCAGGGCGTGGACAATATAGTGTTGTTTTCATGTCCGGAAGCGGAAGCTCCATCAAAGGCATTAGCTCGCCATACCCGCCTCAATGTGTTAATGATGAAGATGAACACAATGATATTTTCATATCAGAGGCTTCCTTTCTCACGGTATGTCATGATCTTCTTGCCTTTAGCATTCCTGAAATAAATATAAATGATGTGGAAGTGTATGACAATGCTACTGGATTTGGTACTCGGAGTATTTTTACTACAGGTGTGAAAATTTCTGGTCTGAATTTGATCGACAAAGCCAATCTAATGCAATGCCCCCAAGTTGTTCGACGTAATGTCAATGAAGGGTTTGACACCAAATTTGTTGGGCTTGGTGATAAGTCTGTTGGTACTTCAATTATTGTAATGATACAAGCCAACATAGCAAAGGAAAATGCAGAAGATGATGGAACACGAAATACATTGATTAACATGCTTTTTGGAGGCCTGAAAGAGTGGCCTGGAAATCCTATCATGTTCTCAAGATATGACACAAGTATAAGTGAGATCACGCCGGATCAAACTACGGAGGAAGGAAGACATGCTAGTAATTTCTTCTTTGCTGTCTGCTTGCAATACTATGGTGCCTTTGGTTGTGGATACACCAGACCCAGCGCAGAAGTTGATAGATTATCAAGGAAAATCCCTTGATGAACTGACGTTGGGCTATGCAGGCAGTTTATTAAAAGTAGTTGGAATAAATATTGAGAACAAAATTTTCTACCCAGGAGGATTATTATCTCCCTTCCGACAACGCGTCTCGACGGAGTCGAGCCCTTTTTGACGCAAGGGGAGAATGATGCAGAGCATCTTAACTAAATTGTTCCTTAGGCATATTTTAATTAGTTTGTTATGTGCTTCTTACAAGTATCTTCTAGAGTATTCTATTTAGCTTATATAAGCAAGTTTTGTAGTAGGAAAAGGCATTGAAGAATATTAAGACATTTTAAAGCTTTGTTTCTCTTCTTCCCTGGATTGGGATCGAAATCCTTCTTGCAGGTCGATTCTTCCGACGATCCACTACATCAACACTCATAAGGAAATTCTTACTTTCATAGAGGACACACGTTGCATGCCATAAATTTCTACCTAGCTCCCTTCAATTAGGAAATGGATGTAAATACTGTCAACCTCATTGTTATTCCTATTGGCAACAAAGCTAATATTTAATTGGGTAATTCTCTTACAACTCCTTTCTCTAGAATTGACACAAGTTTATTAGTTATAAACCTGTTGCAAAGGTACGAATCTACTGATGAATTTGTAAACTGCATGTATACTTGCAGTCAAATGTATCTATCCTTGTACTGTATGATTAGATTCTATTATTACTTTCTATTGAATACCCATGGAATATCTCGGTTTAAATGTTTTGTTTGTGCTACAAAATCATTCTACTGAGCTATATTTTGTATACTTTCATCCCTTTTTTTATCCTATATTTCAGGAAAAATAGATTGCTAACATTTGGCTAGTGCAGCATAAACTTATGTAACATTCAGGTTTTTGTCTTCTAAAATTGCTCATGCATCCATTTAGCTGCCGGGTAATTAGGTAGTAACTAGACTCAACTCAACCCAAAACCCAAATTTGCCGGGTAATCCCCAATCCTAGTAAAAATCTGGCTGGTTTTGGGATCATCAATGGTAACCTGACTCGATTTTTACCAGTACTGAAATTTTCGCATGCACTCCTAATAGCTGACATAGGACTCCTAGCTATAGTAGTTTTGGCTGAAAAATAAATTTGTGCATTTATCACCTTATTCTTTTGTCGTCTAGATAAAACATTCTCAAAGCCTTCCAAATTTATAGAAAGATTATCTGCATTTGATTTCCTTTAAGTAGTCTTAATGTGTATTTCAAGAACATTAGCAGCAGTTGCAGACGTGTAAGATGGATCTAAACTTTCATCACCATTGAAATCATTTCCAGCCATAGCCTTCAAAGTTATACCAAACTCATCAACTTAGTTGTACAATTATTGAGTAACAACTAATATTAACCCCACCATCAAAGACTTATTGACAAACATCATGTTGTAGTTCTCATGGCAAGGAGATATTCCATAAGATGTGTCAGAACTATCATACAGACACTCCTTTACTAACAATGATCTGAATTGAAGAAGTTCTATCAATATTAGTTTTATTTGATAATGATACCTCTACATTTAGGGGCTGTTTGGTAGCAGGATTTAGGCTGGATTTGAGGAGGATTTGAGCGAAATCCAGCCAAACGGTCTGAAATGCAAAACCAAATCTCACGGCAAATGAAAGCCGTCGTAAACGGAAAATTCCGCCTTTTCGTGCTAAATCCCGGATTTATGAAATCATGTTTTTTGCCGGATTTACGAATTCTGATGGCTTGAGAGGAAGAGTCCGCTCTTTAAATCCATTATATAGCCAAACAGTCACACGGGATTTAATTGTATTTATCATGAATGTTACCAAACAGTTTTTAGGATTCATGCCCCTCGGGATTTCCGAAATCCAGATTTAGCGGATTTACGAAATCCTGCTTAAATCAAATACTGGGTGCTACAAGACAGCCCCTTAAAGTGTTGGTTGAATCCCATGCCTCGATAGTATTACAGGCAAGGTCCAGAGGAACATTTGGAATCCTTGCAGGTGATAGCATTATTAGCATCTTTACATATGATTAATCTGTGCAGAGTTACGATGGTAGCATTGTTAACATCCTGAGAATTATTCATGACTTCTTGATTAAACTAAACGTCCCTCTCCACAATATCATTATCCACACCTTACTTGTTAAGACCTAAACTACGTATTGTTTTCTTAACAGAGGATGAAGAACAAAGCGAGGGATCCTCATGACCATGAGTTTTTCAATGAGAGCAACACGTTCAAAACCTAGCTTCTGCCTTATCTGCCACTTCCCATTTCACACCTCCATATCAAATTTAACAATAACATCCAAATTAACTAGAACTCTATGTTAGATGGATGAGATAAAGAAGCTGAAGCTGCATCTGCTTTAAGAGGCTTATCACATATGGAACCCAATTATTAAAGTATACCATGATTAATCAAAGTACTGTTTAAAGAGAGGGAAAGTGTTCCAAACAGGTGAATAGAGTATGGCCTGATTAATCAAATGAACCCTTAGGAGAGGTAAAGAGATCCAAAAAAGCGTTATTGGTGATTCAGCTTGCAAAGTCTGGAGTTTACTTCAACAGCCTCATAGAAAACTAAAAACATAACAAGAACATATATTAAAAGGTCTTGTGTAAGTGGATGTATGATGCAAGCATTTGAGGCCCAGTGAGTGCTCATTAGTCTGCCAAGCTTTCAACGGTTCAGACTACATCTGAACCAAGTTGATGGAACCTACCATGATGAACCAATGGCTAAATTATGAGGGCACAACGAAAGGCAAACTCTCAAAAGGGTGAAAACCTAATTCTTGATCTCACCATCGGCCTACTTGCAGCTATTGATTAGTACCTAAGAATGATCCTTGTTCCTCATCCTCTTGTGTTTCAGTTTCATGTTGTACTATTGTTTTTTTTATACGTTTGAAAGAAGCATTTATTCTTAAGTTGGTTGAAATATAATGTTATAAAAATATTTGTTTTTTGCTTACTGAAGTTTTCTAATTTCAGGTATATGAAATCAAATTGGGGCATTGGGCCATTTTTTAGCATTTGAGCTTAGCAACTGCAAAATTTCAGTTGCAACAATGATCATTTCTAAATCTAGAGATGTTTGTCTTCCAATAATGAATTTGATCAGAACAAAAGGGTTTTCCATATTACAACAATTACATATGGAGGAAAGGCTGCTTCGGGCATCTTCAGATAATTGGTGTATCATTAATAATGGAACAAACCAACCTAATATTGTCATGGGCATATCCGGGTAACTCAAAATTCCATGCTCTACACTCTTGTTGATTGCAGCTCAATCTATCTAAAATACATCTCAGCTTTTGCAACATCATGATAGGTGCATTCATTGCTAATATTAAGTTTTTAACCTAAACAACCTAAACAAATTCATTCACTTTGATTATCATTTGACAAATATAACGACAAGTGGCCCATCAAATTCACTTGAAGGTTACAATCAATCAATTTTTAGCTTACGTAGTTCTCAGAATGAGCCAGGCCTGGTTTGGATTGAGCTCAAATTTGTCAATTAGTTTAAGGGTAAAGAATTTAACTCAGTTCAAACTTGATCACGGGTAGATTTTTGCTTGATGATATCCGATTGTAACACTGGATCATGCCTAAAATAGATTTAAATTAGTTCAAGGCCTTTAAACTACCTATTCCTGGGTTGTGTCAAATCAGCTTCAATCTAAAGTTGAGTTCGGGTACAATCTAGATGAGATTGGATTGTTATGGCCCCAGTTGTAATATTTTTAAGAGATTTTCTTTCAATGACCAACTAGAAAATCTTATAAACTTGCATCTGTTTAAAACCAGGAAGCCTGAAGAGCTTATTGAAGTAGAGTTGGTGCTTCAAGATCAGGTTCCTGTGATTCGAAGGTTCACTGGAGGAGGCACAGTAATCGTTGATGACAGGACTATTTTTGTCACTTTTATTTGTAATAAAAATGCTATTCCTGGGCTACAGCCATATCCTCGTCCGATTATGTCTTGGACAGGGCAATTGTATAAAAATGCCTTTGAAGCTTATGGTAATTTCCAGCTTTGTGAAAATGGTGAGTTAGCTTCCAAAGATGGGCATTCGTATTATTCTGCTATTTGCAGGTTTAGCTATTCTTAATTATTATTAGTTCTCAACCCAGGTATTTTCCAGTGTCAATGGTATACATAGATTATGGTTCATCATTTATGTATATTTCATGAATGTTTGTCATGTATGCCTGCTTATTATGAATTATTTGTCCATTGTGATTGCTTGTTAAAAATTCAAAAGTTTATTTATTTTAAAAACTAAATTAATGGCGAGTTATTCTCCAGTTAACATGATGATCAAAGGATTATGTTTTAATTTTTTTTGACACATTCATAATAGTTAGATAATCAGATCTGGTTGCAAGTTTTGAAGCTACTAAAATGATGTTTTTGTTTTTAATTTGAATATAAATGTGCTATACTTATTAGCTTTAGTTGCCTTATCCCATTTATTTGGGGTCAGTATTATTAGTCCTCATTCTTCATTTGTTCTTGTAGAATGTTCTATGCCAATCACAGAAATTTCGCTCACTGCTTTCCTTAGACATGCATTTCACCTGTTTAGATCATGCATTCAGGCTTCATTTGGGACGACTTTCTTATTGCTTCTTTTAAGAAGCAGCTTTTTAGTATAAAATTTTTAATTTTTATACTAAAAAACTACTTAAAAGAAGCAGTAAGAAATCCGTCCTAAACGAAACCTCATTCTTCATGAATTCGGTTGGAATACCGAGCACACTGCTTTGCTCTCTATACTTAATTTTATGCCACTCTAAGAATTTTCAGTACACCAATATCCTTAAAACATGCATTTCACCTATTTAGATTATGCATTCGGTCTCCGCAAATTCGGTGGGAATGCTCAATCTATAACTAAAAATCGCTGGATCCACCACACATCTTTTTTATGGGATTATGATGCCAAGAGCATGGAGTACCTGAGATTACCCAAGCGAGCTCCAGAATATAGATTGGTATGATCTATTCTGATTTTGAGATATTGTGAACATAATAAATCTTGTTTTTTTTTTTTTCTACTTTCTGAAGCTATTGCAGTTTCTTTTCCTACAATCGGTTCTCTTGTTAAGCGTCATTTGATCTTCTTGCTTCTTCTTCTTTTTTTATTTAATTTTTTTGAAATGTTTACTAATACTGACTACCGTATTCGTTAGGCAAGAAATCATTCTGAATTTTTGTGCCGAATGAAGGATTATCTGACATCAAGATCAACTTTTATTGAAAGAACGATTTCTTCTCTTGAAGATCATTTCTCAGTTAGAATCACAGAATTCGATTGCGTCATTGATGCTAGTGAATCATCACAAGTCCTTACAACCAAATTGTTAACAAACCAAGAGCTGGAGAAGGCATACTCGACCCAGCACCAGAGCTTCCAAAAGTAGCGCAGCTGAGGTAAGTATATTTTTTTGTTCAAGTAAAATTTCCTACTGTCTTAGAATAATGTCTTGATTAAATTCTTTTGTACTAATTTATTGTATGATCTTTGTTTAAAATATTCATATACTGATAAGCATCTAAATCATTTATAATCATTAATCTTTTCTGAATTTGAAGATTTTATTGTCAGATGAATTATGTTTGCTGCATCTATCATTGCTTTATACTGAGGCTTTTAAAAGCCTTTCAGTAAATTGATTTTATATTTTTTTTAGTGGAATTTCATAACGGCTTAAAAATATAATTGTTTTGTTTGATGAAGAACAAATTCAAAATATAATCTTGATGAATTTAAAACAAACCGTTTATTTCATTTTTACTATATTCCAAAACCAGTCCGCTTTGGCCGATTTTTTGAATAGATCACAAGTTGTTGTTGCCGGCCACCACCACCACCAAAAGCCATGCTGTTAATAACAGCCATTACTGCCCTGGCTGCCGCCCACCGCCGCCACTCCACATTCGTCTGTTGTTGTACCCTATAGCTATTACCGGTGACCATTATTTTAATTATACTTTTTGTAATAAGAAGCTTAATAAAAAAGTCGTTCCAAATGAAACTTTAGTTTGCTAAGTTGTGCTGATAAGGCTTGTTTTGGCTAGCTATGAAAAAACTTGATAGGAGGGCTAATTAGTTGACTTGATGAGACTCATTTATTTTTTAAACGAATTGCTTGTATAAAGTTTGATTAGCATAATATAAATCAAACACAAATTGAGCTCATACCAAGCTCAAATAATCAAGATTTTAAATGAACTAAGTTTGAATGCAATATAAAAAGCGCTCAAATCGAGATCAGCTTGAGCTTGAATAGAATTTTCATGGACGATCTCAAGCTCAAACAAGCTCTTGAAACATATAATATTTATAACTACAATTCATAGGGATGACTTTCTTATTGCTTTTTAAAACGATTTTTTAGTTCAATTTTTTTTTTTGAATCAGGAATTTTTGTACTCGAAAGTTGTTTTAGAAAACAGTAAAAAAGCCGTCCCGATCTAAATTTCAGTGTGAGAAACACAATTCATAGGGAAAGGTCTTTGATGACAAAATAGCGAAATGAATAGAATGACCTTGATAATATAGTGATATTTATATAATTTTTAGAAGTTTTCTATGGATAATTCAACAAAAACACAATGAACATTCAACTTACCATTGAATTATTTGAATTAAATGAAAATAATATGAGGATAAGGCAGAAGAAAAAAAAAAAGAAAGGCAAAAAATAGGAAGGAGAGGAATGAAGATAAGAGCTACCACTATGGAGGATCAGGTGCCACATCCCCCTGATTGGAGAAATCATATAGGTGCACTGTATATTCACAGTAGCTGCCTCTCTATTTTCCAAACGTCGAAGCTCTGATAAATAGTAGCTTTTTTGAAAGCACGGGGAAAAGTTAGCCATAGACAGTAGAAAGTGCTTTTCAGGACTTAGAATTGGCGGCTATCTTTGGCATTTTATATGCCTATTGGGCTAATGAGATAAAACATCCACCTTTTCTTTTTAATTTTAAAATTATATTAAAATAATTTAATGAAGTATTACCGAATATATTTAAATGTGATATCAATCATTAAGAAATATTAAGGTTTCGTTTGGGATGGCTTTTTTATTGCTTCAAAAATTAAATTTTTTATATTATAACGCTTCTTCAAGAAGTAATAAGAAAGTCGTCCCAAACGAAGCCTAAAGCTTTATTTGGGATAACTTTCTTAATATTTTATGAAGTAGTTTTTTAGTATAAAAATATCAAATTTAAAAAAGTTCGTACTAAGAATCTGTTTATAAAATAGTAAGAGAACTATGGCTTCGTTTGGTTTGAGACTATTTTCTTACTGTTTCTTAAAACAAAATTTTTTTTTTTGGGACATTTAGGCCATTTAAGGCAAACACACACACACAACGCATACACATAGACTCGAACCTTGAACCTCTTAGTTGGAAGCCAAAGCTCTCAACCAATAGGCCAAGGAGAGTTGTGTTTAAAAAAAAAAAAAAAATTTAGTATAAAAATTAAATTGTTTGTACTAGAAAGCAGCTTTATGAAGTAATAAAAAAATTGTCCCAAATGAAGCTTAAATCATATAATTGCACTTTGTGCAGGCCAATTTATCCTCTATGATTGATATCCTAAAATGAAATGTAGCTTAGCAATGATAGCTAGTGAGAAAATTGGAGGCTACCATTTAGGTTATTGCAAGCTCAACATCAATGGTCCCTTTGATAATCTAAGGCAATAGATGTGTCACCATCTATAATCTGGTTTTATCACATTCTCATGGGGGAATCTCTATCTTCATTGTGATCCTTATCATATATAGACAAATTATTATGGACATAGCTCTTTTTAGACTCTAAATAGAGTAAGATCAATGTAAGATAGATCTCTTACAAGTTTTTGTTAGGAACTGAAATCAAAGTGGATCAAAATTGAACTGCATGGAAGTAATAGTCAAATATTTTCTTAACTCAAAAGCTTCATGTTTTCGAGTGAAAGTTATTTCTCAGTTTGAAGACGTTAAAGAAATGTTAGGATGGCTTTTTTAATGCTAAGAAATTTTATACTAAAAAACTGCTTTAAGAAGCAGTAAAAAAGTCGTCCGAAACGAAACCTTAGAGTTATAAATCACATGAATTGCTCGATCATGGCAGAACCTTTAGCCATAGCACCACTTGTAAGATAGTCGAAATCAAAGGAGATCATATATGTTAGTGGCGATGCCTAAGAAAAAAATCAAAATGGCCAACAAACTATGGTTAATTTAAAATGACTTAACTAGATTAAGTTTAAATGGGATTGATTGGCCTTTTGGATTAGGACTCCTTACCTAACATCAAATCTTCCTTGATGTTACTTATAAAAATTTGGACCATTTCTCGAATTAAGCGTGTCATCCTTGTGTAGGGGCCATGCTAATCTTCTGTGTCGTTCCAATTTTATCAGATGTCTCCGAAGAGACAAATATGAAAAGATGTTACTTATAATACAACTTTTGAATCCTTTCTTGTTCTTTTGGTAAAATTTTCTCCCATTTTTCTTCAAAAAGGCTTTTTGTATCATAAAAATAGTACTTTACATTGCCTTTTGATCGTCATCTGGAGATTAAGGATTCATTTGACTACAAATGCGCAAGTGTTTGGTTACACTAACGAAGAGGAATAGCTATATGTTAAATAGCTTCATCATACACAGCTCACTTTGGTCTGTTGGTTGAGAGCTTATGCTTCAAACTAAAAGGTCTTGGGTTCGAGTCTTTGTGTATGCGTTGTGTGTGCGAGTTTGCCTTAAATGGCCTAAATGTCACAAAAAAAAAAAAATAAAAGCTTCATCATACAGTATCTAACTAATTCTGAATCTCGGTGTAAAAATCTATAAAATCTATAAAGCACTTACAAACATGTGATTTTTTTAGTCTAATCTCTATCATTAATTGGAATACAACAATAATGTTTTAATACACACTCCTATAAAAAGTTATCATAGGATCACTAACCCATGAAAAGGGGGCTTTGTTTGAGATAGCTTTTTTCAAAGTAGTTTTTTAATACAAAAAATTTTAATTCAATTTTTTTTTTACTAAAAACTAATTTAGAAAGCAATTCAAAAGTTGTCGCAAACGAAGCTCAAGTCAAGTCGAGTTGGTGTCAAACTCAAGCTACCCTCGAACATGAGTCGAGTTCATTGAACTACTGAGCCAAGTTGAGTTAGCATTGATTCAGACCGTTGGTTTGTGAGCCGAGTCATTTAAAAATGTTGTTGTAAAATACATTTAAATATAATAATTTTAAGAGTCTAAGTCCAATGTTGTTAAAATACTTAAAAATTACATTTTATTTTCTTTTATAAGTGATTTCTTATTTTTTTTAATTTCTCATTATTTTTATTATTTTGTTAAATTGCTGTTGAAATCAACATCATTCTCTTTCATAATAAACTAATTTGCTCACAAGTCAACTCAAACTCATAGAATAAAGCTACTGCTCGAACTTAATTAATTAATCAAATTCAGATTCAAACTAATTAGATGCGGCTCATATCAAAATATTAATCAAATTAAAAAAAAAATTGGTTCCAACCTACCACTAAATATCTATCAAACTAGATCATTTCCACAAATTATTATCACTCTAACATAGCTCATAATTAAAAATTACTCTTAAAAAGGACACTTATGGCATTGTTGCATCAACATCCATTGTGATTGAAAGGGCATCTCTCAAAGTTCTTTTATCAAACCATTTTGTAGGGTGCTACCATCATCTAACTTTACCTTACTATATTTGAATAAGGGGTGTCAATTTCGGGTAACGGGTCGGTTCGGGTCGAACCCGGAATTGACCCGGGTTCAAACGGGTCGAACCTAACCCGACCCGAATAGGTAAACGAGTCGAAAATGCAATCCTAGACCCGACCTGGCGGGTTGCCGGGTTGACCCGACCCGGGAACTGACTGACAGGGTTTGGCGGGCGGACTCGCCATATATATATATATATTCAAAAAAAGAAAAGAGAAAGCTCCAATATGTATAAACAGTAGAATAGACTCTAGACCTAGCATGTCCATATGTGATGCTTGTTTTGTGGTCCATTTGTACTTTAACTCTATTGATATTTATTCTAACACTTACAAAGCTACAAATACCCTACTCTACCTATATTACTATTGATGTAGAGGAAGCCAAAAATAGAGAAAAAAAACATCACTAATAACTTGTTGATTCAAAGAATATCAAGAAGTTGAAAAAAAAATTGAGAAGAATATACATTACTTAAGTCAAAATGAAAAAAAAATAAAAAATCTAACATTAGAAAATAAGATAATCTTAATGAAAATCATAACTATTGAAAAATGATCAAAATAGAATGTAATTTTAATCATAAATTTATTTGAAGATCAAAATAATATAAAATAATATGAGACTCTTGAATATGTAACCGCTCAAAATATTATTTTTAGTTAAAAAAAATGATGTCAAACGTATAAAATAAGCATCATTAGTTTTCTAGTCTAAGTGAAATTTTTGAGCTTTGGATGATGGTCCTAAGCACATAGTTACCCCAATTACGCATTACACAACTACCATTGTCATACTCTTTATTGAAGAAACAAAGAAAGAAACAATTCCAAAATGAATTGAACCTTCTTTGTACATCTTTCTTAAGCAATGGCATCTATCTTCTTATAATTGTCAAAACATTAAATGTCTTGATAGGATGGACCTCGCCCTAAGGTTCTGGTATTCATCACTCACATGTGATTTCTCTTGCATTATTGGTCTCACATATAATATATAATGGACCACATCACTCTCTAATGTTCAGGCAAAACAAGAAACCTACATTCAAATAATTGTCCATATCACCATTTTAGACTTCGGGGTTTGAATAAAGTCTACAAATAAGCAAATGCACCGTGGGTGTCTACTTGAATTTTGCCTAAGGACCACTGGTCTTATGTGATGATGAACCTAATGCAAGAAGACAAGAAACTCACATTGATTCTTAACTATTTTAGTCTGCTAGCTAAGTAAAATAAAAGGTGAAAACTTTGCAAGTGGAGTGATTCCTCTTCTCTCTGAAGAATTAGTATGGAATCAATGGAGTTGGCATCAAGTGCTTGTGGAAACTTTATATCTTTTGTGTTATTGAAAGTTGATGATTGTCATGCATCTATGATTGATTTGATATCACTTGGACAGCAATGACCATTTTGATGATTGTTGATGTTTTTATTTATGCAAAGTCTCTCATGTTTGGCTAAACTCAACATTATTTTAATAGATTTTATTGAGTGAAGAGATAAAAATTTTTAAAAAAGTGTGATAGAGGAGAAATTATTCTGTGCGGACGTCGAACGTCGTTTATAGACCAACCATAATGCATCACATCACCTCCTGCTCGGTACTGCAACTCGTGACGTATTCTGGTTGGTCTTCAGACGATAAACTGTGTTCGGCATCTGCACAGAATAATTTCTCGTGAAAGAGACATCTATCATTTCATAAGAGAACATCTATTGAATTACTATATGCTTTTTTTTGTAAATAACCAAAGTGATGTGACAACATCATTTGTTTGTATGCTAGTAGCATAAGATCTTGTTGGAGTGATAATGACTAACTATGTGGAGCTTTTGCTTGTGGTTACGAAGGATTTGAGGGCACTAATGATATGCTTTTAAAAGATATAAAAGCTTAGTAAGTGAGAGACTGAGCCAAAGTGATGAAGGTCCACCTATTAGCTGTAAACATTTAAACAAATCTTTATTTGGCCATGCATTTATTGTTACATCCAATAGACCAAAAAATATTTTCCTACTGCTTGTTTTTTACCATCAAATTGTAGTGAAAAGTACTTTTTTTCAAGTTATTGAAGTTTTGTTGGTTGAAATGTGATGAAAGTACGAGTGTATGGTGCGAGAAAGTCAAGCAGACTCAAGTTTGAGCTTGATTCATTAGTCAATTTCGAGTTTGAGCTCAAGCTCAATAAGGCTTCGTTTGTGACAGTTTTTTGCTACTATTTTTTCATTACTTTCAAGAAATTTTTATGATAGAAAGTTTCTATAGAAAATAGTAAGAAAATTGTCCCTGATGAAGTATTAATGAGTTTGAGCTAGCTTAAGAGTTAGCTTGTTTTTTATAAATGAGAAAAATTAATTTTGAGTTGTTTTTTGTTATAATACTCAATATAAAAATATAAAATTAGATGATAAATAATGAGAAAATACTGAATATAAGGAAGTCAAATATAATTTTTAAATATTTTTGACAAATTTTTTTACTTAAGACTCTTAAATTTTAAGATATTATTAATGTATTTTATATTTACATTTTTGAAATGAGGCAGTTGTTATATTATGAATTTTTTTCTTATAAAAAAGTGGTTCTCCTAATTTATTTTCTTTTTCAATAGATATTATGAATCAATGATTAAATAGAAGACTTTGGATACTTTTTTTATTTAATTTTTAAAATATTTATTTACATAATGAAGCTTTATCTCTTAATGATTGTGATTAATAAAATAGATTAATAATAAATTGTATTTGCGTAATGATTACATTGCCGACCGGGAAAAGATAAGCAAAGCACTGCGGAGGCCCGCGGGGCCGCCGCCACCCACGCGCCGCAAACACGGCCCATCCAGGCCCGCCAAAAGCCACGGCACGTGTCACCCATTGATTCCCATTCAACGCACGCGGCTCCCGGTCGCCGGTCACCCCTTAGAGGAATTACCGAGAGTTCCGGTCTTCTTCCGCGAGGGTTTTAATATAAGCTTTAAAGAGTCCGACCGAGATCAGAGATGAACGGGTTCGAGGAGGCAGTAAACTGTAAACCTAAGCATTATTTTTAAATGGCAATTCTGTCCCTGAGCTGTAACCGATGCTGTAGTAGGAAATGGAAGGGGTAATTCGGACATTTCGAAAGAGATAATGCAACCGTTGTTCCGGATCGCCTCCCGAGGTTTGGCACGAAAACCGATGAGATTATGGTTTCGAGAAAAAGGACGGCAGAGATTTTTGCATTTCCGGGTAAGGAAAATCTTTCTTTGTGGCCTTCCTTTTCAAAATTTTAATAATTTTTTAAAAAGCTTTTTTTTCTTAATTATAAATTCACATAAATATTACGTGAGGTGATGCGAGCTAATTAAGATTTATGTGGGACTTTTATTTTCATTTTTAAAGTAAATTTTAATGAAAATATTTTT
>NW_021319523.1:2836547-2868735 GCF_001605985.2 Dendrobium catenatum | reverse complement strand
CTTATAGTCAAACTGAGCGTCTCAGAAATACGAACCCAACGACACCAAGATCAACCCAATCCGAGCCCAAATGAGTCCGAATCAAAGGTTCGAAGCGCTGTTGGGAGGTTCAAACCGCAATTTGAGTTACCAAACGGTCTCCGATTTTGACGAGCTTATACTCGAATCGAATGGCTCGACGAGACGAATCCAACGAGCCCAAGATCATTGAATTCCGACATCATTAAGGCCTTCAAATGACCAACGAACGGTGCATGATCAAAGGATTCGATATCGGCCGTCCATTCAAACCACTCTCTGTTTGCCCTTGATCTCGCGCCTATTTACGGGCTATGTCACTCCAGAAAAACTATAAATAGAGCCCTCATTCTACACCAAGGGGGCTCAAGTGAAGAGAGAGAAGAAGGAGAGGAGAAAGGGGAAAAGGAGATTCCTCACCTCCTCGACCACCGCCGGAGCTCTTCCTGCCGCCTGAAGACACCGGAACTCTGCCGGATTTTCGGGAGAACGCCAGAATTCTGCCCAACTTCCATGGGATGCTGAAATTCTTCCCAATTTACAAGAGAGTTTCCTCCTGACGCCGAAACTCCGCCCAAGTGAAGCCAGAGTTCTCCTCTGCCACCAACGACGTCGGACTTCTACCCGACGTCGGACCTTCACTCTTCGCCAAGTTTCTACCCGATGCCGGACTTCTACCGATTATCGGACTTCGCTGGACGTCTATGCGAAGATGCATTTCTTTTCATTGCTGGACTTCTACCTGATGCTGTCCTACTGATCTTCGTCGTCAGATTACAGTCCTTCTGACCTCCGTCGCCAGCCGACTACGGTCCTCCTGACTTACGTCGCCCGCCGACTACAGTCTTTTTGACATCCGTCGCCCGTTGAATACGGTCCTCCTGACTTATGTCGCTCACCGAATACATCCTTTCCGACCTCCGTCGCCCGCCGACTACAGTCCTCCTGACTTACGTCGCCCGCCGACTACAATCCTCTGTCACCAACTGACTATGGTCCTCCTGACCTACGTCGCACGCCAACTGCAGTCCTTCTAACAAAGCGAATACGTCGATAGTAGATCTTTGTATTTACATCATGTAATGTACTCCATAAGATGTACATCAAGCTAAGGCCTTCTCCCAAGGAAGGGTCTCATTTGTAATCGACTGCAAATACTAGTGGATTCGTTCAAACTGGGCTAGGCCCCGTGGTTTTTCCCCCTTTTACAGGGGTTTTCCACGTAAAAATCTTGGTGTCTCATAAATGCTAGACCCTCTCTCCTTATCTGCTTGCGTGCCAGATCTTCGTACAATGCTAAGACGTTAAATATAATATTTCTCTACCGCCGCGAATACTCCTGGACGCAACAATCCTTAATTAAGTGTTAATTATTTTATAAATATATTACACTTATTGAATTTGTTCTTAATTCTAGTATATACTACACATTTTTAAGATAGCTTTCTTAATGATTTGTAAAGCTATTATAAAGAAAATAATTTTTTAAAATTTTTATAAAAAATAACTTTTTAATGTAAAAAATATTTTGAAAGCAGCAAAAACATAGCTGTTAAATAGAAATTATGATTGCAGCCTGAAAAGTAAAGCAACAAAAAAGTTGTCCGGATCAAACAAAGCCTTAATACGATATGTATAAGTATATAACACTCCCTAAACCCTAATTTAAAAACTCTTGAAAACCTTATCCAAAAGCCATCTCTAACTGTTTGTCAAATTAGTTGCAACAGTTAGTTAACTAGCCATTCTTGTTATAGTTGGAACAAGTTGGGGCTCCATTCTAACACTTGTTATTACAGCAAGATCAGCTAAGCAACTATTTACACAAATTTATTTAATGTCATTAGCCTTCTCTATTAGCTCATGATTTAATTGATATAAAGATTTTAATCAAACTAATTATAGATATATGAGATGATCATCAGCTCATTTAACTCAAATTAAATGCTGATATATTACGCTTTGTTTGGGACGACTTTCTTACTGTTTCTTAAAACAGCTTTATAGTACAAACATTGTAATTTTTGTATTAAAAAGTTATTTTAAGAAGCAGTAAGAAAGTTGTCACAAACAAAACCTTAACCATAAATAAGACGGTGAAATACAATATGATTATCATTTATTTAGTTATTTGTACATTTTGATCTATCTTGTTGATAAGATATAATTATATATAAAGTGTGTTTAGAGGTGTACAATATATGATATTGCTAGCAAGTAAGTGATCAAGCTCTGATCGTAATTCGCTCTTCATTAGCATATTTGCTTACGTTTACTCACTCATGAGTACTTGACATAAGGGGACTCAGTCTTGATATTAAGGAGTTGAACTAAAAGACAGCAATTTACAGGGCCTATAAGAGCACGACTGGGGGTCATTATTGTTATATATTTTTTTTAAATTATTTTGATATAGTTTTTGTCGTAGCTTTCAAGTCCTTATAAATAAAGAGTGAATATATATATTTTGGATATTTTGACACTCTAAAGAGATAATTGAGCTAGCGATATATTTTATTGAAATTTTCTTCTTCTCTTTTCATGCTCATCAGATTTTATTAATTTTATTGAGAGGTAGTCTTTTGAGATTGCCCTCTATATCTTTACGAAAATATCAACTTTATAATTGTAAATATTTATAATGATAATTGTGCTAAACTTTTCTTGGACATATAAGCATTATACTAAAACTCTTTGACAAAAAAATGTAAGAAATTTAAAAAATAATAAAAAATAGACATTATTGAAAATATATGAATCTTTATAAATTACAAGAAGGCCTATCTTCAAAAAAAAATGTGTTAAATTCATTTATTTTTGTAAGTCTAATCAATTCATTGAGAGTTTATTGAAAATAAAAAATAAGAGTGGAATGTTTATTATACATTTTAATAAAAATAAAAAAAGAGTTTAATGACAAGTTTATAGCTAGAAAAAATTAAAATATTTCATAAGAAAATGCTAAAAAATTATAATTTCTTTTACACAAAACCCCCCATTAATCCATTGTATTTTATTCTTCATTAAAGTTCAGCGGTCTGAAGCTTCCTGTAGGCCTATGCCCTCAACGGCCCCCGGTTGGCCTACATATGGTTCCTGATAACGCCCGTAAATGGCAACGCAGCTAGCTACAGACTGAGTTCACCCTACGTTATTCCTATCCACAATAGCCCTGTAGCCTTCGCTGTAGCGGCCTTGCAGTTTTTTATTGGGTTGTTTTCCTCTCTGGTTTCGGCTCAACTTGAACCTCGTCTGTAGTCTGCAGTATCTTCCTTCTTCATCAAAGCAGGAGAGAGAGAGAGGGAGAGAGAGAAATCAGGTTCACCAATCAGCTCCATTGCGTTGCTTGGGAAAGGGAGCTGTTTTGTTCACAAGGGCACGCCTCGACTGAGCCGCTCTCGGACTGGCCGGTGCTTGCGTGGGTGACGCTCTAATTCCATTTCCAGGCCTGAGAGAGAAAAGGAATCGCCTTTGGTGATTTGCGCCATCTTATTTCATTGCTACTTCGGCTTTGGTGTGGTATCGCGGGCAAGGAGATAAAGCAGGCAGAGACAGAAGCAGAGCGCGCAAAAGCAGAGAGCAGGGACGAAGAAAGCAGAACTTCCTTTGATTTCTTCCTCGGAAGGTCTCCATTTAACTTGCTCGAAGGGCAAGAAAAGCTGTAAATTTGCTTCGGAGTAACAGAGGAGGAGAAAAGGGCGGGCACTTTTGCTCTGTTTCTGCACAAAGAAGAGGGCGGTGAGTGCTTGGGTTCAACAATGTTTACTCTTTAATAGCGTTCTTATATGTGGAGTTTGCTTCATTATTCGTTTACAAGGATCTTCTTGTTTGCCAAGTTATGAAAATCCGTGTTAATTCTGAATTGTTCAAAAATTTTGTTTTGTTTTTCTGATGCTTTGAACTTGTATTTTTGGACATCTTATTCCATTGTTGATGCTGAGGATTGAAATATATTAGTAATGAACAGTATGGTTGTGAAGTTATGATCTAAATAAGTTTCTTTCGTCATTTTTCTTCGAATAGGTACTCTTTAGTAGAAGTAAAAGAAGACAACGATGGAAACAGAGTTTAGAAAGAGGGGAGGTGAATGCCCTCAACTGCTTGATTTGATTTCAATTGAGGATTGGTTGAAGAGAGATGCAGGAGGAGGAGGAGGAGCAGGGAAGAGATTAGGAGCTTCAGAAGACAAGAAGTTAGAGCTGACGCTTGCTCCTCCCGGAGGAGATGGATGGCCAGTAGTTGCAGAGGAACTTGAAAGGCCACCTTCTAATCTCTCTTCGAGCTGCTTCTCAAAATTCCCCAAATCTTTTGACAAAAATACATTCGTTGGAGCCAAAGTGGGATTCTTGGGCTCAGCTGAGCTCAAATCAGAAGGTTTGAATGTATAAACTTTTGAATTTGGTATTTCATTCATCTATAACTTCATTTTATTCTCTTTGCTCTATTAGTGACAGGATTTCCTCAGGAGCAACTTGGGCCTTTCCAGCTGCAGGTCATAGCTGGCTTGGTTAAAGAATCATCATTAGAAGCAAATGGGGGGATGGAGCAGAGTCATGTGACAGGGATGCATCCTTCTTCTGAGAATGGAGTTCTGGTTAAGGGCAGCACTCAGATAAGGTATTATTAATTGCTTTGACATCATTCCATCAGTCAAAATGCCTTTGAAGAACTTTCGTTCTAAAATTTAT
Organism: Dendrobium catenatum; assembly: GCF_001605985.2. NCBI lineage: Eukaryota > Viridiplantae > Streptophyta > Magnoliopsida > Asparagales > Orchidaceae > Dendrobium > Dendrobium catenatum. The sequence continues at coordinate 2,864,029 of NW_021319523.1, read as the reverse complement.
TAGTTTCTGTTAATGATTTTCTTATTTTTCATCATAGTATTCCTGTACATTTATTTCCTCCATTACTTCTCAAGAAATTTATTACTGTACATTTTATCTTTATTGTGTTCATGTGGCTTGGAAGCATATTTAAAGTTTCCAATTTGAATATGGGTTTATGATAAAACTTATTGGGGTGCTCATTTATTTATGGGTTGTGTCTTCATGGATTTTAATTTCTCTTGTTGTTACTTGAATTTCTGATTTGGTTATCTCCGTGATCTTCAATTATAAGTGTTGCTTATGTTCTTTTCACATAAGATGAAATGAAATATTTTTCTTGTATTATGTGATATCAATTTAGAGCATGATTAAGGATTTTCTTTCTAGAATCTGTTGGGAGTAGTAAAAAAAAAATGATTTTGTCGTGATTGAGCTTAGGGCATCTCCAACCGAAAATCCCGTTTTTCACTCCAAAATGCAGTGAAACTAAAAAATGCCGTGATATATCTCCAATCGAACTCCATTTTCTGCGAAGGTAACCGTCTTTATCCTCTATCACGCCTTTCTTCGGCAAATCCAGTTGAGATAGAAAAATCGCGTAGGTGAACAGTGCAATGCTAATATTGGCTTCGCATTGTTCACCCTCCACCGATTAACGATTTTTTTGCCGTTCGAATGGTGCAAATCAGCTACCCCTTACGTTCGTTTGGAGTTCGGCTGGAGACGCCCTTACTATCTGTTAATTGTTGTAAGTGTTTTGGGTTTAGTTCAACATCATTTGGGTGAAACATGTGTTCAGCACATTATCCAAAAAAAAAAAAATTATACATAAAATGCTTGTTTTTTATGTTTTGTACCTAATAGCTTTTGTGAAACAATCAATCAATAAGCCATATTGAAGAGGAATTTACATGCAAACCACACAACTCTTATATACGTACATTCTTAACACCTAAACTTTCATATTTACTTATATAACATTTAAATCTTTAAATCACAAAGAGAATTACATCTTCTTTTGGTGGTTTCACAAATCTTGTTGATACTGTTGAAAGTAACTACACTATAAGGTCATCTTGAATTAAAGTCATGGAATACTTAATAGTTATCATGCTTGCATACTTCAGTTCTTTTTTTTGAACTTTTATCTATAGTTTGTAAATTTCAAGAGAGATTTTTGAATTTGTGAATGAATTTTCATCTTGGTTTCCCGTCTTAGCTTCCCATCTTAGATTGCAAATACCTCAACCATTATTCAGGTTGATCCAAGATTTTTTTGGACTACATGCATTGGAAATTTTCTGAAATCTTCTTCAACAGAGCAACCTCTGCTCCAGTTGTTGGGTGGCCTCCAATTCGTTCTTTTCGAAAGAATATTTCTATCACATCAAACAAACAATCAAATGAGTTCAAAAATGGGGCACAAGATAATGGATTGAAGGTCGAGACTTCGAAGAAGGGTTTGTTTGTCAAGATTAACATGGATGGTATCCCTATTGGAAGGAAAGTGGACCTTAATGCTTATGACAGCTATCAGAAGCTCTCCTCAGTAGTGGGAGAACTCTTCAGTGGCCTTCTTGCTGGTAAGCCACGAAGATTGCGATAACTACTGGATTCTTCTATTTTTTTTATATGGGATTTTTGGATCTGTAAACATTAAACAACAGATTTCTTAAGAGCATCTCCAACCGAACATCAAACATGCGTATGACGTTGTTCGGTCGCTCCAGCGGAACGCCAAATATTATGCTATTTGCTTGCACTGTTCACCAACGCAATTTTTCTTTCTCAACCGGATTTGCTGAAGAAACGCGCCAAGGAGGAGAAAGACGGTGACCTCCGCGGTAGCCTGCAAAATGGAGTTTGATTGGAGATAAATGAATCACAATATTTTTGAGTTTCACTGTATTTTGAAGTGAAAAATGAAATTTTCAGTTGGAGATGCTCTTAAGGAAATGCAGTAGCTTCATGAACTTTATTTAAAATAAAAAGAAGCAGACTAAAAGTTGAATTTTTCACTCAATCAAACATCCCTTATAAAAAGTCTGACCTGTTTGTCAGAATTGCAGTTGATACTTTTTAAACAAAGTCATCTTTTTTAATCTTCAATGTAGCTCAAAGGGACCCTACAGCTTCTGCTGCTGAGATCAGTGAAAATGAAAGAATGGCCTTCACGGGTCTGCTGGATGGAAGTGGTGAATATACTTTAGTATATGAAGACAATGAAGGAGACAGAATGATGGTTGGGGATGTTCCTTGGAAGTAAGATCTCTACCTATTTTTGGGAAACGTTAAAATTTTTATGTTCATTTGGAGAATAAAGAATTCAAATAAACTGAGTTGACATTATAAAAGTATAAGCTCAAACTATATTAGATGCTAAATTATATATATATTTTTAAATTTTTGCTAATTTAAGAGAATTTTCAATGCTTTTGAGAGCGAATTTGATGCGGATAAAAGTTTGAAATGCATGCCTTTTGAGATGCACATATTTGAAATACTTGCAACAAAAAAACCTTTAGGACATATCAAACCTTTCTCCCTCTCAACATGGTATTGGAGCATTGTTACTAAACTTGATTGCATCTGAATACTGGGGCCTTGAATGCCTTTTCAATCCATCCAAACACCCAACTCAACTCCCATGCTTACCCCATCCATTCCATACTCCTTGCTCAAGCTTCTCTACCTCACAATCTTATTGCAACTTGTTGGTACCCCTCCATTCCAAACCTTCGCTTGCATTCATTTCCCTCGATTTCGATGCCATTTAACCCACTGGTAACCTATCATTGGACTGGCTCAATCTCAATCTCTTGCCAATATCGCTTGCGTCTCGTCTATTGTCGCAGAAGGGTTGGATGAGCCTATAGCTTATAAGAGGGGAAGTTTTGTTGTGGAGGAAAGGAGTAGAAGATGGAGCAATGGTTCACCATAGTCTTAAGGGATCATTTATATCCTTCACCAAAGAGTAGAGCAACCACCAATTTTTTCTCATAAAATTTTTATAAGCAAAATATAATTTTTGTACTCGAAAGCTGCTTTAAAAAACATTAAAAAGTCGTTCCAAACAAAATCTAAGACACAAAATTTGTCCCTCAACATTTATATTTTCCTAAAAGAAAAAAAAATTAAAGAATTTCATCATCTATGTAACATTAAACACCACCACAACAACAACATCAAATTTTTATCTCACAATGTAGGGTTCTTCATTGTGCATGGTAAAAGTTAAATTCTCATTTAAATCTAATAAAAAATTATTTATATTATTCTCTAATCAAATTATCAGAAGACCGACATATTAAAACATTTTTTTTATAATTTTTCTATGCAGCATGTTTGTCTCTACTGCAAAAAGGTTGAGGGTGTTGAAGAACTCAGAGCTCTCTGCATTATTTGTAAGCTCTCAACTACTCTACACCTTGGACTTCTTTTATCGTTTTTTTTTATATTCATTGGCCGCTTAAACAAATGAGATGAATCTTAGCTTATCTTCTTCCTACTTTCTCCTCAGCTGGGAGCTGTCAACAGAAAGAGAGCAGCAGAGTCTTGAACTGATAAAAGAAAGTACTTCGGATTGTTATGTTTCTTCTCTAAATTCTCTGAAATGCAACAGTGTTTGTTAAGGGTCTTGTTCTCAACTTTGCCTGTAGAGAACAGTTATTTTCAGCAGCTAATCTCACATCTGAATGTCTTCTTTTTCCTGTATTTGTTTATGAGTCAGAGATCATCAGTGTGCTGTTCATGTACTGTTCTTTTTATTTGATGATCATCAATGTGTTATTATTGCAAGATAATGTCTGCAACACAAGGGAACTTTACATTAATTGAATTTCCTTCAATATTAACAAGATTCAAGGGGCAATAAGGGCCACTAAGCAAGATCAACATATACTTGCTCAGAGAATTGGTATCACCAACATGAGAAGATGTCATATTATCATTCTTATTACTATGCTAAGCAAGTGGACTTAGTGTATTCACTTTATCAATACTAAGGCTTCCTTTGGGATAGTTTTTTTATTATTTTATTTAGCAGTTCTTAATACAAAAGTATTTTTGAATTTGAAATTTTTGTAGTGAAAAGTTGCTTCATAAAGAAATAAGAAAATTGTCTCAAATGAAGTTTAAAATAATTCCATGAACATGAGCAAATTTATGTTTAAATGGGTATTTTATAACAAATTAACTATTTATTAATTATATTTATTTTAAAGTAAAAGCATTTTTAAATTTTATTTATTTAATTAAAGTTTAATGAAAATATGCTTTTAAAACTCACAAATGCTTAGTAGTTTGTATGAATGTCTATTATTAAGGATTTTTTCAGATAATTATAGAGTTTTGTAAAAGTGATTATGTTTATATTTGTGATAGTTTTTTTACTATTTTTAAAATATTTTTTAGCATAAAAGTTTTTTTACAATAAATTTTATACTGAAATATTGTTTTAAAAAGCAAGAAGAAATTTACCCCAAATAAAGTTTATGAAGTTGTGGGAAAAGTAATTTTTTGAACGCTATTGTTAATATTATAATCTCATGTTGATAATTTTAATTATAAAAAGTAGTTTTTTATTATTAAATTTTTAAATAAATTTATAATTGTCATCTGAAAATTGAAATAGTACTAAAGTTCATCAAATAGATCCTAAAAATTGGTATATTATTCTATTCCAATCAGACCCTAAAATAGCATGAGGCAAATGAAGGTAAATAGACTGACATATGATCTTCATTTAAGAGATTAAAGATCATACTACCCAACTAAAGTACACTTGTAATATATATATATGTTTTAAAGATTTTTTCTCTTATAAATTTCAAAATTTATACTCATATTTAAAAAAAAACCAAAATTTTGAAAGTATAGGTAAAAAATTATTCTGTGTGGATACCAGACAGCATCTAAAGATCAATCAGAGCGTGCCACATCATTTTTTTTAATCGGTGCCGGTGCTCGGTACCGGGTGGCATGGCGATTGGTCTCCATAACATCCGATGTCCGAACGAAATAATTTCTCCAGATACGGACCATTTATCATCGAGCAATGGACACCTAACTTTATCTTTGTGAAAGAAGACTTTATGGACATAACCTGTTTGGATCAAGCTACAGAAGTTACCTTTATGCTTTCACTTGTGCATGGTAGAGGCAATGGACTACAGAAATCCTGCAGGTACTGTTACTGGCAACATTGAGGAATGGACTCCATAAGAAGACCTCACATATAATTTTTGTTACAGCTCAAATTTTCTATCATTTCTTTATACTGAACATCATACAACTAAACTATAGGAAGGCCGGACTTTAGCTTGCAAATCAGAGATATTTTGGAATACTTGAAGAGTATTAGGCCTTAACAGATAAAATCTAAGATGAGGCATCGGATTTTTAACAGTTTTGAGACCATCCATCAAAGCCATCCAGCAATATGAGGAATATCATAAAACATGCCGTTTGTGCCAAACAAAAGAATGCCAATTTATAGCGGGGGTGAAATATTCTAGATAGAATTTATTGTCATTCTCATTACCATTCCCCCAAAAGATGCAAATCGAATTGTCTAAAATAATACCATTTAAAGTGCTAAGAAGATAGGCAAATTATTAGGTCTAACCGGACCTAAATTTTCGTCTGAATTCCGTGCGCTTTTGATATATTTTTTTTAAAAAGAGCAGCTAATACACAATTTTAATTACATTTTAGTTTCTTTTTTGTTAAGTATTTACAAAAGTATAGCAAAAGCGCAATAAAAGAGTAACAAATCTCTTACTCATTTAGTATTTGCTGTACTTTTGCTGTGTTTTTACTGCGCTTTTCAAATACTCAATAAAAGGGCAGTAAAAAGGCAGCTAATATGTAGTTAAAATTGAGTATAAGCTGCTCTTTTTCAAAAAAATACATCAAAAGTGCAGCAAAAGCACACTAAAAGGGCACAGAACCCGGACAACAATTTAGGTCCGGTGACCGGACTAAATAATTTTCCAAGAAGATCAGAGAACTGAGTAGACGGCAGATTTTCAGCCACTATCATTAAGAATAGTCGAAATTTTAGCATCATTATGGAAAAGTGCGCGGATTGGACTCAAATAGGAAATCTCCTCCAACTTCTTCCCATTCAACAAACTGTCCCAACTTTTATTGAACAAAAACACAACAAAGTTCCCGCTATTCTTCTTAAATTAAATTATACAAAAGGATCAGAGCAAAAAGTGTAATGAAAATACACCATAGGTAATGAGGCAAATACACTTAACCTGCCTTTTATGTCACACTTCGGTGACAGACGATTCCCAACTACAGTAAAGACTGGAGGATTTGCACGCTGGAATGACTTCTGGCCACAGCTTTATTACTGTTCCATACATTCTGGCTACCTCATGACTTGCTCTATTTAAAGATGAACCCTTCGCTTGGGACGGCTTTTTTATTGCTTTTTAAAACAGCTTTTTAGTTTAAAAATTATAATTTTTATACTAAAAAGCTGTTTTAACAAGCATTAAGAAAGCCGTCCCAAACAAAGCCAAAATGCTTGTTTCGTCCCAAGCTATTTTTAAATTAAAAGTCCCAAAAAAATGGAGGGAAGCAAAGGATGTGAGAGATCATAGAATGAAGAGGAAGCTAAGATGAATCCAGCTCAAGATACTGTGAGTGTGCGGCTGCAATGAGAGCAGCTCCAATACCAGAGCCATCGTTGGCATGCTTTATGATAACAGAAGAAGCAGCTTCTTTGCCGAGCATCTCCGCGAGAGTGCTCTCTAAGATTTTCCTGAATGTGGTGTAGTGTTCAAACAGTCCACCATCCAAAGCAACCACCGTTCTCTGCTTCTCTGTGGCAAGAACATCCCTTCCCTGCTTTTTAAGAATGCCAAAAATGCCAGCAGCTGATAAGCGGGCTCCACGTTTGGCGATGATGTCACAGAGTTTGACAATCATTTTCCTTGTTTTAAAGGAGGTATTTGAAATCTGGAACATTGAAACGATATTAACAATCTGAATCTATATTCACTCTTAGATGCAATTGAGGTTTCGTTTTGGATGGCTTTCTCATTGCTTCTTAAAGCAACTTTTTAGGCTAGAAAATTGCTTTAAGAAGTAATAAGAAAGCTGTCACAAACGAAGCTCTGAATAAGAAGAAATCATACCCCCAATATATCCTTCAACTTGCTCGCAACTACTCTGAGATCCGATGATGTATCTAGATGCATTGAAGACATGTGCGGTGTCCTGCAAGAACACAGTTCCACTTTATTTACCGATTCAAAGCGTGAAAAATGCGTATGGGGTATTAAGTCATAATACATATAGAGCAGCTGACATGAATGGGAATCGGAATATATTCATATTTGTTGGAAATTTAAGGAAATAGAAGGAAATAGATCTAAAGAATATTCAATGGTGCTTGAATATACAAAAAAACACATCAATATGCTGTAGCATGTTTAATGGCCAACCGAGAACAGAAACCAAGAGTGAAGCAGTCAACATAATTAAACCACATTGTAACATTGTAATGCAATCTAAGTTTCTATACCTTTTAGGAGAACACTTAGGCACGCAACTAAGAAACTTTCTTTCAATAACACAAACAATCACAAACAGAGAGTGATTTGATAGAAAACAAATGTTAGAGGAAATCATGTAGGAACGAAAGATACAAAGCACATAAACAATAATAACCCTGAGAACAACTACGGATGATCAACTCACATGCAATACACAAAACTAGGGAAATGTGCTAAAAGGAAAGATCTAATCAATAATCCACTAATGAAATTTGATCCGACACAAGTCTGCACTCCTCAGTCAAATAACAATAGAACAAGGTAACAACACCATCTCACAACTCACAATGTTTAGAGAAAAAAGATATATATGAAAGGGAAATCGTGGAGAGAAGAAGAAGAAAGAAGATCGAGAGGAAGTAATACGGGATATGAGAAAGACTAGCTCGCAAGCCACGAAGGAACACTCAGATTGAATTTTCTTACCAAAAAATGTTTCTTTACAATATAGTTTCAATCACTTTATATAGGAGGGAAAAAGAACATTTAATTGTTCAATTAAAAGAGCCATCATTCAACTAATAAAAACAATCCAAATCAACTGTCAAAGGAGAAGCTAAAACATTAAGCACAAGAATCAGCAAAGGGGAAAGCTGATCGGGCTAAGAGGGAGGGGAAGAATCCTAAGCAACCAAATTAGCAAAGGAAAAAACCGAACAACCAAAGGGAGAGGAGAAGAATCCAAAGCAGTTAAATCAGCAAAGGGGAAATTCGAACAACCAAAAAAGGAGGAAATGGGCCAAGTCCAATAACGGAAAAAACTAAATACCCAACCAGCCAACAAGGAGTAAGGAAGTAACTCGAGAGCACGAACCCAGCATGATTATTGCTTGTTTTCCATCATAGGGCAATACAAAAATAAAATACATAGTGTCCAATAATACGAAAAAATAAAAACACATAAAAGGTAAATTCTTGACTACATCACATTGGTAGTATTACAAACTTTAGAGAGCATACTCAAATAGAAGAGATGCTGAAGCATCTCTAAACATTCTTGATAACTATAAACCTTAGACCCCAACCAGGGTCCAACTAATGAATTCACATTTCTCAAGCGATTAAAGGGGATGCGCATCGATTTATCCATCTCTTGACTGGAGAAAAATTGAAGGAATTAAGGGTGTCTAGGGTTGGGCCATAGGGTCTCTTAATGGTTTCTTTTTAATTTCCAGCAAAGTGGTTTCACGACTTTTCAGGTTAAGGGAGGAGATCAAGACCAGTTGAAGAGCTTAGTTTAATGGAGACTTATATGCTGCAATTAATTAGGATGAATAGCTCCCAATAAAATAATCTATATATTATCTCCCAATAATTCAATAATTCAGATATTGAAGATAGTACTGATATTAATGATAGAAATGATTTTGATGATGATCTTGATATCGACACTGAGTTGCTACTGAGCCTACTATGCTGTGCAAAGACCCTTTCTTATTTTCCTTCGAAGAAAGCCATGTAAAGGTGGAGGAAAAAAAGAGATTTAATTTCAGTTGCCGGTGAGTAGTTGGATTTGTGGGAGATGAGACCCTCTGAACTTATTTTTGAATGTCTAAAATATCGAATATAATGTCATAACTTGATTAAAGCATGTTGCTCTCTACTCTCTACTCACCAACCATCATTTTCATGGCGGGTAGCTTCTTATATTTTTCTCTTTCACTAGAAATTATAATAAATGTGAAATCCTTAGCAAAATAAAACATGCACATCATTAATTCAATGGAAAAAATATGCTATACATAACGGGTTTTTTTATCTTCTTTTATTAAGATGGGGATGGTGGGCAGGGGTTGTTTGTGTTAGTTGCTCGTACAATCTAGTTTTCTTCCGATGCTGGTAATTTCAAGGTGCAAGTTAGAACCTCCACCCCTCAAAAATGATAGTGCCTTCACAACTAAGCAGACAACAAAATCTCTCAGCTCAGCCAAGCTTGTTTATGAGCTCTAGAGTGAAAAACTAATTTTCTGAAAAATATAAAGCAAACAAAATTGATTCAATGTGTTAGGATTAATCCGTTTTTCGATTAAGTTGTTCCGCAAGACATCCCATCAGTGTCCAATTCCTATAAATATGATGTATAGGATGATGTAAATGATAGCCTACGAATAAAGGAATAAAGTATTCCTATAAAGCTCTCTTCCTTTCCTGCCTCTCTCTCTCTCTTCCTCTCTTCCCATCTCTCTATCACTTTCCTTATAAGTTGAATGCACTAATCATTTTGCGATTCTGCTCCTTTTTAAATTATTTCTCAAATTTGTTTCTTACGCTAATTTTAACAAATGATACGCTCCTTAAAATTTGGCCAATATGAAACAAGCATATTATGAGAGAGAAAGTGAAGCATACCGTAGTATAAATGGAACCATAAGTTTTGGAGGAACAGTATCTCCAAAGAAAGAAGCTTCCTCTGCCAAACTCAAGAGGACTCTTCTTAGAATCTCTCCTAAATACATACCTGAAATCAGCTTCTCAAATATCTGGGAAATCCAAATAAGCACATTAGTTTATAACATGAGAAATGATGTGCTTTCAAGTACAATATCTCAAACTCCAAAATGCCACATGGCAACATAGGTAAAAAATTAATTGTCAACAAACCCCATAGAAATCACTATATGGGGCACGAAGCTGACTTATTTGGGGGGAATAACAGTATAATTAATTCATGTACCTAGTAACTTAGATGAGAACAAGAATCATACCTGTTCCCCCGGGTTCAAACTTTCAGTATCTAAGGACAGATCATATTCGGTCAAGGGAAGGTGAGATGATCGGAAATTTCCCCATTCCATGTTAATTACCTACAAAATAACAGTTCTTCAGTTGATGAATCACAAACTTCAAGCAATCAATTAGTCATCAGGCCTCATCCGAACTTAAGAGGATTGTTAGTTTATTACTCCAGTTAAACACTTATAGTCACTTCAAAAACTCAACTTTAGCGTCAGAAGAAAAAAATTAAATCTTCTTACCATCTCTCCTGATTTTGGTAACAGGCCATGCCACTTCGGAATAGCATGTGCACGCTCCACATATGCTGCATTTGTTCCAGTACCCAAAATAACAGCAGCAACAACATCGTTATCATAATACCGTCCCCCAGCTAGTGTCCCAACTGTATCGTTTACCTATGTTAAGATGATTGCCGTTAAAATTGCCATATGGCACCAAAGAAAAAATTTGTAGAAAGCTAAGGCAAAGAAGCTCACAAGTGCAGCAACACGCAAATCAAGACCTTGTCTTTCAATGGCTTTTGTCAACTCAGAGACAACATCTTCTCCAACCTAGTTTTTAATGCAACAAAAGTATAAGTAAACTATTATTAAAATTTAGACAACCCAGAGTATTCTATTAACTGACAATCTGCTTTATACAAGTAGAAACACAAAAGAAATAAGTATGGTTACTGCAAACCGGTATTTCCCTACTATCATCCATCCCTAAGAACTTTAAAAGTTGTAATATGATAGGTGAAACCAACAGTGTCAATTGTTACATGAATATATGTGCTGTAAGGTGCAGTAATCAAGCAAAATAACTCGTAACAAACTATCAGCAAAAGGAAATTATGCTATAGCACCAAAGAAAATCTTATACTAAATTCTCCAAGATATAAGAATATGATACTTTATATCCAACTAAAAGAAACGCAACTTTTTAGAAACAAATATAATGGATATGAAGAGTAGTAATGCATAAGGACTACGGGGCATGATTAAGGAAAGGAATGATAAGGGCGTTCATATTAAATCCAAACTCCCACGCAATTTCAGCCAAGTAGCAAAAGCATTTGTCAAATCTATCTAAGTTGACACGATGAGGTTTTCTCACCTTCATGGCCATTAGAGTTTGGAGGCTGACCATAAGTTGTATTTTTATATATTTTTTACTATATCACATCTTCTAGCTTCTCCAACAATCTCTTTCATCTTCTACATCATTACACAACGAAAAGTCCTCTTGTGTTTGGAAATCTCTCCAAACCCTAAGTGTTACTGATGTGAAACTATCATGTGATGATATGAGAATTGCACTTGAAATTAAATAAGATCTTGAACCAAGCGTGCACTTCTTCCCATAACCCTTCCCCACATCAAACTCATTTATATAATCCCTTGGTCAATCCCTCATCACCCTCTTCGACTCATACAAACCAAAAAACAATGTCACTGCTTCAATTTCAATTATCTCATAAATGCTTGTAAATGATTCAAGTTTATTACAGTGAACAAACATGATGAGCCCTTCCTGAAATCAACTCCTGAAAACAGCTTCAGAGGTGATATTGAACCTATGCCATCCATTATATGGAGAATGATGTTCTTCACATATTGTCTAAATTTATGTCCAGATCATTTTATTTACATTTTTACTGCAAGTTCAACCATAAGTGCTTGCAAGGTTTTCAGTATCATATTATCAACTTGTTATTTCATGTTTTACGTTTTTATGACTGGATAAACGTGGGACATAGTTTAAAGTATTGGATAACTCTGTGAATAGCTTCAATTTGATCAAAAAATTTTGATTAAGAGCATAGAAAGATCAATACCTAATCAATATCACAGCATAATAGCACTAAATCTATGGTTACAGCCCTAAATATATGGACACATACTCAGTAACATAATCAAAATTCCCTCTTCAGCCCTCCAATGCTCTCGTAAGATTAAAGCTAAAACTAGCATGTCATCCAAACATCTCCCCTTATCGTGGAAGAGAAAATATGCCAAGGCATTAATTGATAGTACAAAACCTTCCGAGGCCCATCAAATGTTTAATGAAAAAAGATAAAAAGGCATAATGTTAACTTGATGTTGAAAATACAAAAGTGCTAATGTACAAATAGCGCACATCATATCTATGATCAATACAAACCACAGGTTTTATTAGAAATTTATTGCTTTCAAACAAATTAAATGATGTTACCAAAAAGTAAAGCTCCTACTTACTAAGGATTTACTATAGTCTTTTCTGAAATTTAGCCAAAACTGTAACTTCAATAAAAAGATGACTTCTAATAGGGTAATAAGTATTAACCGTTTCCTCAATAGAGAAACCCTTTGTCCATTTGATCAGAGTTCCAGAAGCAAGCGAAGTCTGCCTCACTGGGAAAGAGAAAGTAAATCCAAGCTCTCTCTGCCTGCCTGCAGGAAGCTGATATTCTTCACTTTCAGAAGTAACAAACCTTGCTACCTCTGAAGCAATGAAATCAAATAATTCCTAAAACCAAAACAAATTAGACGAATCAGAAATGATGGCATAAATAAAATATGGAAAAATAAAACAACAGAAATACACCAGAGCTGCACATACAAAGGAGCTTCCAACCATCAAATGTGGAGGAATAGAGACCTCTTCAGCCTCCTGATTGATAACACCTCGCTCTTTTCCCCCCAACTGCACGCGTATTACACGGAAGTTTGTTCCTCCAAGGTCCAACGCATAAAACAAGCCTTTCTCGTCCCTATAAAAGATATAATTTATTATTTCTCTTTCTTACCTCTTAATACAAACGTTGCATCATAAGAAAATCATCATCAGCACAAAATAGAAATTAACCTCCACTACAAAAGATAGAATACGTCCCACCATATTACTAGGAAGAATACAAAAGTTTGTTTTTTTACATCTATGGTTCTCATTAGTTTTCAAATTTTATATCAAATGAGTATAACATGAAACATAAAGATAGCTCTAGATGTCTTTCAAGAGATTTGTAAATGAGGCAAAAAAAAAATCTCTAGAGCATATTGTTGTTAAGTTCTTCAGGCAAACTTCAACATACACATTCATGTTTGCCACTCAACAAGAAATTTAAAAGGAACGTACGAAAAGAATGATAGTGCAACAGCAAAACTGAAAATTGATGTTCAAAAAAGATTTTGTTAAGCAAAAGGGTTGAAGATCAATAATCGAAACAGCAAAACCTTAAAAAGGGAGAAGATAAACATTTTAACTTTTAGAGTTCGAAGGAACATGAGTAAGAACATAAAGAGAAACTTCAACGTAAAGGTATAAAAAAAATAAAATAATAAAAGAATAATAATCATGTCCATGTAATGTAACAATACAAACATTCAAAAAGGCCAAAAAGTCAATTTTTTTTACTTCAAAAATGATAAGAAACAATCGGCCGTGAAAGAGGAAATTAATGAGAATCTATACAATAAATGGCAGTGAATTCCAATCAACATGATCCTGAATTAACCAACCCAGAATCACTACCTCGGCAAAATACATCCAAGGAAAGGGGAACAAAAATCTAGTAACGCAAACAGGAATTTATACAGAACCGAAGCAAAACGAAATCGAATACTAAAGTTTAAGAAAAAAAATCTCTTTTTTAACGTAAATAGCAAGATTTTCTTATTAACGAAAATATCAAAGCAGTAACCGATTGCGTAATAAATTGAAGTCAATACTTCAAAATTTTGACTTAAAACACCTATTCAGCAAATTTTATCCAGAAGCAAGAAACAGCCAAACCCTAGCCGAACCTAACAAAACAAATTTTTTACAGAAATAAAAAGAGAAACCCAACCGTGAAAACGGATTAGCCCTTAAGACCAGTCGGATCATGAAGTAAAAAAAGGATTACCCCTTCGGAAGGCTATCGACGTAAGAGATGAGCATCTTCAGCTTGCTCCCACCTTCTGATGCAAGGCCAGCGTGCATCTCTACCATCATCGCATCGGCAACCTGCCGCAGCTTCCCGATCGGGGTTGCGCACTTCTCCTCGAAGTCATTTACGATCGCCTCCGCCCTAGCCCACCGCCCCGATTTCTTCATCCTGTGTTTCACGATAAGCGCTGCCACCGCACACGCCGTCGCCGCGCATATCACCGCCGATCCGATCACCACCTTCCTCATCTTTTGCGCGTCCTAACCTACTCTCTCTTTTTCTAATCTATAAAGAAAGTGACAACTTATCACTTGTTGAACGAAAAAAATACTGTAATGGCAAGATGAAATCCTATAAAGATCTGAAATTTTAGCTGGTCTTCCAAATTGCCATGGAGATCGCTCGACACTTATAAAGGAAAGGAGATGGAATCGAAGGCTGGAGAGGATGAAGAGACCCTCAACTCTTGCTCCCATATGCCATATGGCACAGTTCGGACCGGAAACGAACTAAACGACAGGAATTTGGGTAACGATTGATGCGGCTTTGACGAAATACCATAAATCCTCGCGGGAATCACCGTTCTTGTAGCCGATACAAACATATAATAGGAAAAAATACCAGTCAAATGATAATGATAAGATAAAAATAAAAGTAAATGAGTAAAAAAAAAAAACATTAATCCATTTCCATATTTGACATGCCGCCAAAAATAGATTTATTTGATCACAAATGTTGATATATATCTGATTAAATTAGATTTAGAGGACTTTAAATTTTGGTTTCAACAAATTTATAGATCGACGAATGAAACGTCCCGCTGAAACAAACTTATCGACACGAAAAGTGATCTAATCCAAACATAAATGAGCCAAAATGAGTATTTGAAGCTTAATTAAAAATATCGTGAAATTAGTTGGGCGGCTAATCTCCAAATTTGGCTTGCTTCTAGTTAAATTGAGCAATTTGACAATACGAATCTAACTAGACCAAAATCACATAATTCGAACATCATTAACCGGTAATCATTAAAACACTTAAATTGGAAAGAATAATTTATAATCATTGAAGTTAATACTAACACGACGATGGAGTATATGGATTTGGGTTATACTTATAAGACTTTTGCAGTGCTTATATGCTCTAAGAATCTTGGAACTCCACCAGAGAACAATCGTCAAACTATCATCCGACTATCATTGTTGGAATATCGCCTAACAAACACCATTAGAACCACAATCTTCAAAACATTGTATGACTAACACCGTTGGACCACCACTCAATTGTCATTGTTAGGATACCACTTGACAACCGCCGTAAGACCATCCCCTGATTACCACCATTGAACCACTGCTTAATGAATGTCGCTAAACCACCATCACCCACTACATTCCTTCTGATCATTGTTAACCGACTATTATCCTCAGACCACCACCTCCCGACTACGTTTAAATACTACCAGACTATTGTCCTCCATCCAGCATCCGCATTTGTCCAACTAGGTTCTTTTGATTGTCGTAGCTTGACTACGATCCTCGTATCACCCTAGCTCAATTAGAATCCTCAACCATCATTGTTCAACTATAGCCATCAATCATTATTGCCCAATTATGATCATTCAACCACAGTTGCCCGACTACAATATAATAGTATGTATTTAAACCAAAATAAATTAATTTTTTTTCGAAGACATTTTAAGCCAAATTTTAAATTTTCTTCACCATAAGATATATCTAATTGTATTTTAATTATAAAAATTTTTATGTAATTTTTTGGCATTTGTGCAAATTCTTTAAAAATTGACATCTGTTAGTACAAGTTGGATTTTTAAGATCGTTAGACGTCCGTTTTAAAAACTGATTTCACCAATATTTTCTAAATAAAATAAGCTAATTTATGGATTTTTTTTATAATTTTTAAAGCCCTAAAAAATTTATATGAATTTTATATTGATAATTGATTAAATTATCTAATTAAATAATATTATATTATTATTTTAATATAAATATCCCAAATCACTAACATAAAATCAAATTCCTTAAATCTTTTTAATTCCATTTGTTTGGTTGAATTAGAGAAATGAAAAACAAATTTGAGAGAAAAGAGAGGGGGAGAGAAAATAAAACCTAAGATTCAGAGATCGTAGAACAGCTTTTGATAGTCGATCATATCGAAAAATTTAATCATCTAGCTGTAAGAAACTTTTATTCTATATCTAATTTTAATAATTTTATATTTTTGATCAAATGTGTATTTCCTTTACAAAAAAAAATGAGAATAATTTTGTAATGGTAAAACTTTCATTGTATAACTTTTGGTATGTGATAGATCTCATTAATATGAGCATTTTGACAACAAAATATTTAATTTTTAATGATTAAATTGAAAGATAATATTTGCATGTAAGCAAAAAATGATGGTTGCTAACATTATAATGAATATGGGTTGACTCTTAAAATATAATACGCTACGTATGAGGGTGGGCTGTCAGGCTTTCCTATGAATAGAATGTTGGTGATATTATCCTTGTAGAGAGTGACGATTGACTGAATTACACGACGGGTAGAGAGTGACAATTTTTAATAATTATTGTAAACCACATGTGAAAATAAATAATTAATATAAATAAATGAAAGATAATATGAGATTGATAGATTATTGGCTGTGATAAATAACATATATAAGAAAAATATGACATTAAAGTTGTATGTCTAGTCTTAATTTTTATAATTATACTCATGATAATATTTACCTGATAGTACGTTCAACTCATTGATAGTATATTAAACTGATTGACAGATTGATAACTCAAATTTGCATTAATATTGATACAACATATCATAACATACTAATATGATTTATTGGGTGATAATATTCTTTATCGTATGCCTTTTGATTTCATTGAATATATTAATTTTATTATTAATTTTTAAAAAATTTATTGCTTATATAAAGTGATGATTGATATTGGCTAGAATTAAAACATACATATTTATTCTTTTGCCTTGCATTAAAAGTAGCGATAGAGTTTTGATTACTTGTTGACTGTTTAACTCATTATATATAGTTTAAATGATTCAGGTCAAGGAATGAGTTAGGATCGTGAGCAGTGATATTGATAAAGATTGTTAGGTTCTTTTTTAGGTTTTGCAATGCATTTTTTTTTTTTTGTAGTTAGGAGCTTGTGCCTTTGCTAACTTCATTGGAATGTGTAAATCAATTGTAATTGTATTTTCTTTTGAGAAAATTTGGATATACTTTTGTTGGATTCTAATTCTAAAATTGAACATGCAATTAGGAATGATATATCACCTCAAGAGGTGAATATAACGTCCCCTAATGGGTTCCGATTCAGGATTAAAAGATCTTATCTAAATTATTGCAATCAAAAGTTAAGGGAGAACGATATATGACCTCGATCGATTAAAATAATATTCAATCATGTATTGGGCTACGATAAACCAGATGTATTATCACCCAATGATTCTTCATATTAGTATGCTTGTTCCCGAACACTTTAAACTAAAAATACAACAAACAGAACAAATATCACTTATTCATAAACAAATTCATTCTATTGAAAGAGTACAACATAAAAAATGTAATTAATTTTTTATAAAATATGAATAATTTATTATAATAAAATATAAATTATGTGAAATATATAGATAAAAAAGAATTAATCAAGCTTCTTAACGAGTTTTATATTGAGCTTATTTATGAGCTTTAATTGATATTATTCATGAACTTAAATAAGCTGAATGCATAAGTGTTCAAGTATGTTTATTTAACAGTCGAGTGTTTCAAAATTGTTCAAACTTGTTTGATTACTTAAATAAATGATCATGAATATATGAGATGTAATAAAGCTAAGCCACAAGTAGTTTGTCGAACACTCAATTCATTGTAGCCCTACACCCAACTATGGTTCTCTGACCACCTTCATCTGATCATGGTCCGTAGACCACCATTGCTCGACCATAATCTTTTGACCATTGTAGACAGATTATTGTCCTCTGAGAATTGTCACCCAATTACAGTCTTTTCACTTATATTGTTAGACTATGATCATTTGACTATCATCACTCAATTACGATTCTCTAATCATCTTTGTTTGACTATGATCCTCCGATCTTCGTCGTTTGACTAGGATCCTCCAACCAACATTGCATGACTATAGACCTTCGACTTATAGTCTTCTGACTATTATCACCTAATTATACTAACGCATGTTGACTTTCTCCCCTATCATTTTTTATAATACCAATGTATGTTATTGCTTAGAAAATCGATGTGTCCCTTCAACACCAACTTTGACTCTCAATTTCAGCACCATAATTTATGATAGACTTTTTGATTTATATTATCCCCTAGTCATAGGAGTAATAGCAAATAAACGTATAAACGATCACTTAAAGATAGCTCCTATGCTCTAAACCCTAAACTTCCACCATTGTACTAACACTTTCTCCCGAAGAAACGTGTCATTTGTAACAATGACAAATAATAGCGAAATTATTCCAATTGGGCCATGCTTTGTTGTTTTTACCTTTTCATGAGTTTTTCATATAAAAATTCATGTATCTTTTGCAACTCTTCTGTTATCTGTGTGTATACTGAATCTTTGTATAATACTAAGAAAACAAACTCTTTGGTACTATTGCCATAAATATTCTAGCACGTAATAACATTTATAGAAAAATACATCAATTTATCTTAGGATTCATTTGGAACAATTTTTTTACTATTTTTAAAAAAATAAAATTTTTATTTTATTTCTAAAAATTTTTGTACTAAAAGCTGCTTTAAAAACTAATAATTTTTTTTTATATTTAAATTAAAATTAGTGTTATATATAATATTATGAATTACACTAATCTTAGCCCTGTCTTTATTGATTAATTAACATATATGTTTATATTATTAATTTTACAAATAAAAACCATAAAAAGCTTATATAAACATTAAAACTATATATATACATACGAAAATAATTAATATGATGTATAATTCATAATAAAATAATAAAATTTTATTATATAGTTAGTTATTTTTTATTTTAATTTGCAAGTATTTAAATGATATAAGACAACTTTAAATATTTTAAATTGCTTAATTTATGCTACATTAAAAATTATTTAATTATAACCAAAAGTTTTCTCTAAACCTATTATTGAAAAAAAAACATCAATGCCAAAATGTAAAAATCTCTAAAATTTCATTTAATGTTGTGAGTGATAACCTTCTAAAATTTCATCACATAATTATAAAAAATAAAAATGTTAAATAAAATATTAATGAAATGTATTTAAAGTACATATGTTTTTACAAGTTACAAAAAATAGGAAATATAAAATATTATTTTTTAATAATAATTTATTAAAAAAATCTCCTATCTACAATAGTATGATGTTATATATCCAAGCCATTAAATATGCTGAAATTTTCACTCAAAATTTTTAAATATCAAACATTTTATTTTGTATAGATCTTTGAATGTAAGAGAATAAGAGCATAAAAAAGGGAATATTTTAACTAAATTTTTCTAAAAAATATTTGAGCCATATACAAAGAACAGTAGAACACCTTCATAAGAAGATGTCAAATTTATTAAAATAATTATTCAAAATTTTCAAAGAAAAATACAATTAGATTTCATTTTGAATTAGATTGAAGTTTACTAATTAAAAATATATAAAATTATAAAATATGAATATTCATCTAAAATACATCTAATTTAATAAAATTACGAATCCTTCTCTTATTTTGAAACACTAAATTAACAAATATGTTTGTCCATATTATGAAAAAAATAATATAAAAGCTATGCCAATGCACATAATGATAAAGATATATATGATTTTCATTATTATTCCAATGAAGACAATAACTTGACTATAGCCAACACAAATACTTGAATTCAAGAGATCATGCATGCTCATAATTTTGGAATTTTTCTCATTCCAAAATATTTAAATGGCCAATTGAAATATGATTCAATCAAAGAAGAATTTTTCAAGTTAAGGGTGAATACTTTGTAAGTATATAAGTAATTCTCATCTTATTTAAACTATTTATTAAAAAAAAATAAAATTTAAGATTTGTATTATTTGCCTCCCTTTTTGAAAAAAAGAAGATTAAATAATTATTGTGTGGAAAAAAAATATTTAAAAATTTGTTTCAATTTTTCAAATTAATGTAATCTAATTAATTTGTTGTTGTTTGTTTTTTTTTTTTTTTTTTTTTTTTTTTTTTTGACAATAAAAATTTTAGAGACAGGAGATTAATTAAATAATAAAAAATATTTGTCATACAAATTATAAGAACATAGCGGCAAGACAATAAAAAAATATGACGACAACGAGATTTGAGAGCTGAAGAATACAATATCACACAAAAAATTATTATCGTAGTTCAATAAATTACCTACATCCCCATTAGAGGATTCATTATGCACTATATCACAAGAATAGTGAGCTCCCTCAAGCTCCTCTTTGCACCCTAAAAGAGAAAGCATGTCACGTGGGTTGCATGTTAAAGATATTATTAAGAAAAAGAGAGTAAGGCCAATCTTCTTTTTTAAAATAAGATCATATATGATCTTAGTAATCAATTTTTTATATATATAATATATAGAGATTTGATTCAAGTATAAGGCTTTGTTTGGGAAAGCTTTTGGCTTTTTTTTTTTGTTGCTTTCATAAAGATTTGTGCTAGAAAACTGCTATAGAAAATAATAAGAAAACTGTCTTAAATGAAGCTTGTGAATATTGTAACATATTACACTATTTTATTTGTTTAAACTTACTATTTTATGGATGAACATGAATATTAAGATTAATCTCTTATGTATAAGATTATGAATTAGGGGCTCTCACAAAAAGATGTGTTAGATCATTGAATGAAGTGGTTGCTATTAACTTCAAGATGGCCCACTCCTTCATATTTTTGTATTAGACCTATTTTTATAAGCACAATTATAATTATTAAGTTAATTCACTACGAGAAAGTTGAATTTTTCGTAGCAATTGTTAGCAGTTGATAGGAGCGGTTTTAGAACCGCTGCAAAAAAACTCTACTTATAATGTTTAATTAATTTCATATGAAATTATAAACAAAGCTTATAAGACTGTGAAATTACTTAATTAAGATTAATTTGGACTAAACATAACTGTTGTGAGCTAAAAATTTTGAGAATGAGCATTAAAAAAATAGTCTAAAGCACGTGATTAGTCAAGTTACCATCTGATGATGTTCATGGTCGCTGCCACTTGACTTTGTCTAAAACATTTGACCATATAGGGGTGGCTAAGTTCAAGTTAGCTTTTTTGATCTACTGAATTAGGGGTATTCACTTCTATGTAGCTCACTTATATGACATTTCACTCTTAAGGTGTTAACATCATGGGACTTCATGACCTTGGAATGGCATGGTCTACTATAGAGTAGATTATGTCCATTCTTAGGATCTCTTGAAACCATTAATTATCTTAGATATGTGAGCTAGAAACTTTTGAAATAAGATCCTCTCATCCCATTAGTTGAGGTCACATAAACCATAGTCTCATGATTAAAGATCATGGAGTGGATTACCCTTCATTAGCTTCTTATTAGATTTTCTAGCCCTCAGATCTAATATTTCAAAATGAGCATTACACTCTCTTCAAAATATTGATCCTATGACCTTGTGATGACATGAGCCATCTTTAGATGACTAATGCTTATCACTCATGGGTTATTTATAAACTTGGATGTTTCATTCTTGGTTTCTTCTTTTTAGTGCATTTGGATGTTGAGACTTAAAGATTTTATATTGATAATGGCTTAGTGAAGCAAGGATGGCTGTTATAGGCAAATCATGCATGCCTCAATGAAGGATCAATGGAGATGATCTACGACAATGTGTAAAGAAGTACTAAGTCCAAAGCTTTGGATACATCACACGATGTGACAAAAGGATGGAATAGATGGGCAGCTGGTGGTGCAAATATCCTAAAGCAGTACAAAAAATGAAAATAATAAATATGTGTCTGCTTAGTAACATGTTAAAATTCTTTAGGAGTGGCACGTAAAATGATAAAGATGTATGCTACACACTTTGACAATCAATATCGATATAAAGCTCTTTGGAGCACGTTGGCACCTTGTCTCTGCAATAAATACAAATATTCAATATACCATAGCATTTAGCATATTTTGATGATATTTTTAATAAATGCTTTTAGAAATTGAACTAAATGCATGTTTGGGAAGATTCATGATTTGAGAGACTCATTAGATGAAGTTGGGGGTGTGAATAATTTGATTTTAAGTTGATCTAATGTTGGCCTAGAACCAGATCAAACTTATATAAGCTCTAAATCGACTTGTGGTTCAAATTGATTTGATTTCTAGGGGTTCGAATTTGAATCGAGTTTATTCAAAGTCATTTATCTTTTACGTTTTCAAAAAAAAAAAAAAAAATTTAAAAAAAAAAAAAAAAAAAAACTAAGTATGATCACCCTCCCTCACACACAAACATACATATATTTTGGACCAATTTCGAAATACGACTCGAGACAAAAATTGATTCAATCTTTCAGTGAATTCCTATCTTTAAGCTAAATCTCAGCCCTAAATGTGGCACTAAAGCTATTGAGATTGCTTAGAGGACTTATCGAAGTGGAAATTCTTGAGAGATACCCTCCAAAAGAGTTCTAAAAAGATATTCTTGGAAGTCTCGCTAGAGAGGGCTCTTTGAGAAGTGCTTTTGAAATAAGATATCTAGCACAATCATATCTTAGACTTCAATTGGGATTACTTTCTTATTACTTCTTAAAATAGTTTTTTAGTTCAAAAATAAAATTTTTTTGTACTAGAAAACTGATTTAAAAAGTAGTAAGAAACCCGTCCCAAACAAAGACTTAGGCTTCGTTTGGGACGGCTTTTTTATTGCTTTCTAAAACGGAGTTTTAGTACAAATTTTTTTATTTTCGTACTAAAACTCCGTCTTAAAAAGCAATAAAAAAGTCGTCCCAAACAAAACCTTAGATAACCTAAATCAATCATAATCATGGTGGAGACATGCAAATTACATAGATTAGCCATCTAGTGAATCAATAATTCAATAATGATAAAAAGACTTGAGGAGCGATTAGCAAACATAATGCCTAAATAAATGAGGAATATGATTAAAAATATTAAGTTTTTATTGGATGAAATGAAGCATGCAGTTTGGATAGCAGATAAAATGTAAATCAATTTAAATCAAATAAACATACTTAGTTGGTTTAATTCAATTTAATCGAGTCTTCGCCCACCCTATTGATGTATCACTAAGCCCTATAACTCAGTCGAGTTGGCTTGTGAGCTGGCTGGTACTCAATCTATTAATGAACTCCCCAAACAAACTTATTGAGTAGCAGGCTTGAGCTCACATTCAGATTGGAGCTCATATGTTATATGAACTGGAGTTTGAGCTCATTGAGACTTAACTCATTGGCTCACAAGCTAGCTCGTAAATCCTAACTTCTTTTTATTTCTCAATCTATTGGTGATCTTTTGATGCCACCCTCTACAAATTTTTGTTGCACAAACTCCGGTTCTTCTTCAAGCAGCGACGCATGTCCCATCAATGCCTTCTTTAACGAACTTCTGTCGCAACTTAGGATCTGATCATTGGTCCGGTCTCCCATCGATGCCTTCTTCAGACAGCTCCCAGTGCAATCCAATTAAAACAAATTTATACACGCATCACACACGCAAGACTCAAATCGAAGGCCTCTTAATTGATAATTAAAACTAACAACCAACAGATCAAGATGAGCCACGCATCCAGCCCAAGGTCAAATGGTCAATGACTCATTCTTATCCTCAGCCAGATTCAACAAAATACGGCTGGGCTATATAATTTCTTCCGTATTAGACATTACTTTACTAAAAAAGCTGACGTTATGAATTGGCCACTTTGCACTCCACGAATAATTTCTTAGAAGAACAAACTTCACATTTGCAGATGATAGTCTCAATGAAAGATCAAATCTAAATGCTTTAAAAGACGTGCTCACTTTTCCCTGCTTCATTGCCGTAAATGATTTTATAAATATAGAATAAAATAAATATAATATTAATTTTTTAATTGCTTGTTTAATCTGAAGTTTTTCTTTTTGCTTTGCAACATGGCCATGTTTAAATGCACTCTTTTTCCCATGCTTATTTGTGGGTTCATAGTTATAATATTAAACCACCCTAGACTTGAACGCTATTCACACTCTATTGATTATGCATCTCTCTAGCTTTATATTGATTTTACCATTTTGACTCGGTCTTCTCATTAAGGGTGTCATTATTTGTCATGACCCGAAAATTCTATCTGAAAATTTTGGATTCGGATCAACCCATTTGAAAAACGGGTGTGATTCAGGTCAACGTGAAAACCCAAAATCAACCCTTAATGACCCGTTTGCCTCGTCCATCGCGGTCGCGATCCGTTCGTCGTTTGCTTGTTTACATGTCAGTCGGTCGCACCAGCTAAACAACTAGCCCTTGCCTGGACATAGTAGTCTAAGCGCTCGCCCAGTAGCTAGCTCGTAAAGCCAGATTCTCATACTTAGCAGCAATAAGGTTCGAACATTCCCACTTTTTTTGATTTTATCGTTTTTTCAACAGTTTCAGTTTTTTATAAAAACAAATGATATGGTTAACTTGAGATGCGATGCGGTAGCAAAAATATATATGGGGAAGTCCCAAAATTCCAGGAATTTGTTCCAATAATTTCGAACATTCCCACTTTTTTAATCTTGGAGTGCGTCTCGAATCACTATCGGGTTTGAGAATAAGCATAGAATGATCAGAAATTAAACTACCCAGCACCTTATAAGAGGTGTTGAGGAAAGTATTAACCCAAGCTTCATTAACAAGTATATAATCAAGCCTTAGATGAATCGGGTTGTCTGTTCTTTGGTTAAACCAAGTATGAAAATTGCCAGACAATGCAAGTTCCGCGAGGTTCGTTTCAAAGATGAATTGTTAAAGGGGGCGAGCCTAGAAGCAGGGAGCGCATTCCCTCCGGCTTTTTCAAATTGAAAATGACAACAATTAAAGTCGAAAAAGAGAGGGAAACAGGTGATCATCTGATTGGAGAAAGAAGTTGGGAAGAAAGAGAGATTTGAAGAATTTCATTTGATCCAAACTCGATCAGAAGAGTCAAGCTCAAAGTTATTGAAACTTTGTTCTTGCTCAAAGATTCTATGGATGGAACAAAATCAATGGCCATTAAGATTGGAGTGAAGAATACGGTTCTCCAGGAGGCAGATTATGTTAAGTTCTCGTCTCTAGCCAATTTTTTACTCTATTTGTCTTTGAGATTTGTGTAAAGCAACTGTCCTTTATTGTTTCTAGTGATTACTGCTGCATAGGATTTTACTCTCTACAGCTGAACGATGACATAAAACAACTTGATTTTAATAAAGCTAGATGAGGCTGTGTGGGTCCCATTATTAGAATATTTAATTAATAACAATAATTTTAAATTATATATTTTATTTTATGATAATCATAACATATAAATAAATAAATAATAAATATTTTATTAATGTTAAATAAGTAAAATTTTTAGAAATTCATCATATTTAATATTTTAATCTATTTTTAATACAATTTTTTTGCTCGGTATAATATTAATTTTCTTTTTTTTAATTAAATATAGTTCCGAAAACCGGCGAATTACGTTTCCAATAAAAAAAGTATTTTTTCCAATTTAAAAAAAAAAATATCCTAAAAATTAAAGTCACATTTCAATTAAAACATCAAAATAGTGTTATGAGCAATCCTTGGCATTCTAGTGAAATTTTGAAAATATGAAATTCTTCTCTACAGTAGAATATGTTTCTTACTGATAAAACAATATGTTGATGTCTAAAAATAGTCTATTTACATTTTTTACAATAATTCAATAATATATGTGATTTTATGGTGTTGTGATGTGAAGTTCTTGTGTTGAATGTACAAGGAGTCATAAAAGCATGAATTATTGAATATTTTATATATTCTAAGAATTTAAAAGTTATAAGGCCTATTTTCTAATATGCTAGCACTAAGAGTCATAAGGCCCTTAATTCTAATATGTATTTTTTTATGGGTGATATAAATGATTGAGGAAAATATATTATTTTTTGCTCTTACATATGAAGTGCTTGTTTATTTACTTTTGTGCGCAATTTGACTTATTTTACTTATTTAGATATAATATTATGCCTAGTAAGATAAATTTCTTATAAACTACCTTTAAATTTAATTAAATTTATAATAACTAAATTATTAAAAATATATAGTAATGTGTGTGACCTGCTAAGCTATATGGCATCACACCTATTCTACTCTCTATTTATTAATCTAGAGAAAGGGAAAGAGCTAGTTGAGTAGTATATGATTAAGGATCCGATCCTTATAAGTTTGTAGATGTATTTTTAAAATTTTGCTATAATCATGTCAAGTTATGTAATTGCTTTGTTTTCATCTATAGCCATGCACTTTAGT
Organism: Dendrobium catenatum; assembly: GCF_001605985.2. Taxonomy (NCBI): domain Eukaryota; kingdom Viridiplantae; phylum Streptophyta; class Magnoliopsida; order Asparagales; family Orchidaceae; genus Dendrobium; species Dendrobium catenatum. The sequence continues at coordinate 2,837,329 of NW_021319523.1, read as the reverse complement.
GTGTAGTTGTTGTATACAAATTTTATTGATAAATGAAAGAAGAGAAATTTGTGAAAGAGTACTTTCTTCTGCTTATAAAAAGTTAATTATAATCTCTGTATTCTAGTTTAATTAAAAAATATAAAAAACTCTCCAAAACTTTGAAGTTAAGCTCAATCTTTCACGAGTCAGCACAATATGACATGTCCTGTCTATGGGTCATATTGGGTTGGGTTCTAACTAAAAGTCTATATAGCTTGTATTTTTTTTTAGAAGCAAAAAAAAACATTTAAAACTAAAAAAGGAGAACCAATAACACAATGTTACCTACTGATTCCTCCTTTAATAATTCCATAATAGCTTTGTGCACATCTGCATAGTTGACAGATTTGGTTACTATAAAGACTCCAGTTCTTTCAATTTTCCCATGGACCAACTCATTCCTTCCCTTTCAAATAAAATAAACAATATTGTAGAAAAGATTCAACATAAATGGATTAAGTTCCCTCATCCAATTCCAGCAATCTTCAAAGCAGGAGACAATTGGTATCATGAATCCCCATTGATTTAAAAGAAGGATAACCTCATTTAGTTTCTTACATCTCACCGTCAAATGCTTCGCATCTTGAACTTCATTGCATCCTCTAAGACACAAGCTATTTGGCTCAATCTTCTATAAGATAAGAAATAGAATGTTTGTAAAAAGTTATTTAATCACCTCCACCAGACAAACACCTCCAATACTTGTACTCTTAAAAATCTTGTTTTGCTGCCAAACAAGCCATTATTGAAATTGATTTTCT
>NW_021319523.1:2798492-2836447 GCF_001605985.2 Dendrobium catenatum | reverse complement strand
CGTTGAAGAATATATATATATATATATATAGTAAGAATATTGTGTATGAATTATATAATATATTGATTGTTACATGTTCCTACATTTATATATTTATCATTTCTTTTTGATGCATTAACTTCAGTGATTTATATTGGTTATTTACTAGGTTATGTGCTTATTATATAATTTTTACATATTTTTAGGTAAGTATAAGGATCATATAGATTGAGTTGTTCTGGGCTGTAGATTGAAATTTCTTTTACCATCTGTTAGTATTTTTCTTTCTTCTATAGTCATGACATATTTGTATTGATGGATTGTTATTGATTGCATATCATGGTTATTGCATATGTCAATTTGGGACTCTAGATCCTGATGTAAATATTAAATGAATAGAAATATAATTATATTGTTCGTTCTTTATCATTTTTGAATGCAATTTGTCAACTCTGATCCTTGATTGAAAAATGATAAAAAGATGCAATTCTTCCTGTATAGGTTTTGGAACATGACAGCTAATATGAAATTTTCATTCATCTTTTGTTTTGAAAAAAGAACAAAACTAGCTCCTTTCATAATTTAGAAAGCTTCCATGTGGTTTGGATACAAGTAACCCAATGCAAGACAAGCAAAGAGAATAAAAATTTTCAATAGACAAAAGACATAGCCACTTCCAATTTTCAAGAGCAAAAATAAACATCAGGACCCTAAGCTTTGCCTTAGGCCTCATTGTAGGAAAACTTCTTTGGTAGTGTGATACTGTGATCTTCATATGAAAAAATAAAATAAAATCCTTCAATTGAATCATCCACATGGTATTCTATAACATATTAACATCTTTATTATACTTGCATCATATATTATACTTTTTCCTATCATTTTGGTTGTTTGCATTGGGTACTCATACTCACACCCACCCACGTACCCACCCATGCACTCATACCCAATGGGCATGGGTGGGTATGGGTACGCCCATAGCCTCGTGGGTGGGTATGGGTGGGTCTCAACACCAAGGGACAAATCGATTTACATTACTAATCATCATATGCATGCAGTATATTATAGTAATCCTTACTGCGCAATGCGCAGCACTGAACCACATCGCGATCACGATAAATTTTGATATGTGGCTTAAAAGTTTGTAGTTAGAGAAAAAGACAAAAAATCTCAATGCTATTAATCCGTGGCAGAAGAAGCGTGGAAAGTGGGTGGGTTTGGGTGGATATGACATCCCGAAAGTCATCATCAGTGGGCATGGGTGGGATGCCAGTGCAGAGCGTGGGTACCCAACCAGGACCCCATGCATGTAGGGCTCTGGCACCGGTCCATAATAAAAAATATGATTTTAGTATTTTTTTCCATAACTATTTTTAATATGTTATTTTAAAGTTTGATTTTCAGATTTTGATTATTTTTATTTTTATTTTTTTAAACAAAGATATTTAAAAATATTTCGAAATTTACCTTTTTTTAATATTACAATATTCAATATCATAAAATATAATTAATATGAAATTCGAAGTTTTCTATGAACCTTCGATTATTTCATATGGTCTTAATTAATTGTATATAGGCCGGTTCAAATATTGCTATTATTTTAATATTGTTAGAAGCTATTGGGTGGGGTTAATCAAGAATTAGCATAGGTTGGCTCACCGTTTTATTAACAAATGATTTCAATTAACAATGTTTAATTCTTCTATAATTTAATTACCTTTCTTTATTTGCATTAAACCATTGCTCTTTTGTTCTTAGTGTTAGTTGCATTAACATTAAAAAAATTCTTAAGAAGTGACTAATTAATATTTTAATGCAATTAAACACATCATAGTCTTATGTCAATAAAAAAAATCAATGGACAAAAACTTGATTAAATCCAGTCATTTGATCGAGTATTTCAAAGTTCATTCACCGATGATCTTCCTAGGAAGAAAAATGACGATGATTATAATCATAATCGTCCTAATAGATTTAACATTATCTTGAGTAAATGTCGATTAAGCCTTATTAAATTAATTAACCCACTAATTGACCCGTGACCCGAAATTGACACCCCTAAGATTGACTATGAATAGTCTTTGAATTTATCCATTTACTCAACAGAGCTCCGAGCCTAGTTAATTGGTCATCATCGCCTAATAACTTGGCTAATTGCCCCTTATTAGCCTCATTAGGCATTACTTGAGATAATTATGGTAAATGATCCAAACAAGTGATTAAGTTATTGCTATTAAGCAAGATTAACTCAACTACTCAAGCTTATAATAATGAACCCTAAGGCATCTAAATTATAAAAATTAAAATCAAACATATGATATGATGATGACAATGATTATAAGTTAGAGCAGTTATCTAGCAAACATAATTCATGTTAATCTAATTCTACATAACGACATGCAAAGTGAAATTAAAACAAAAAAAGTAACGATATAGAGTATTAATCATCTAAGAGGCTTTTGCGTGATTTGAAATCCACTTGGGCTTAAAATCACGTCTAAGGCTTCGTTTGGGGTGATTTTATTACTGCTTCTTAAAGAAGTTTTTTGTACTAAAAAGTTGATTTAAGAAGCAGTAAGAAAGTCGTCCGAAACGAAACCTAAACCTTCTCCATCTAATATTCTCAGTATCTCTGGGCAGTCACAACAACCCAAACTCTTATGCAAAATACTAAGAACAAAATTGTAAAACTATAACAAAAAATCAAACCTTATAACAAAAGAGAGAAAAAAAAGTATATACAATAAACCTATTAGATGAAAATTTGAAGTTACCAAATGAAGAATCACTTATGCAATTTATTTGGATGAGCACATAAACTTTCTTCCCTTAGACATGCATAACATATATCTAACACTTTAGCTTGAGAGATGAATACAACATATGGTTTTAGGTGTCTTGTATTTTGGCATGAGCTACTTTCCCATTAAATTCCTAGACCATTTATATGAAAGCTTTGAAATCATTGAAGGAAACTTTATAACTGTCAAGAAAATTAGAAAGCAAATTAGCTTAATTGGAAATCCTCATCTACTCTAATATAGTTATAGAGAATTTGGCCTTTTTATTGGGTCCCTTTACAACTCACAACTTTAATAAAAAAAAGAAAAGGTGCACACTTGTGTGCAAAAATGAAGGCGCAAAAGTTGGCACAAGCATAATTGAATGAGAATATAGATGAAGAAGGGGGAGTGATAATGATAAGGTGCACAAGTGAGTGAATCAAGTTGAGGTGGAAATATATGCATGTGTGGAAATAAGGGTGTGAGCATGTGATAATTTGTGTGTGTGAGAGAGAAGAAATTATTCTGTGTGGAGACCATACGTAAAACGTCGTCCGGAGACCAACATGAATGCGCTACGTCAACGGTACTGAGCACATGAGTGACATGGCGCATTCTGGTTGGTCTCCAGACGGCATTCGGCGTCCGCACAAAATATTACTGTCAAGAAATATCGTGAGAGAGAGAGAGAGAGAGAGAGAGAGAGAGAGAGAGAGAGAGAGAGAGAACACGCGCACACATGAATGATATTTTGATTATTTTGAGCTTAAGGCAAGAAAATTTGTAAGTTTGTGACCTATAGTTTTTTTTTTCAATTAAAAAAATTTATTCATTAAACTTGTATTAATCATCGTTGAGCCCTTGATAAATTTTTGACTTAATCATTACGGGGAATCTAAAGAGATTCTAAACTCTAGAACTCATAACATTGAATTCTTAGAGTCGATTTAGATAACTCTGCATAATATTATTGTCACCAAATTAAATAATAATATACACATAATCATGTAGTCACACATTTAACCCTAATATACTCAAGTTCAATAGTCTACAGTCATATATGCTCAAATATCCTCTCTCAAATGATCTTAACCTTACATGCTTCTTAAGTTGAACCCAATCCCCTAAACCAAGTAGAGTTATATCATTTGAATAGATAGATGTCAAATGTGATATCCTCTATTTATGGTTCAATCAGTATAACTCATTGATGATCCCATTTGTTTAATGCTTGAAGCTCTAATCTAATTGGACTACACCCTAACTAGTTGTGCTCGAACCAAGCTTAATTACCACAAGTAAATCCTTAAATCAATGGTCATACCCTTCCCTTCTTCTAGTGATTAAAGGTCTCCATTGGGAATAGAATATTTGATGTATATTCTATGTTACTTTAAAACTAGGGGTGATCAAGTCTCTATGTTAAAAGAAGTGACACTTCAAACTTATAATAGTGCCTCCTCAACTCTTTGTGCTCAAGGAGGTCAATCTTTATTGCCTACCAATATATCGCTTCATGTCTTCAAGCATGAGGATGTGTAGCTATTGCTATCTAATCTTATTATGGATACCTACTTGCGATATTGTAATCATGGTAGTCTTAAGACCTTATTATAATCTTAGGGTGGCAGCATTAGGCTACCCAAATTCTTAATAAGTGCCTTAAGAAAAATAGAGAACGGAAACCCCTTTTGCATGATTCTCGCTATTGCAATGCCCACAAAAAATTCTTTTGGTAAGTTTACTAGAGGTTTAAATTCACTTAGAAACCACTTAACTTAATAGGGAGGGAAGGAATCTAAATAGCCCTCTTTAAGATCAATAATCAACAACTACTTGAACTTCAACAAAGATTTTAACAAACTTTAGGGGATGCAAACAAGTCGAGTCAAGCTAGATTCAAACCTAACTCGAGCTTGGTGTATCTAATCAAGGGTATGCTCGAACTTGAGCTCGAACTCGAGGTGAGCTTTGCATTGAGCTCAAGCTCAACTCGTTAAAGTGATTGTAACATCGATCTCAACTCTATAGCTCATTGCAGAAGGCATGACATGAGCACGCTAGAGAAGCATCAACGACATAATGGCTCGCTAGAGAAGACATATGATAGCTCGCTAAAGAAGACATTACAATGGCAACTCATTGGAGAAGATGTCAAAGGCGAAGTCACAACAAGAACTTGATGGAGAAGACATTTATTTTTTATTTTTGCAACAATTATAGCACTATAGTTGTAGCTTTCAACAACAATTAGAAGGTTCATCTTATTTTCCCAAAAAAAAAAAAGTAGCTTTATCATTATTATTATTATTATTATTATTATTTTGAAAATATTGTTGGATAGAAAAACGGTAAAGTTCGAACTCAAGCTCATATGTCATACGAGCTATAATCTAAGCTCAAATTTAGGCTCGTAACTCAGCAAGCTTCACTCACGAGGTTCTTACTGAATGGTCTTCAACCAGGTTAGACTCATTTACAACCCTAACAAGCTTGAACTTATAATAAATACACTCTATATGACTTCAAAAAAATATATATATAGAAATATATGAACATATTGAACCCTTATCACAAAGATTCTAGTTGACTTAGCTTACCTCGAGAAAGCTTATAAAAGCTCCTTGATAAAAGCTAACAGATCCTTAAAGTGCTTGTAATCAAATCACCCAAGAAATCCTTCCCCCTTAATTGCTATGTATTGAGCTCATAAGCATAAGCAACCAAACAAGCTTAGTAAGAAGTGAACTTCAAAAATCATTATATAATGTCTATTTTTGATTATTTTTATTTTTATTAAATTATAATATTTAACATCATATTAAAAACATTTAAAAGATTTCTATCAACTTTTTATTGAATAAGATAATTTTTTCTTGTTAGCAATTAATTTTAGAAGGGTTCACTGTTTCAACTATTTTAAATATTATTATAAGACATTGGGTAGGTTGTTATTTGTTTGCTTATCCTTTTTAACTAATAATTTAAGTTAAGTTGTTGAATTCTATAATTTAAATACCTTTATTTTAAGATCATAATTTATTTGTTCATTGTATTGGTTGTATTCACATTATAATATCCATAAGAAGAGATTGATGTTTTAACCAAATCAAGCATGTCAAATTCCACATTAAAAAAAAAATCATTGGTCCAAAATTATTTTTGATTAATTCTGACCATCTAATCAAGTATGTCAACGTTTAGTTATCGATGATATTTACGTGCCATGTGATGAAAGGATGATGCCCCTTTTAGTGCATGCATCATTGGATCAAATAAAGATGAGGTCAAACTTTGGTTGACCGAGATGAAGCATCTTTGATTGGCACTAGCTCGAGTTATAGTATAGATATGATTGTCAAATTTAGTTCAAAAATCAAATTTTTGATTTCAGAGCACTTTAGTATGGATCATGTTTTATACATTTGATCTTCATTAGCTCTATCTTGAGGCATGGCTTCCATCAAACTATTTGGTATCCATTATCATCAAAGAGATGATCTAAAATGAATCTAGAAGAAAAAATGGTATGTATCATTATTTGATCAATTGGAGGGAAAATATGCTCTCAATCGATGGGCTTATTTGTTTGTCACTAATCTCATAGAAAATGTGGATTGGAACCCCAATAAATCAGAGGACTAAATAACTTCAATCAATGGGCCTTTCAGGATAGAATAGACCTCGGAGGATGTATGCCTAAAAGTGCTACCTTGTCTCAAAGCAACTCAGTCAAAGAAGACACTTGCCTCATAAGTGCTATACCAAAGGGTTAATTCACGCAAAAGAAGCTCACCCATATAAGAAGTTCATCTCTAAAGAGCACAACCAGCACAGCAATAGTGACTTGACCTAGTGAAGCTCAACCCCGAGAAGTTCAACCAAGGAAGTCTACACCATGGACATGTTTGATTAAGAGAGAAACTTGTCTAAGTATACCTCGATCTATGGAAATACTCACATTATGAGAATTCCCCTTAAAGGAAAACTCAATCCATCCGAGGAAACTCGTCTTTCTCATAGGGCTCTTCATCCAAACTATAGAAGATGTACACCCACTAAACATATAATAACATTCTCATTAGTTACGCAAGTCCATAACTTAAAAAAACTCACTTAGGGAACTCTCACAATACGCTCGTTAAAGGTACTCACTGAAAACACTTGACAGGGGCACTCTCTAAAGGCACTCGTCCAATGTGCTCACCATGGGCACTCATCAAAGATAGATGCTAGAGGCATTTTTTAAGGGTACTCACCACAAACATTTTTTAGAAACACTTGCCAAGTATTTATCAGGGGTGCTCACCAGAAGTATTCACCAAGGGCACTCGTTGGAGGCATTATTTAAAGGTACTCACTAATGGAACTCAATAGAACCATTCTAGAGTTACATCATATATAATAGGGCATGTGTATAAATTCCAATTAGTAAAGGTGTATATAGCATTATTTTATTGCTTTCTTTGGTATAGCCTCTCATGTAGCCTTCCCAACTCTATAAATAAAAAAGGGATTGAGGTGCATTTTGAGACCTTTAGGACCACATCTTATGATACAATGAGCATAAAAAAATGTCAAGTCTCTTCTTCATCCACCTCTCTATTTCTCTATTTATCTCCTTAGTTAGTCTTGATAGAAGGGTCAAGATGTTTTTCATGAAAAAATTTGGATACAACATACTCTCAGATAAATTGAGCACGGATTGATGCCATTGAAAAGAAGCCAAACAATATGTGAGATAGAGCACAAGAACATAAAGAGGTTAGTCAACATGGTGGAATATCAAAACTTTGTGAACCACTTTGATTTGATTGAGATATAAGAGAGATACACAAAAATGGTTTAGAGAATGTTGGAATGAGTCACTAGAGAAAACCTAAGTGGGAATGAGTCGAAACGGTCATCATATGTGGTAGCTTGAATAGCTTTTGAAAAGGATGCATACATATAGCTAATGTTGGTATTATCTTTCAATAGATTATATGTGACTTTCATACATCAATGAAGAGTCATCATTCTCTACTGTTGGTATTATCTTTCAATCAATTATATGTTAACATCCAAGATTAAACCACAAAAATTTTATTTAAAGAAAAGTCTTTCAGCCCACCCTGCTATACAAGATATTAATATTTTAAGAGTCAACACATATTAATTATAGTATTAACAGTCAATCTTGTTCGCACACATGCAAATGTAATATTTATGATATATCAATCATATCATTTCGCTATGCAAGTCAATATCGGTATGAAAGTCATCAATTTATGAAATGTAGAAAAATATACATACTGCATTAACTTTAGAAAATTATAACTATCATTTTACTTAGTCAAATTGTATAATATCACAGTTATAATGCTTACAAGAGTCATATCCATCATATACCAAAAGTACAAGATAAAAGTTTGATAAATAAGAAAAAAATGCATTTTTATCATATTCAAAAGAGATAGAAATCATAGAAATCAAAATCATCGAAAAATGAGTAAGAGTAAAGTTACTTCAATTAAAATAAAATTCATAATAGAAGTTACAAACAAAAAAGTCCCTAAGAACTTCCTCTCTCTCTCTCTCTCTCCTCTTCTCTCCCCTTCCCTTCTTCTCCTTTCTTTCCTTTCTTGGCAAGCCAAATGAAGCGGGAAGGGCTCGTGGGTGGCAGGAATATTTGATTGAAAACAAAAATTATTTTTAGTATTTGGCATCGCAACGCTCTCAGCACTGCTATGCTTGTCAGTGTAGCGTCACAGTGCTGCCTACATGCTCATATTTTTATATATTTTTTAAACAAGTTTATTTAAAATTTTTTTATTATTTTAATTTCATTTTTTGGTTTTAAAGGGATATGTTGGAAGTGAATAAATTGGACCCAAGTGCAGTTCAAGCAGCCCTTACACAAGTCCTAACTGAAGGATCATTCTGGTACGCTTTTAATTCTCTTTTAGGGATATTGCAAAGTATAACATTGTTTGTTGAACCCTCAGCTACTTTTCATCTTAGATAAGCAGTCACTAAGTGCTCACAACCAGGGAGCAAATATAGGCGTCTCCCATGAAATCATCAGCCAAAGGTTTTTGGCCTATGTTTTCTATCAATTTTGTTCTTCTGGCTTTTATTTTGTTTTGCAGAGTTTTTGCCTTGCGGGTGTCCGTGTTATTGACTCGAACAGAAGATTTTTGGAGCTGGTTACTTAGTTTGGTACATTTATGATTTTTTGGGTGTTCATCCTTGTGCTCCGTAAAATGTACCTAGGATTCTGTGTAATTTTGATTAGTAGGAAACCCGAGCTCGTAAGTTTTTTTTTTTTCTTTTAATTTTGTAGCTGTTCAGAGTAGTAGTAAGCTTGAGTTCCCTTTAAAGACCTTATAATCGTTATTTTTTAATTAATGCGTAGGTCTCTTTGTGGGTTTCTCGAACTTAAGAGGAGCAAAATTTTGATTCATAATCTCCTATCCTTGAATTGCTTAGAGCTTTCCTCACTTGGAGATTAGATCCAAGCGCATGCACACATTTATGTTCATAATCTCCTCATATCATGAGTTATTTGATTGTTTAATTACCCCATTATCTATAAGCTAAGAGGGGAAATAAAGATGACATGAATTTCCCTAACACAAACTAGTACTTATCTATTAATTTTAGTGTTTAAGAAAACCTACAAATAAGTTTGAAAATGCTGGAAAATAGAATATTAATTTATCTTACAATTTAAATATATAAAAAAATGTTCTAAATAAATCATGATTAACTCAAATACTCCATCATGAGTTTTCTAATGAGAATAATTATTAATTCTAACCAATGGTGATTAAATTTAAATAAATATGTCATCACTCAAGTAAAGAAACACCCAAACACTCGCACATACTCAAAACTAAAAGACATTGGAATCATTATTTTACTCTTTGAAAAAAATACTCTAAAATTTATGCACAAAATCATTATATCCACAATTTAAGCCTAAAATTTATCTAAAAGGGCACTAAGATATTATTAAATACACAACTCAATATTCATTATTATAAAATCATTAAAGAGTGACACTTGGTCAACAATCTCCTCATATTTATGGGGGAAAAAAAAAAGATTTCAATATGGAGATAAAGAATATAAACAAATATAAATCTATTTTAGAAATTTATAACTCTATAATAATATAAGAGAGTTATATAAGGTAAGACTTATAACATTATTTAGACACTACACAATCAACATTAATGTTGCTTATTAATAAGTGTTATGAAAGACTATTCTCCCCACCTATCAAAAAGATGCTTACTAAAGAACTTACCAATTTTAATCATGAAAGATTAAAAATCCCAACTACATTGTCTGACTTTTAGTTTGGAAAGGGAAGTCAACTATCCCTCCTAAGCGAAAAATTATTAGGTGCGGAGTGTACATCGTTCACACAAATATGAGTACCTAACAGTACCTAGTAGTACCGAGTGCCGGTACCGAGCGCGGAATAAGACTTGTGCGGACGGTTCTCCCTGTCCGCACTCCGTACCTAATAATCTCTCCTCCTAAGCACTTCATAAGATGTCATTCAGATAGAATAATATACAAGAATTGATGGCTATTACTTAGGGAGTGGGACTTTTTGTACTAAATATGATAGTAACTAAGACTTCAAGCTTTTTTTTTATCATGCCTAATGTGACCCTAACAAATTGGAAAAAAAGTACAATAACATGAAAATCAAGTGCATGAAAACATGCCATTAAAGAACTTTGAGCCATATCTGTCTTGCCAGGGAGAAAAAACTCATAAAAATAAATGTATCCGTAACCACAGATGAGCAAAAGAAGGTTTAAGCGTAAGCATAACATTGTATTACCAATTTTTTCATGGAAATACACTTAGCAAAGTTCTAGTAAAAACCAAACCCTAAACCTAATCTAACACTAAAACTAAAATTAACATTAAAACACAAACGTCAACAGTTACTCACCCAACTAAAATTCCCAATAAAAAAAGAAAAAAAATCAAAGTTACAACAAGGGTGGTCAGAAACCCAATTGTTGGAAGTAACATATAAATAACCTTGTCGCCACAGAATCCATTAGAACTCCCATTCAGAAACCCAATTGTTCGCAGAAGAATATTTTCTGATAGTTTCATCTTCCAATCTTTGTTTAGCTCCCCGACCAGAACCAATTCAGCACATAAACCAGAAGACCTTAAAACAAGAATAAAACTTACCCTCACAATGCCGCCGCCACTTTCTCTCTTGCTGCTGAAACAGATTTGTTGTTGGATAAAACAGTATTCCCCATTGTTCAGACCTTTAAGCTGTGGTTGTCAAGCTCAACCTGTATCCAAAAAAAGAAAAAGAAAACCAGAAACAGGACGCCATAAAGATAACACTACATAATACAAAACCAGAAATATATTATAGAACTCAAATGCATGCCTCATCACCGGTTTCTGTACAGATTCAGTGTTCACCCCTTCATGAAGCTTCATCACTGCACCAAGCGCAGCATTCTTCTTCACAAATGAAAGGAAGTGGTAAAAGTATAATATATTTCAGTAAGTAATAATATCAGCTTAAGAAACAAATATGATAGATATAAAAGAGGAAGATAGGACCTCCAGTTCATCCACCAGGCCATTTTGCAGTACCGGCTCACTCTCCTGATTTAAACCTTCCACCTTATCTGGAATAGGTTCGGTAGCAGTACTGCATTTATATACTACAGGTTCCAGATTAGCATCTTCCATATCATTAGAACTGGATGCATTTCCATTCACATCACTGGAGTCCTTTAAGCTCCTCACTGGTTGATCACTTGGTCCAGATGGAGCCTCTGATGACTTCTTCGGTTTCACATATGCGGTTGAGGACCTACCACCAGAACCATCAAGGTCAGAGAGAGCCATTGGTGTCTGCCATCCAGGGCTGGAAGAAACAGACGGGGGTGTACCATCAATAACTCCACATAGAACTTCAGGTTTCGAGCAAGGACTGCCATTAGAAAGATCGGGTGAAGCTGACTTTAACTGAGTAGGGCTAACAAATGCACGTTTTCCAGGACTTGATTTCATATCATCCTCCACACTCATTTTCCTCTTAGGTTTTCTCTCTGAAGATCCATGATCATGTTCATCCTCTACAGTATTAGCTTTCTCAGAATTTTGAGGATTAATTGGTTTTGAAGGCCTAGGCCGCCGATAGCCTTCTGGAAAAACAAATGAAGGAATTTGCTTTCTTCGAACATGGGAAACATGAATTTCCATACCAGGTTTCCAAAACATATACATGTTCACAGAATGCTTAAATTCATCCACTGTTCCACGAATATCAAATTGTTGTTGGCCTTCTTGAATCCTAAGCCCTTGTGTCCTCTGCAATCCCATGAAAAATGCAGAGTGACCACACCGCCTAGAATTGTCAATATACTCACTAGGATAAGGGTGACATTGCAACATCCCAGAAGTGTCCCGCTCGATCTGTAAAAAAAATAAAAAATAGAAAAGTTGAATTATAATCAAGAACTATAACAACATGAACAAGTCGACTTTAACATTATGAAGAAGCGCATATATTCTCTAAGAGAATAAACTAAAAGCCCAAAAAACATTATTCGACATCAATGAAAATACCAATAGAAAGAACTCCAAACCACGAACTTCGTCATCATATCTATTTATCAGAACCCCCAAAGCATAGAATTTACCTTGAGAGTTAGTTGCCTCAATCGAGATTCCACCCAACCCTTCCATATACGAAGGTCATCTGAATCTGTGGCAATAATATCAACTTGAAGGTAATTCTTATATGACTCAAAAAAATGGTACGGTTCAAACAACGCATTCCAACTGGCCTTGTTCAACTCAATCTCCTGGAAATGGTGAATTAAAGTTAGAAATAAAGAAGTAAAGACAAATATTATATTTTACAGTCAAATGTTTATTACCTCACAAATTCTGTTACCAAACTGGAACTGTTCGTTCATAACTCGCAGGGTACTGGTCGACACATTGTAGCTAGAGTTCATGCATGGATATGCAGGTGTAATTATAGGCATCTGATGAGTTCTGTCCCTTGGGTTCTTGCGTGGATCCCAAACAGGAAAACCAAGTTCATCCTCCTCAATAGCACAAAGCATAACAGGATTTGGCCAACGCCATTGTGTATATACTCTAAAGAAACGAGAGACTAACATACTAGATACAGCATTTGGGTACAACTGGCAGACACGAGCTACCAATAAAGCCCAATTAACACCCCCAAGAAATCCAGTAACCTAGCATGAGACAGGTAGTAAAATATTGTGGCAAGTTTAAAGTCAAGTAGATTAAAAATACATAATAAAGATCATACATTTGAATAGACACCGCGTCTCTTGGCCCAAAGCTTTAAGCATCTGAGAGTTGTTCGAAAATTCTAAAAAGAAAAGGCAGAAGGATTAATGAATTCAAAATCATATAAATGTCCAGCAAAATAATGATGGCAACAATGTATTAACCTCGACATTGGGAACAAGCCTAAGAATCTGATCAGCGACTCTACAGCCATTAAGACTTCGAACCGTTGGCTCATCAACATTATATAGCACTGAACCATGAGAGATGTCCAAATCCTGTGTGGAATCAGTATAAGTGTTCGGAGACATGCAACAGCAACAACACCATAATACCGCTTTTAATTTAAACTGTTCTATAAACAACACAAACGAGTTAATCATGACATGAAACAGGAAATCAAGAACAATGAACAGAAAATATGAACTACCCAAGAAGAGTAAAACTAAAGCCTGATGATGCATAACTCCACAAACATAGGGTAAGCATTTTGAACATGATAGAAGATATATTACATTCAAATCAAATAGCACAAAAGAAATGAATAAAATAACTTACAATATATATATAATGCATAACTTACAATATGAGTTTAACACTTGGTTATAAAGTCCTACGGTACCAAAACGAGTAAACAACACATGAAACTCCTTTAACTAGATTATAGATCAGTAATCATGGAAACATCATAAAACATCCCAAAACATCACACAGTATCTAGAATTACATGGGTGGCCTAAGAGCCAATCCAAAAGCAACATCAACTCCGTATGTTCCAGCCTAACTCATACAAACCCAATGTCATCTCAGAAAGTTGCTAGCCCCGATCAAATCAAGTTAGACATGTACTTTCTTCTCAAAAACAATGGGTAGGGCAGACTAGGAATAAACTCATTTCCAATGGTTCAAATAGATTAGTTCAGCATGCGTCATAATGAATCAGGCAGTGATTGAAAACTTTTGTGAATAGAATACGGTGAGAAATATTGTAACTTTACCGTACCAAAAGATATGAAAGAGTCGTATACTTGACACATAAACAGAAACAGAAGTGTGTATGATCAGTGAATGAAGATCAACTAAAAGATTAGGTTTGGCACCAAAACTGGGCTAAAACATGTGAAGTTTCGATTGAAAACATTGAAACTATGCCCACACCAAACTTTTAAACTCTAATTCAAAACTCTCAAATAAACAGGTTGAATAATTGAACGATTGATGAGCAGAACCACATTACAGCGTCAATGTAACAAATTAAAGAGATCATCATGAACAAACTGTCCAATAACTGGCCAATAGAAAAGAGCAGTTACCATGAACAACAAGCATTCGATAAAGCTCATCATAATTGTATGGAAAATAAAGGCTGGAAAAAGCAGGGAAAATTTTTCCCAAAGAAATAAAATTGGTTTAAGCATCATTTAATGAGGTTCTTGTAAAAGCTAGAGAAGTCGAGTTTTAGCAATAAGGAGTATCTTCTAGTGTAATCCAGCAACTCAATCACCATTTAAAAACAAGAAGTGAACCATGATCACATTGTGATCAAACCAATGTAGAAATTAGTTGTTTTAAATAAACCTAAAAATGAAGATAAATATCAAAATATAATGGTACAAACAGCACAAAAAAGAAAAACAGGCGGCTTCCACTCAAGCTTTCTAGGGCCGCTGTCAAATATGATACGTAGCTTAAAGCTTTGAAGTTAGACGACACAATATACAAACACAACATGAACATGATGAAATTGCATAAAAGTAAAAAGTAATTCAAGATACGTTATATTTTACAAATTTTTATGTTTATGATTTTTTACTACGGGTATCATAGGATGAAGTATAATATCATAAAAGAAAATTTATAATGATAAAAGAAAATCACATACTAATAATAATAAAAAAATTATCACATGAGTATTCATCAATTATTTTCAGTTGTCACATGTTTTCACACTATTAAAGGATTCATGTCACAATTTTTAGACAAGTTTTATGCTAGTTGTCGACTATCTAACACAACCCTCCACTTTCTCATCCAAGACTTGAGGCCTGGCACTAGCAATGGAGAAAAAGGATTCATGTAGCCGACCCCACAGTGGGATGAAGGATTGATGTTGCTTTTGTTGTTGTCACGTGTTTTGATAAATGGCATTGAAAAATACAAACAAATGGTTGCTTCAAAAAAATCTTATCATAAAAATTTAAAAATTTTAAAAACTGATACTAAAAAAAAAACTCTCGACGTTTGGGAGTCACAAGAAGAGCTGTTGTCAAAGCCAAAGTCAAGTCATTGCTCGTTGGAGTCTTAGAAGTTGAAGTTGAAGTCGAAGTCGAAGCACGAGTCAAAGCAAAAGTCCTAGTTGAGGGCCTCACTCATGTGTTGTAGTTAAAGTGTTTGTTTGTTTAAGTCAAATCTAAGTTTTACTTATGTGTTGAGTTAAAAATAGTGCACAATGAAGTCAATGCCCATCGAAGTGTAGAAACATCGCGACTAGAGTCTGCTCATCTCTCAATGTCTCTTTCTCTCTTGGTATAGAGGACACAACATAAAATTTCTCACTAAATTCTCCATTATCTACCAAGCTTTCATGTATGCATCTTAGGCATGTCGGGTGTGTTCGTCTTGTGTCCAACAAGCGTCAAAAATGAATTTTACTCTTAAATGAACCTGACACAGTTTTGAACGTGCCGGATGCGTGTTGAAGTCATGTCTGCACCTATCGGATGCATGTTGGAGTCATGTCTACACCTAGCACGTGTCTAATGTAAACACATAAAGTACTTAGAGAAATGCCCAGAATTCCCAAGCTCAAAGAAAAATGGCTACCAATACTTTGAAGGTTCTCATCTGAGCAAAATAAGGTACTAAAAAAATAGTTGTTTCTTTAAGTAAACCTATTTCAATACTAGGTGATACTTTTTTAAGTAATATAATAATCATCACATGAAAAAAGAAAAAAAAAAATCTTAAAGTTTTGTTGCATTATAAGTTTCGAACCTTGATAAATATGTTATCTTAAGCAAATCACCCAAATTACATCAAAAGACCTTAAAAAGTTAAATTGCTTAAGCACGGTATAAAACTGTGCAACTGATCACTGAGACATTTTTTGTCTATGGGGAAAGATGTAAGCCTCATAATAAAAAAATTGTGCAACATCAAATAGCTGATAAGAAGTAACATATTAGCATCCTAATCAATTAATATACTAAAAATATATATAAACATTCTAATATACTAAGTAACAAATTGCGCAAATTAGAAGTATAATACAAACATCAAAATAATATAAGATATCAAAGTAAAGAATAAGGACTATAACATAATAATTCAAAATATAACAATTAAAAATAAGTTTAACACAATAAGTTTATTTCTCTAGCCCTTATCGACTAACATCCAACAAAGAAGATCACAAGTAGATAATCAAAAGTCCTAAGCACTCGCATCACTCAAAGATTCTTTATTAGAGCTAGTGTCATAATGAAAAAATTTTCTCCTCTGCCTTATCTTCAGCTATATCAATATTCTCCCAATCTTTCTCCTCTTCTTTGATCTCAATCATCTTCATCTTCATTAATCAATAATAATCAATAATAAACAAATAATATTATTTAAATTTTGAAATAAATTCAAATAAGAAATTAAGAATATCCTTATTTAGATGCCTTTTCTTTTTATTACTTGGTGGCTTGTGTAAGACATATTTGTCTTATTTTGTCCCCATCAAAGAAATCAACATTTAAATTTTCTTACTGAAAATCGAATGATGTACTTTCTTGTCATCATCCACAAACCATTCATCATTTGATGAAACTTCATCACAAAATAAGATATCCTCTTCATACTTTAAAGCCTTTTCTTTAAATTTATATCCTTCAATCTCTTATTGTACATGATGTACACCAACTTGTTCATTCTTAAGATAATCATAAAATTTCTCCTATTTGCAAGAACTTGATTATGTGACTCCAATTTTTCTCATATCCAAAAAATATTGTAGCTTTGAAGTGTTTTTACTAAATAGGATCCACCATTCCGAATATAAAATAATAAATAGTAGTTAAAATTACAAAAATCCTTTCTTATTTGAATAAACAAATATTAAAAGTTACCTAGATAATATTTTACAACTTTATGTTTGGTTTGCAATAGTCCAAAAAATACTTCCTTATTTTTGACTGGTACAAGTTGAATATTAGCACTCAACCTCTTAGTTGAGTTAACTATCAAACTACACATACAACGGTATAATCCTAATTTGATCTCATAATTGGTCAACTTGTTCTCAACATATTGGAATTAAGAATTGAGATGATATCCACCAACATACAAATGATGATAAAACTGAAGCTCCCACTCCTCATCAATGATTTCCCAATCTCCTTATAATTATACCATCTTCTCTAAAGTTATAAGCTATCAACTCCTTAGCATCGTCCATTGCATTACAAATGAAAAACATAATTGGTTTCTTCTCTGCATCAACCATCCTCGAAACTTGAGCTAATAGTATTGTTGTTGTTATTAATTATTACATATATAACACCCAACCAAAACCTTTCATTTGGAATATTATTCCTAAATTCTTTCCCCTCATATTTGGCCAAGAACTATTAAGCCATTGCGTTGAAGAAAACAATAACTCCTAAGATTGCCTTGCTTCCAACATGCTCTATTGAACTCAATAGACAATAGGAAATCTCGTTGTCATAGGCTAAAAGGGCCCCTTTTGAAAAATTTCTCATCAAAGCAAAGATCCATGAATAATTGTAGATGCATTTACTAATCTTATTTGCTTTAATCAAGGCGTTCTTGTGTTGAGGCAAGTCACCAAGTTAAAATTAAATCTATATAGTGTGCCACACAAGGAGTCTAATACAAATGTTTCCTCTTCTACATCAACTTGTTTCCAACTGCCCTATCAGCACTAGCATTGTTTGTCACAACTTGCACCACTAGATGCTCCCAAATCTCCTCTATCACTACATCAATAAGTAAAAAAAAAAAAGTACTCCACATCCTTTACCTAATATGATGCTTGAATAAACTTTAAGAAAACAATGTCATGTATTGGTCTATGGGCCACCTTGCACGTCTACATGACACTAATGGCAAAAAAGATGAGGAATCTTTGCCATTAGGTCCACTTACATAATAAAAATCAACATTTATTATATCATCAAAATATGTTTGTGCTAAATACTTTGATATTGTCAACCTTCATATATGCACAAATATCCTCTTTCACCACCTTCAGCAACTCAGTACATGGTGCAACATTCTTGTGAGAGCTAGAAAATGCTCTTTCATTCTTATAAAAACTTCTTTCACAACCTTCTTATAATAGTTGCACTTTAGATAAACATAAGTTTTGTCATTCTTGTTATGCCTCCATGCTGGGTCTTTCTTATGACCCATTGTGAATGCATCCATACCTCTAACCATTTCTTACAAAATCCTGAAATAAAAATTTGATTCAAAAAAAATTTTGAAAAATGCGAGCGTTCAAAGAAATAAGAAAACCTAATTAAACCATGTAAAGAAATTATATTTATAGAAAAAAAATTTATTGTCAAGGAATTGTCATTGAATAGAGAAAAGATGTAATGGAGGAAGAGGAGAATGTGGAGAAGGAAGAGGAGATCCTTGTGGATGAAGATAAATTGGCAAGAAAGAGGAGGCGGTGGCGGCGGCTAAGGAGATGGTCAGCAGCATGCATGAGTGGACAAGTGATGCATGAGTGGACAAGTGGTGAATAGATCGCATGAAAGGAGAGGCATCAGTTCTAGGGTTTAGGGTGAATAGATCACACAAGCCTAGTATTATGTTATTTTAAACAATGTATATAATTTTATAGCTTTCTTGGACCAAGTATGATCTAGTATTCTATATTATCTATTCCATTCTATATTCTTTATCATTAAATTTGCAACCCTCTACGACCAATCTATCCACCATATTCATCCTCTTTGTCATGAAAATCTACTATTCTAGAATTTGAAACTATTGCACTAAAATTTGATTTAACTTATTTCCAAGCACATCCATTGCCTCTCCAACTCGTGATGCCCTTTCCACAACACCCCATGTTAAATTTACATCATAAAAAACTAACTTGCCTTCAAAGTTTAACACGCAAACATCTATCAAAGGAAAGGAACTAGCCTAATTGTTGGATGCTTATGGCGATACATTTACCTAGACAACGTGCCATGGAATTAACCTCACATGGCATTGGCATATAGAAGAACACTAAAATCACCTTCAAGACACACTATGCATTCCAAAAGAAAAATTAGCACTAAATTCTCAAACCCCAACAGAGAAAAGTACACACGGTAAAGACCATACATGTATTGCTTGATTACAATCACACATCCATTGCCTCTCCAACTCTTGATGCTCTTTCCACATCATCCGTGTTAAATTATTACAAGCACGCATCCATTGCCTCTCCAACTCTTGATGCTCTTTCCACATCATCGTGTTAAATTTACATCATAAAAACTAACTTGCCTTTATAGTTTGAAGTACAAACATCTATCAAGGAAAGGAACTAGCCTAATCAATGGAAGCTTATGACGATACATTGGAAAAGGTGCCATCAATGGAAGCTCACATTGCATTGGCATCTAGGAGAACAATCGCATCGCCTTCAAAGACACTATGCATTCCAAATGACAAATTAACACTAAATTCTCAAACCAAGACCACAAATGTATTGCTTGATTCCTTTGGCTTAATTAGTAAATACGTAGTAAATACGAGTTGCAAAATAATTTATAAATATCATTAAAAATTATCATCCACAAAAAGAGTAAGAATCAGGAAATAAGACTAAGAAGCAATATTTCCTGAACAACAAGAATATCAGTGTAAAAAGCATAAAGCATTTCTCCCAACAAGCATATATATATATATATATATATATATATATATATATATAACACATAAAGCAAAGACGATAGCATATGTTCATTGACTCCTTCACCTTAACAAGTGAATAATTCCTATGGAACCATATTCAAGATAACAATATGCACTTAATGTCTCAAAGAACTAATAAATTAGGCGTTCACAGCTCACAGTTCATAGAGATGAAGGAAAGAATCAGCTACTATGATCTCTAAAGCCAAAGCATGAACAGTATATGGTTAAAACCCATAAAAATATCCACAAAGACTTACCTCTGGAACTACAAGAAGGGATACACTAGCATATAGAAGGTCAATGGATATCCCATTAAACTTGAATTTCATTACAGGAACATGTGCATCTGGAACAGGCTGAAGTTCAGTAACTTCTTCCCTTTCAGACAAAATTTCATGCAAAATAATGAAGAAGTCCTCCTGCACAAATTGAAAAGCCAGTTAACTCAAGTTCACAATTTTAGGATCCAAGAATGTAAAAACCCTAATGACAAGAATTTAACCTCTCGATTCACATACGAAGGGCCAATGCAAAGTGTATCAATATCAGCTCCTCGTCCATTAACCTACATACCAGACAATGGACAAAAAAACTAGTGATCATCAAGATAAAATGATTAATATACAATTATACAATTGGCTGTCTCAGACACAAAACAGTAAAAAGACATCCATTACAAAAGATAAATTGTTAAACTAAAAACATAGCCAAGCTAATTCAGCTTGAAGAAATCAAAAAAGTCTTAGAACTTTCCTCTATACTAAATCCAATAATGGGATATAGCAAGAATAGGATTATAGCAGTTACAATAGTAACAACGGAAAAGACATGAAATTCCTTGAACAATCACAAAATGAAATAACATACATGACAGGGATTATAGCATGGCCAATAGTAGAGAAAACATGTATTTCTGAAGTTCAAGGAACAAATGATTCTTCATGGATCAACAACCAGACGGTTGTAAGCATCCAAAAAGTGCCTTACATAAACAAAACAGAACATAAATTTTATTGAACTCACAAGTCTTGCCATAATATTAGTAAACATAGGCCATCCACTGATCATTTTAGAATTGCAAACACTACAAGATATGCAAAATCACATTGAAATATTTTCTTACCCCTAACCGATAAGAACCAAATGTAAATAAGACAGCATTTGCTTCCTCAACCATTTGATCAGTATATCCTCGTTGACTTGTTAACTGCTTCACCCAGCTCTTTACAATCTGCAGGGAACATCAATAAGCATAGCAAATATTTACTGCAGAAGACAACTAAATATAACCCAATCAGACACAACAATATAAATTGTTTATTATGAGAAGTATAAAATTCATCAATAAACACCATAAATAGACATGAAAATGAGGATAAATTTATCTTGATATATAAAAAAAGCTTGACATATATAAGAAAAATCAGCAAGTAAAATTAAATTGTTTGTTTTTATGTAAATACTGACAGTTAATGTGATCAAAAGTTGAATATGAAACAATTAGTCATAAATTTGAATTCAATATAATTAAAATTGAGTTCAAACTTAAATCTAATGATAAAAATGATGTAATTACTGTTACATCAAATAATTGTGGTTTTTATAAGTATACTTAAAAAAACTATATTATGTGTCCGTTTCAAATTTAAAAATTACATGAAAGTTGGGAGCTTTTCTCGTCTAAAAATTCTAAGGGATGATGCTGGGCATGTAGGAGGTTATACATGACAAAAAATCCTCAGTATGAAGGAGGAGAGAAGCTTGACATTTGGCATAACAAAAGTTTGACAATTATCATAATCCAGGAACTTGGAACTTTGGTTTAGTATTTATATAAAGATATAATTATGCAAATCTAAGAAACTCCATAAATTCCATTGAGGAATCACATTTCATTATGCTGGCACAAACAGATATGGGAACAAGCCCATTATTCATAAGAATAGGGCACAACATATATTATTTATGAAAGTTAGAAAAACCATAAAAATAAAACAAGCACGGGGAATTAAAACAGTTACCAGATCTAACTGTCCTAGAACCTCCTCCCGCCTTGCTGCTTCTTCAGTGCTCTCATAAAGTCCAGCCTCCACCAAGAACTTCATTGGAACAAGCCAATATTAGCATGAGAATGTAAAGAATGGAAGAAAAAGCAGATAAGCAAGAACACAGATGCAAGAAAAACGGCAAGAATTGAAAGGAGCATACTTTCTCTAATTCCGCAGTTCTCTGTAGATCTGTCTCTGTCGGCCCCGCGACTGAGATAGGCTTCGTCACACCATACTGCTTAAGGGTATGTGCCCCAGTACTGCCAACCTCCGAACTCCCCATCTTGAAATCCTAACAGATAAAAGAAAACTACAGAAAGATGCTAGGATCTCGTCCGGCAACTCACCCCAAAGAAAAGTTCCAAAACACTAGAAACGATAAGACCTAACATAAGAAAAGAAAAGACCCAAGATACCGCTCCAATCCAACGAGAAATGAAGATCAGTCAAACATTTTGAACAACTATATCGTCTTACCAACGGATCTACGCGAGATGCAAACCTTAAATAGCGGGATCAATAACCAATCAGTCGGAAACACAAAGATGCTTCGTTTCTGTAACGACAAGGCACAAGGGCGTCCAAACATCAAGAAAGTCAATTCAAGGAAAATTATCTAAAAAATAGACATATAAACCTAGAAATCACCAAACAAAGATTCCAATTGAAGATCTCTTTTCCCGTTTGAAAGATACCAAGACTTGCCCTTGCCGACACCAACGAGCCTTACTCTCAAATACAATGATGCTCTCACCGCCCTAATCCAAAGAAGCGTCGGATCCCACAAACCCGAAACCCTAGAAAAGCCACACACACGCGCGCACAAATTCTAAGCGGAGAAAACTGCAAAAGAAAGGAAACGCCGGATCGTCGCCGAAGAAACCTAGGGCTGGGTCCGATGATCGTTTTCCAAAAACAGAAAGGAACTGAGGAGACGGAAACAAGATGGAGAGAGACGGAGGAGAGGGGCGGCACGGCAAGGCGTTACGTGGGGAAGCTTTATGAGAGAGAGAAACAGAGGAGAGAGATTATTTATCGGAAAGCCCAAAGCCGACGGTTTCGGTGGCGGAGAGCCGAAAACCGATTTCCACGGTAGACTTTAGATTGTTTAGAAGGCTCGGGGAATTAGCTGTGGTCCTGTGGAGCATACTTTTTGCAGAAAAAAAAATTGTGTTACCAATTGGGCAATTTACCATATCTTCATATTAATGAAGTATGATTAAATGGACTTGACAATTACTATATATATTTTAAAATTAAAAAATTATATAGCATTAATATTAAAATTTAATTAATGATTTTATAGTTGAGATATAATTATATAATTTTTACTTTTAGTTTGAATGAATTGATAGTGGTTGGTGGCTTACATGGGGGACAATGGTCGACAATATTGATGGCTTTGGGTGGCAGCGACTGGTGGTGGTGGTCAATGGTGTCGAGCAGTGGTGGGTAGTAGGCTGCAATGGTGGTCAGTGACTAGTGGCAACCTGCGCGTTGCTTACATTGACAGCCCACATAGACCCTTAATAACAAATTTATTTATATAATATACTCATCGCAAAATAGATCTTAAAACTTTAAAGTTCATTCTCATAAAAAATCTAGTAAAATATTTTAACCCGGATATTTTTAATTCCACAAAATATCAATATTAAAAAATATTCATTTATATAGTCAATACTGTAAAAATGAGGTAATTTCAATTAAAAAAACAATCAAGAATTTTGAATTTTGTGTATCATAGTTATTGATTCTATCATTGGTATCTAAATCCATCTTCTATTGCATATTAATTTGTATATTTATTAAATCATTTAAACAAAAATTAAAGAAAATATCTCATGCTAATCAATTTTTTATCTTTCTTTTAATAAACAACTAGATATTATAATAAAGAAATGTTGGTCTTTCACATCCATTTTAATAGCATTATATAAATAATAAAAAAGCCTTGAATAATTATCTGTTCTACACAAATTGATAGATATAAATCATTTATTAAAGTATTAAATCAACAAAAATAAACTATATAAATCATCATCTTATAATATTATTTTTCAAATTTGCATATCAAAAAACAAAACCTTCAAAATCATAATCACATGTACATCCCTCAAAAATTTCACTTTGACCCTCCAAATTTATTCATTCATACAATGAACCTATTGGTGTGAATGAATAATAATAGAATATGGATTTAGAAAATAAATTATTAATAAATATGAAGGTTAAGTAAATATTGATTTTCTCTTAAATTACTTTAACTTACATTATTTTTTTATTAAAATTGATACGTCATGCAAAAGTTATCTTGATCGGGCACGAATCTCAGCGCAAAAATCAAGTTGGAAACTTCAAAAATTAAATCCGGGAGCACCTGAACTCCGATTTTAGCGAGCTTACAGTCAAACTGAGCGTCTCGGAAATATAAACCCAACGACACCAAATTCAACTCAATCTGAGTCCAAATGAGCCCAAATCAAGCACCCGAAGTGTTGTTGGAAAGTTCGTACCACAATTTGAGTTGCCAAACGGTCTCCAATTTTGGCAAGCTTATATTCGAATCGAATGGCTCAACGAGACAAATTCAACGAGCCTAAGATTGCCAAATTCCGACATTATTAAGACCTTCAAATGTCTAGCAAACGGTGCACGATCAAGGGATTCAATATCAATCGTCCATTCGACCACTTCCTATTTGCCCCTAATCTCACACCTATTTACAAGCTATGCCACTCCATAAAATCTATAAATAGACCTCTCATTTCTCATGAGAGGGGGGGGGGAGCAAGAAGAAGAAGCATGAGAGGGGGGGGGGGAGCAAGAAGAAGAAGGGAAGAAGAAGAAGAAGGGGAAGGAGAATCAGCTCCTCCTCAACCACCGCCGGAGTTCTTCCCACCGCTCGAACACGCCGGGATTCTGCCAGATATTCGGGAGAACGCCAGAATTCTGCCCAACTTTCACGGGAAGCTAAAATTCTTCTCAATTAACGACAGAGTTCCTTCCTGACGCCGAATCTCCGCCCAAGTGATGCCGGAGTTCTCCTTGTCCACCAATAGACGTCGGACTTCTACCGGACATCGGACATTCACTCTAAGCCAAGTTTTTACCCGACGCCGAACTTCTACCGGTTATCAAACTTTCACTGGACGTATATCCGAAGATGGATTTCTTTCCATTGTTGTACTTCTACCTGACGTCGTCCTTCTGACCTTCATCATCAGACGCGGTCATTCCAACCTTCGTCGACTACGATCCTCCTGACTTATGTCGCCTGCCGACTATAGTATTTCCGACCTCCATCGCCAGCCGACCACTGTCCTTCTGACTTACGTCGTCTGCTGACTGCAGTCCTTCCAACAAAGCGAATACGTCAACAACTACTCTTTGTATTCCCAACATGTAATGTACTTCATATAATTTACATCAAACCCATGTCTTCCTCAAAAGAAGGGCCTCATTTGTAATCGACTACAATACTAGTGGATTCATTCAAACTGGGCTAGGCCCCGTGGTTTTTCCCCCTTTTCAGGGGTTTTCCACGTAAAAATCTTGGTGTCTCATGTGAATGTTACACACTCTCTCTCTTAGCTGATTGCGTGCCGGATTTTCGTACAACGCTAAGATGTTAATTTTATATTTCTCTACCGCCGCAAATACTCCTGGACGCAACAAAAATAAAATAAAGTATGACCTCCTTATCAAATCAAGA
The DNA here is from genome assembly GCF_001605985.2 of Dendrobium catenatum. Taxonomy (NCBI): domain Eukaryota; kingdom Viridiplantae; phylum Streptophyta; class Magnoliopsida; order Asparagales; family Orchidaceae; genus Dendrobium; species Dendrobium catenatum. Next base: position 2,810,678 of record NW_021319523.1, on the reverse strand, counting down.
TATTGAATTTGATGTAAATTAATAAAATTGATTATCCAAAAACATTTCTCACATATAATACTGATGCAATCTCTAATTGGTTTAAAGAAAATCAAAATAGAATAAATTTAAGATATTGATTAAATACAACAACAACAACATCAAGTTTTTGTCCCACTATGTGAGGTCGGCCACATGAATCTTTTTTCGCGATTGTGTTCGGTTAAAAGTCAAATTCTCTCATTTAAATCTAAAAAATAAAGATCATTTCTAATATTTTATAATCAAATCTTTTTAGGTCTACCTCTACCTTTCTTAACATAAGTCGAATCTAATACCTCAACTTTCCTAACTGGGTCATTGGAAGGCCTCCGTTTAATGCGACCAAACAATCTAAGGCGACTCTCTCTACTCTTATCTTCCACTGGAGTGACTCCAACATTTTCAGTATATGCTCATTTTGTATCATATTTCTAAGGGTCAAGCCACTCATCCACCTAAGCATCCTCATCTCTGCAACACTTAACTAAGTATTATGCTTCTCTATTAATGGTCAACATTCGGCACCATAAAACATTGCAGGTCTCACCACCATCTTATAGAATTTTCCCTTAAGTTAGAGGGGGACTTTTCTATCGCAAAATAAGCCCGATGCATTCCTCCATTTCAACCATCCAACTTGAATTCAGCTGTATTTTGATAATTTCTTAATGTGCAATATCCATGCAAAAACATTATCGATTGTATTTTTACAATTATTTCAAAATATAATGATGTAACCATAACATATTGTGCCTCTTTTTGATTTTTCATTGTCTATCACATCAAAATTTTTAAATCATAAAATAATTCGATGTCATTAGCATACATTTATGCATTTGCAATTATATTATTATTAACCAAAATAGAAAAAAATTGAATATTTACAAGGATGGAGCAAATTGTACAAGATATTGCTCTTTAAGCCCTTAAGGTGATACAAGTGATGAGAAGAATAGAATGAGAGAGGTCTGATTTTTGTTTTTAGTATGTTCTATGATGTAGAGATTGCAATGATGTAGAGTAAATATATCCTAATAACTACAAATCTAAGAAGTTATACAAATCACTAAACTTGGAGAGTTATGTTTGGAAGCATACAATTTATAGTGATGGCAATTTGCAATATTCATCATACTAATTATAAATTCAATTGATTCTTACAAATCACTAAAATCAAAGAGTTATATATAGAAGCCTATAATTTACAAAGACGACAATTATGGTATTGTGTTGATATCAACAATAATCCCCCTTCATTATGGAGTTCAGGGGATGAACACAATCTTAACACATAGATCATCAAAGAGGAAAATCAATGACAATGTGTTTCATGCATGAGTGAAATATTAGATTAACATATAGATGAGTAGCATTGATATTGTCAAAATAAATTATTAGTCAAGTTACAAGAAAGAATACCCAATTTTGGAGAAGTGGTATTACCCAAAGTTGTTTGGAGGTTGTGATGAGGATTGTTGTACATTCAACTTTGGAAGAGGATTGTATTTATAGCTTTTTATTTCTTAGAACTCTAAAATGTTGCATTCGAGCCAAGGAAAAAAACATTAGAACATATGATGTTATGAACAACAATATTTTCAGCCTAGTTGTAATCTTAAAAAGCATTATTGTAAAAGGAATGTACTTTTCCAGAAAAAAATTCATGATGTATTATGTCATGCAAAATATTAGAGTAAATTTTTAACTGTAGTTCAATATTCGAATGTTGGAAAAATACATGAGACGAGATATTATATTAATTAAGAAGCAACACCATATCGAGATAGTGAAAGATAATGAAGACATCTAGCCATAGACACATATATTATTGGGTTTATGAGAAATATTTTTTTTCTTTTTTCTTTTATTATAGGTTTGAAATTAGGTTTATGAGAAATATATCATCATGTAAAGCAGGCGGTTTGCTAGCGAGATTGAACGTGCTCGTCTTTCTGAGAAGATCTTGAATATGTTATTGTTGGGATAGAGAAACATGCTATCAAAAGTTGATATCACATTCATAACAACAAGCCTTCGTTATATTACTTAAGGATGGCTATATGAGCCAAAGACATATTTAAATCTAATAAAAAAATCATTTAAGATACTTCTTAATCAAGTCTTTTTAGGCCTGCCTTTATTTTTCTTAACATAGGCCATATCTAATATACCTACTCTAATAATAGAGCCATTAGAAGGTCGGCATTTTACGTGATCATACATCTACTCCAACCTTTTCACGTATATATTCATTTCACATTCAGTCTCAGAGCAGAAAATTTCTTATCCACCTGAGCATCCTAATCTCTACAACACTAAGCTTAATTTTATACTTCTCTTTTAATGCCAATATTTTGTTCCATAAATCATTATAAGTCTCACCACACATATATTAACACAATATGTTTAAGCTATTATTGATGGTAGATGAAAGAGATGTCATATTTAGAGTTGGCAATCACATATATACAGTGTGAATTCTATGTCATTGTCTCCCGTTATCACCACCAATCTCAACCAGCTGCCTACTAGCCACCGCCATCTTTGGACTTAACATTGCATTATTTTTCTTTAATCTAAACAAAAAGGTAATCATTTGTATTTGTTTTGCACTCATCCAAATAACTCCAAAGATTTTATATACATGACATTTATTTTTACCCTCTATTTCATTTGACTATGCATTCTTTTTTCAACAAACTGTAAGCGCCTATGTAGGGCTATCAAAATTAGGTCACGGGTTGGGTTCGGGTCCAACCTAAAATTGACCTGACACTAGTTTACCTAACCGAGCCTGACCAGTTTTTACAAACAGGTCAAGTTTTTCAACCCGGACCCATCCCACGCAGGCTGCTAGGTAGACCCGACCCGACCCATGGTGGGGTGAGGCGTCAGCGGCTCGGCGAGTCGACCGTGAACTAGGACCGTGAGGCCATAAGCGAGGTGAGACATCAGCTACTAGGCGAGACGGCGGCAACGACGCCAGTGACGGCGGGCACTCGACGCTATAGAAAGCACTCGGGGATGGGACGACATGCCAGTGCAAGCACTCGACGTGACGCAAGCACTTGACATGACACACGTCAGACATGGTGAGCACTGACTGGATGACATGCCAACGCATTTTTCTCGAGTTAACCCGTGTTGAGTTTGAGTTTTTGGGTCGACCCGAACATGACCCGTTTTCCCAAACGGGTATCAGAAATTTTCAGGCCAAATTCGAGTCAGATTTTTGGGTTGTGCCAAATATTGCACTCCTATTTCTCCTTTATTTCCAATATGTAATATTAATTTAAAATCTAGATCAAGTTCAATAGTTTTTCCACCAAATATTCGTTGACTAACATCTTCATGAAATGAATATTGAAGCTGAATCCCAAATGATTAATTTTATGTCTCTAATTGTTTATATATGAAACAAGTTGAATGCATACTAATAAATAAATGAATATTTAATTTGGAATGGGTTGGTCACCTAACAAGCTCTAGCAAAATTACAGTTCCTTAAGAAGCTACAGTGATAGCATTTTTTTACCGTTAACTCCTTACTTTACACATAATTGCCTTGAAAAGAAAATTCTTCCCTATTATGCCCTTCCCATATAAATATATAAAAAACAGTTTGTATCTATCAAGTATGGGTTCCATTATATATAGATTATATATTTTATTCTGTTTTGCATTAAATAGGGAGAATTACCTCTGGCATTGTTGCTTAAATAGTTAAATGACTCAACATTATAGTTTAGTCCTCCAAAATCAAGTAATTGCAAGCTTTTTTTTTTAACTAATTGCAAGCTAATATACCTCCTTCATTGGAGTAATTATTACGTCCGGACAAAAAATAATTAACTAATTTGTTATGATTAAAGTTTTATTTGGCATGACTTTCTGCTTTAAGAAGTAGTAAAAAAGTCATTTCAAGCAAAGCCTAAATCATCAAGTTCTATTTTCTATCAAACAATAAAAATTAAATCTTGATTTAAGGAATTCAGAATAAATAAATGAATAAAATCGTAAAACTAAAAATAATTTTTATTTATTTTTTACATTTGAGCATCATATCTTATATTAGAATAGAATCATTATCAAGGAAATAGAAGGTTTAATATATCATCTAATTTTTGCTTATAGTTATAAAAAAGATATTAGTCACTTAAACATTGAATATATTTTAATTAAAAATTATAGAAAAATTGTTTTACTGTATGATCTACATTTCATAAATTTTTTTTTTATTTTTAGTCACATATTTATATAATTATTAAATCATTTAAATCATATCAATTAATATTAATAAAAAAATGCAATATATGACAGCTTCATAATTTCAGCTCAGAAATTGGAGAAATTATTATGTATAGACGTCGGACGCATCTCTATATGCGGAGGCAGCGGTACTGAGACATTATACCGAGCAGTACCAAACCACAATATAGAGCAAATGGGCGGCGAAGCGTATTCTGATTGGTGTCCATATGATATTCAATGTCTGCACAGAATAATTTTTCCAGAATTTGAATAAAAATCAATAGAATTGATCAGATCAAATGGTTGATCAAGATGGCTTTTACTTGAATTAGTGGGTTACAATATATTTTTTCTCCCAAAAAATAAAAAAAAAATTGGATTAAAGCTGAGAAGACAAAGATCATAATTTGATCCACTCGACTCCATCAATAAAGCTCAAGGAGATAAAGGGCTTTGCCTCCTCGTCAGTGAGCTCTCGTGACCATGGAACCCTTCCAACATAGTTGGCTCCTGGCCCACTGCACTTGTATTGCCCGTAGAATACAGTCCTGTCAACAAATATCAAATATTAAATTAAAATAATAATAAATATCATATATTAGCACCAAAAATATTAAAAAAAACAATAATTTGGAAAAAAAAAAATCTTTTTGGGTTAAATCACAGGTCATCATACACAAAAAGAGAATTGCACAAGGATTTAAGATTTCATTTGGGACGAATTTCTTAGGGCTTCTTAAAGCAATTTTAAAATATTTGTACTCTAAAATTGCTTTAAGAAGCAGTATGAAAGTCGTCCCAAATGAAGGACGTAACTTTTTATAAAAGTGGTTATAAAATTACCGTGGAGCATGTATTTTTTTTTTTTGAAAGCTGCTTTAGAAAGCAGTTTCATAACATAAATTTTTCTTTTAATGTAATGAAAAAGTAGCAGCCATATAGGAACTATGGTTGAGATCGATACGAAAAGTAAATTTGTAAGAAAGAAAGCTGTATCAAACGAAGCCTTATATACGTAGAGAAATTTTATTAGGATATTTTAATATAAATTATATCAAAATAATCTTAAAAATAATTTTAAATTTACCTTAAAATTAGTTCATTACAAAAATTTCCCAATATTTGAATATCCTAACATAAATTATATTAAGACGGCCTTAAAAACAATCAAATAATCTGTGAGATTAGTGCAATAAAAAAATCTTAACTTATAACACTAATCTCAAAGCATATTCAATAAATTTAAAATCATCCCCACACAAATTTATATCATACAACACTAATCTCAAATCAAATATAATGATTTATAATTGCATCATAAAATTCTGCCATCATATTTAATAAAAGTATTTTAAAAAAGTAAAAGAATTTAATTAAAAAAATATATTGTTTAAAATTTAATTAAAACAAAAATAAATTTTTTTTATAAACCCAGACCGTTTCAGCGGTTCACCGGTTGAACCGCCGGTTCAATCCAGTCCGATGCAGAGCCTAATCCATAAGCTGGATAGGACTGGCCACCAGACTGGTCCACGGTTGAACCAGTCGGTTCGGTCCTGTTTTCAAAACAGGGATATTAAGAGAAGAAGCGGCTTACATCTCTCGATTAGGGTCTCCCCAATTAGACCAACCACTGGGAATTATAATATCGTCCATGTACGTGTAGGCGAAGATGACCCGAGAGAAGGTGCCCCAAGCCCTTCCCAAATAGAGGGCGCCCGAGCCTGTTACCTTACAGTTCACGAAGGAGAACCCCGTCGGATCAAGCAGGCTCATTCTATTCTGCGCCGTCACGGCTCCAATGCTCTCTGCTATTGCGTGCATATGACATCCCTACCCATCATAACATCAAAATTACAAGAAAAATTATTATGTGTGCATAAAAGAATATTGAAATTTAGCTCATTTTTTAAATTATTGTAATAGGATATTCTCATATAATTAGGGGTGTTAATTTTTGACACGATCCAAATCCGGCCCGAAAAAATCCGGGCGAGGGTCAACCCGGACCCGAAAAGGGTCGGGTTCAACAAATCAATCCGTTTTAAAAATTTAGTCAGGTCCGGGTTGACCCAGCAGGGTTGACCCAGCAACCCGAAATTGAAACGAAAACTCCTATTTGACTCGAAAACCTATTGACCCTATTTTGACCCGAAAATCGAAGATTGACCCGATTTTGAACATAAAACTAGCAATTTTAGGTTAACTTCGGGTCATTCGTGTCGGGTCAGGTTCGGGTCCGGAAACCTGACCCGTTTTTTAAAACAGGTCGGGTTTGGGTTGACCCGAACAGTACCGGGTCAGTTTCAGGTTCGACCCAAATCCGACTCGTTGACCCGAATTGACACCCCTACATATAAGTATATAACTTCATCATATAATTTGCAATAGAATATTCTCATATAATATCCAAAACTATCAATTATTTCTAGAAGAAAAAATTATTTCTAGAAGAAAAAGGTCAAGAAAATACACCAGAAAGAGTTAGTGAATATCATTATCTTGCAATCTCGTTCATTTGAGAAGTCTGAAACATCTTTTTTTAATGCTTTTAAAAGTAATTTTTTAGTTAAATAAGCTGTCTCAAATGAAGTCTAAGGCTTCATTTAAGATGTCTTTCTTACTATTTACTATTTAAAGCAGCTTTCTATTAAGCTTAAATTTTTTATACTAAAAAAATGCTTTAAGAAGCATTAAAAAAGCCGTCCCAAATAAAACCTAAAAAAAATTATATAATTATATATTATACTAAAGTTTTAGTTTTTAAATATTTCTTAGATTATAGAAATTATTGAGAGAGAATAATTAACGAAAAATTTAAGGCTCTCTTCTTCTTATTCCTTTTTTACAAGGTTAATTAGCACAAAGAAAAAAATATAAATTTTAATTTGGTCGCATTAAGGGTGAGAAAAAAACTTTAAATTTTCATATGATTGTGTATTTCTCTTAATATATTTTTATAAAGTTTTTTTTTTTCAATTTAGCTGGAAATTACTGCATAGCATCAAAAATTCCCCTAAAAAATAGAGAAATCTGATTGGAAGTAATTGAAAGGATGGGGCCAATGGAGATCGAGAATTGCCCTACCCGTGACCTGCCAAGATGCAGCTCGTACATGCCAAGTGTCAGCACTCGATGATGCTATGACGATTAGTAACCGTGCAGCCAGCGTTAATAAAATCTCTGAAGGTAAAAACTAACCTCATAGAGGGAGAGGGCATTCCCAAAGATAAAATCCACAGAACCTTCAATGTAGCAGTCCTTATAGTAATGGCGGCCAAGATGATCATATAATGTGTCTTGCGCTCCCAAGAACTTGCATCCCAAGAACGCCGCCGTATCGCCTGATATCCTCATCGCCACCGCCTGCTTCCCGACCGCTCCTGGTTTTGGCACTGGACTCGTATTCTGATTCAGAAGGGAAAAATAAAAAGAAATAATTTCAACTTTTTTGTTTCTTTTTGGGTAAATTTGGAAGAAGCTAGAAATGACCTTGAAAGTGATGTTCTTAGCTACGAAGAAAGCGGAATTAACAGCAAAAGTTGCAGAATTGTAAGTTCCCAAAGGCTGCCCTTTTGCTCCAATGGTATCTGCTGTATCTCCCCATTGCACGACGGTCTTATCCGCCCCTGCTCCCTCTATTGTTATAAATGCTTTCATTGCCGAAATGCTGACCTTCTCCCTGTAACAAGATATCATCTTTTTGCTCAAATCTGGCTTCAAAATTCGATTTTGATGAAAATTTGTGGGCAAGGAATTAAGCTGAGCTTAAGCCGCTACTCACGTGTAAGTTCCGGCATTGATTTTGATGATAACTCTAAGTAAATTGATAACGGGAAGCGAGTCGATGGCTTCTTGAATGGTGGTGAAGTCTCCCTTTGCTGGATTCTTGTCGACGGTGAGAGTGTAGGAAGGAAACAGTTTGTTCATTGCTCGGCCGAAGAGGCTGTGCCGGAGGCTTCCGACGAACTTTACCCATCTCATGAACTGTTGTTCTATCAATCTTTGCTGCGTCGTGTTGCCGGAATAATGTGGCTGATTTCCCTGCCGGAGGCCTTTCGTGTGGCCGTGCGAGTGGCCGGAGATTAGCAGGAGGATGAGGGGGAGGAGGAGGAGGAGGGAAACAGAGGTTCTGTGTTGGAAGAAGAGGGGCATTGTTCTCTGAAAGTGGAAACAGAGCAATGGAGAGGGGAAGGCGAAGATGATGGTTTTAAATTTTAATAGAATTGGAGTTGCTGAGGAGAGAAGTTCACGGGTTCTTACTGCTGAAGAATAAAGGGAGGAGATGCGGAGCGGGGTTCACAGGGCGTGAGGCTTTCTGGCTTTGGAGCTTTGTAGTAATGGCCGCTTTATAATTTACAGATAATGGTTTTATTATTTTATTTCACTTTTTTATACAAAATTTTTTATTTATTTCATTGTTTTGTTTCTTTTGCTCTGCTATTCTCGTGTTCTCATTTTATGCTGGACTAAGGGCAGATTTTGAGCTCTTTTTTTTCGTGATTATGACTAAAAAAAATTATGTTTGGTATTAATTCAAATTACTATTAAGCAGATTTTTCTAATGCTAAATTCATTGAAAAATCTCTCTTAATTAGGAGTCTGTTTGAAACAACTTTCTTTCTGCTTTGTTTTTCATTTATTAATCATAATTTCGTTTGTTTAGTGCCTTGATATTGATTCTCATAAATTTTTATGATGAAAATGTGTTTTTTTCAATTAGAGTAGCTTAGTTATTTTTTCACAATATTTTTAAATCAATTTTATAAAATATTACAGTCATCCCAAATAAACCTTACACAATTTTGCAACTCTTAGTAGGACCTGCAAATGCTTTATGATGTAGAATGTTGGCCATTAAAAGAGAAGCATAATATTAAGTTAAGTGTTGCAGAGATGAGCATGCTCAAGTATATGAGTGGCTTTACTACTAGAGACAGGATACAAATGAGCATATATGTGAAAAAATTGGAGTAGCTCTAGTGATATGATTAGATTTCAATTTGAGCTAGGAATTACTTATTAACTTGAATTTAAGCCAAAAAAAAAAATCGATACAATTTTGTTTGATTTCAAATCAATCAAAGACATATTCTTAGAAAATTCTATCACAATTTTGATCAATAGATTTAGGGTTTGTTTGGGCAAAGTTCTTATTATTTTGTTTTTCAAATTACAATTAATATTTTGTTTGATATTTTCTAAATTTTTTTGTGTTAGGTAACTATTTTTTATACCAGCTTTTAAAAATTATTTTCCATATAATAATTTAATAATTATCTTTATGAAAAATTACAACCTTCCCTAACAAATTCTTAGAAATATAAACGGCTTGACTGTTCAACTAAGAAGAAAAACTATTGATTCAAGATAATAATATAGATATATGAGTATAAAAAAGAAAACTCATAAATGGTAAATAAAAATTAAAAACATGAAAATATTTATATTTTATATTCTTAAAAAAGGGAACGGCAAAACTGAAAAAATGAAGAAAAAAATGCTTATTATTTGTTATTCCTTTAATTTCGTTTGGGACAAAAAAAGTAACAAATAATAAGCATTTTTTTTTCTTCAAAAATTTTCTGGCTATCATTTTTTGATATTGGCAATTATCATTTTCCCCAAAAAAAAATAAAAATTGGTGACTTTCTAAAAAAAAAATTAAAAGAAATTTCTTAGTCATCTGTGGCGGCAACGAAATAAGCTAGGAGAAGAGCCGGGAATGCTGAAGAGTCAAAGCATGTGGCAGTTTTATATTGTTTCGGATGATGATGAAGTCATTTTCACTGGATAAATTAGACAATCATTATTTAATATTTCTGAATTTTTGTATGATTGATTTGGGCGGCGGTATCTTTTTTTATAAAAATAAATGTAAAATTATTATGAAAAATATATATTTTTTCAAATAATAATAATAATAATAATAATAATAATTAGTTTTAAAAATCGGATAATAATTTTCATATAATTATCATAAATTGATAGATCTGACGGTGAAAAACAGTTTTTCACTATAATTCTTCTTAAAATTTAACAACAGAGCAGCCCCAAATGAACCTTCATTTTAAATTTAAAAAATGTGTTATGTAGCTTAAAGAGGTGATATGGTTTTCATAAAATTATTGAAAGTAATTTTATTTTATTTTTCACTTATTCTAATATTTTTCTTATAAAGATATGATTACGCAGGATATTGAACAAAACTAGACCCGCACGGGTTACAGGATTGACGCGACCCACGAACATGATAACACTGATAGTGGCATGCCAACGACGGTGGCATGGCTGTGGCAGCGTCCGCAATAGTAGCATCGTCAATCGTCATAGGTACTTGGTTCACGTGAAGAGACACGCAACTCAACATGACGGCGATGCGAGCACACTCGACACGTCACGGGCAGCAGGGGTCAATCTGGGTCATTCCTGGGTTTCCGGGTCAACCTGAACCCGACTTGATTTTTGAAATATGCAAGTTTCTTGAACTCAAACTTGACCTGTTTCTCAAACGGGTTGACCCTAACCCATAATTTTCATGTCGGATTTTCAGATCATGTCAAATATTGACACCCTTACCTTTTAGTATACAATCCTCTTGTATGTTTGTGATTTTGATATTTTTGAGTTATTTAAAAATTGTCTTAATTTAGTTAATATACTTTAATGATAATTAATAGTATTAATTTATGCAATTATCATTATTTAATCCTCCTATTAATGCATGATTTGCATATGATAACATATGAAATAAGAGAGAAATAACTTAGCGGTAATGTGAGAGATAAAAGATGTCCAATAGTACTTCTATTGTCTTAATAGGAAGGTAACATTATAGCATTGTCATATATAACATGTCCAACATAATAATTGTGTTGGTAGGAAGACCAAAATTAGGAGCATGAAATGACTATTTTGTCCTTTCGAAGGAGGGCAACATAGTCTTTATGCCATATGCAACATGTATCATGCAATGCGCATTGGTAAGATGATCATCATGAAAAATGCAGTATATCTAATATATGACTATTACACTAAAAGGATGATTATGTATGTGATTAAGATGAACATTATTTAAGGTCTATTTGGGATCACTTTGTCACGGTCTTATTTTTTAGATTACAATCATAATTTTATTTGATGGCTTCTTTTTCGATATTTTCTAGGAATTTTTGCAGTAGAAAGTTAATTTTTACCACAATATTTATGAATATGTGATAGTTATAAGAAAAAAAATAACTTTAAAAAAAATCATAACAATTTGCGAAAAATTACTTTTTCTCATAACAAAATCATAATCAACTCTACAAATTGTTGCAACTATCTTTTTTTTTTTTTGATAAAAGACATTCATTAATAAAAGGAGAATACATACAAGATCTAGATAATACAAAACAAAATTGCAAGGCTATAATTATCAAATAAATAAAGCAACCTCAAAGGAAGGTGCAAATCATAAAGGCTGCCAAAGAGTAAGCAAGAGCCAAAGAAACAGTCGGACTCAGGAATGAGGCTCCGTGCGAACCCGCAAGCCAAACAAGGACCATCCATTGGAGGTATCAAGCCATGAACCAAGCAGAGGAAAACCAACAAGCATCAATTCATAACCCAAATGAAGGCTCATCAACAACAAAGAGGAAATACCACCAAGGTTGCCAGTAGGAGTGTCAATATTTGACACGGCACGAAAACCCGACCCGCAAAATCCGGGTTGAACCCGACCAGATTTCAAAACGGGTCGGGTTCGGGTTCCAGAAATCGACCCGTTTAAAAAACGGGTCGGGTTCGGGTTGACCCGGCGGGTTGCTGAGTCAACCCGCCAACCCGTTTAACTTAAAAAAAAAATTCAAATTTCCCGCCTCTGCCCGCTGCCCGCCGCGCGCCTGCCCGAGCTGCCCGCTGCGCGCTGCCCCC
>NW_021319523.1:2794783-2798392 GCF_001605985.2 Dendrobium catenatum | reverse complement strand
GGATAACTTTCTAACTATTTTTAAAAGCAAATTTTTAGTACATAAAATTTTTAAACTAAAAAGATATTTAGAAATCAATAAAAAAGTTGTCCCAAACAAAGCCTGAGATATATATAATTTTTTATAAAATTAATAATAAAAAATCAAATTATACTAGTTAATTCATAAATTAAAGCAATTAAATTAATAAATTAAAATTAAATAATTGATAATAAATTAGTGACATAAAAAATCAAATTTGATATTATTTATTTTATGTAATAAAATCAGAAAATCTTAACAGAAATTATTTAGTATCCTTCTTAATCTGCAACTCAATTAATTTTATAATCTAAAAAATTGAATTAAAATTTGATTTGAATCAATTCAATTCAATTCAAGAATAAATTAATCAATTCAATTTTATTAATTTTATAATCTAAATCACGTACTTAATTTTATTAATCTGCAAATCAAATCGATCAAATCTGCACCCTTCATGAGCACTTCCATTTAAAAACTTTAGCTTCCATGACTAACAGAATTAAAGCAAGCCTGCATGCCAAGTGCCAAAATCACTAAGAAAAGCTACCAGCCATACAAATTCATAAATACATAGGATAGTTTTTAAGGTTGTGTTTGAGAGAGTTTTCTTAATGTTTTCTAAATTATTTTTTAGTACAAAAATTTTTAATTTAAAAAGCTTCTTTAGAAAGTAATAAGAAAGCAGTCCCAAATGAAACTTTTACTGATTTTTTAAATAGTTTTTTAGTATAAAAATTTAATTTTCGTACTAAAAAACTGTTTGAAGTAGTTAGAAAGCCGTCCTAAATGAAGCCAAAGATGTTGTTTGGGATGATTTTCTTATTGCTTCATAAAGCAGCTTTACATTATAAATTTTTTATTTTATTTTTATTAAAAATTACTTAAAAAATCTGTAAGAAAACTATCCCAAATAAAACTTAAATCATTAAAAAAAGAAAATATAAAGCATTAGCTGTTAACCAATTTCATTGTCTTTGTCTACCATAAAACTTCTTAAGGAGATGAATCAGATGTCCACTAGAAAGGAATATTAGGTTCGCACGCATGCAAATATAAAACTTTATTTCATTTTTCTATGAAGAAATAAGTATTTTGTTTATATGTACAAGGCTTTAATAATTTTAGCTGAGCAACAAAAAATATCAGAATATTATGATATATTTTATGGTAATATATGTAAGAACATAAAAGAATTAAATATAAAAAATAAACATTTAAATTTAAAAACTATCAAATAAAAAGAACATCAAGGATCATTTTAATTTCACCAAAAAGTGTAAATGTCTTCTAAGGATCTCTTTAGAATGACCATAACATTTTATAAAAGTGATTGTGAAGCTATTGCAACAACTAAAGAAATTTTTTTTTTTTTTAAATTATTTAAAAATATCATTTTTTTTAACCCGCATAAGGGGCATACAAGTTAAAAACAAAATAAGGGTACACGTCCTTAATGAATCTAAAGCACTCTAGAAATACATCAATTAAAAGAAAACATATGAGCCAAAGATTCAAACTAAAGACAGGAATCTAAAAAACAGAAAAATAAAGCAAAAAGAGCATCACTTCTTCCTAGAATTACGAGCTCTACGTTTTCCACTTCTTTTAATAAATTCCGTTCTTGAAGCCAAATCATCCTCATCAAAATCTTCACCATCAGCTGAGGAATTATCGGCATGTAACCAGTCACCTCATCACCTCACTATCCCTCGAAATGCGAGACTGCATATCATCCTTGGAAACAAGGGATAATGACACATTCAAAAGTGACTCTTCAAAATTTTTAGACAAGGGAACATCTCCGTCTGAAAGAGCACAAAACACAACATTGGTATTCAAAATAGCATCAAAACCACCCCCACCCCTACCATTCATCTTCTTCCCTAAACCAACAGCAATAGGCAAGGTACCCTCACCATCAATACCAACCGAAAGAGCATCATTTGTCACACCAGCAGTCAAAACTTCATCAGGTGAGACAAGTAAGCAAGGGGTAGTGCAGGGAGGAGCAAACGACTCAGGCACAACAAATGGTGCAACTAATGCATTCACATGAACAACCTCAACAGCCAAGGTGTTTTGCGGCATGTCAATCACCGGAACAACATTAGAGTTAATTAACTCAACAGAACAAACAGCATCAGCAGACAAACCCGACCAAATCCACATGTGCCAAAGATTGAACACAAGTACCAGAAACCACCTTATCAATCTCAGCCACATGAAGAGCCACATGTTCCAAAACTGAACCAATCCCATGTGAGGGGTCAACAACAGAATGAGGATGCAACACACTACAATCAGCTTTTGAATGACCCAAAGTTTTACAATGACCACAATAGAAGGGAAAAACTTCCATTTCCACATTTTGAGCATAACCCAAAGTTTCATAACCAAGCCAAACTTGATCCGGATACCGCTTAGTAATATCTAGCTCAACAAGTACACGAGCAACTGACGGTCTAGTACCATTGACAGTAGCATTATCAGTCTTTAAGGGTCGACCAAAAATGGATCCCAACCCTTGAAGAATACGGGAGGAGAACAAATGAGGGCGAAGGTTAGGGAAAGAAATCCAAATCGGAATGATAGGAGATTCCACACAAACGTCAAAATGTGGAGACCATTTAACCAGCTTCATGTAACAGTTGTTAACAAAATAGGAACGATGAGCGAAAACTCGACATTAATCCAAATCATTCCTAAGTTTGATCAATACATTATTCTTGTTGAGAACAGTGACTGAGAACTCACCATTCAGCTTAAGATTGAAGAAAAAATTACTAATTGATTCTAGCGACGGACGACTACTAGGAAATTTCCCGACCAAGGCAAACTCAAAAGGCGCAGCTAGGGCATTCAATTCCTCATCAGAAATCAATAAACCATGAAGATCGTTGCAGGAATAAACCTTCAAAGCTGGAAAACTCAAAACTGAGGAGGTCCCGGACAGGACCTCCCGAAAAGAACGAGACTTAGAAATTCCATCTAGAAAACCCGGGTCATGCAAATTGCAAACGACTAGCAGCCATGAGAGGGGAGAAGAAGAAATCAAACCAGATGAACGCCGGATGAAAAGCCGCTGAAGAGGGCGATGGCTGGAGCGTCCAGGCAGAACTCACATCCTGGAACCTGCAGGATCAAAGCTGTGACGGGAGTGCGGGCCTTGGCGTGGGAGCAAAAATCGGGAACGGGCGCAAAGATAGCAGGAGACAACAATGGCAGGAAACGTGGCCGGCCGTAGCATGGAGGTCGGGACGGTGACCGGACTGGAGCGAGCGGCCCGGACTGCAGCCCGGCGACAAGGCTGGAGCGGCAGCCGTAACGGGATCGGAAAAAACCCTAGCGCGATGTTTATGTTAAAGTTTTTTTACTATAATTCTATTAGGCGTGAATATTTAAAAATATCATACATTAACCACTTTGATTATATAAAGCAGCACATTAATTTCAAGAAATTAACGAGAAAACAATAAGAAATTTGTAGCCAAATAAAATTAAGGTTACGATTTGTAAAGTAAAGCAGTGAGAAAGATGCCCTGAATAAATCATAATTTTAAGATTTTTAAATTAAAGTTTTTTTTT
>NW_021319523.1:2779860-2794633 GCF_001605985.2 Dendrobium catenatum | reverse complement strand
ATATAATAAATGAGAATATATTACAATAATAAATATTAAAGATTTATATTATTAATATTAGATATATATGATAGTATTAATATGATGATATAATAACTCTAATGATTATAATAAATTTAACAAGTTTATGACTACGACTTCAGATTCTTCCAAGTTGTTGGAGATCATTTTCTCCAATAAAATTATCTTCAAAATTATGAATTATTTATCTATGCATATTAAAAAAATATAATAAAATGTTTTTCAATAATATAGATATATTATAATAATAAATATTGAAGATTCATATAATAAATGTTAATTATATATGATATTAATATTGATATGAAAATAATTTCAAACGTGATAACTGGTCTGATAACTCTAATAATAGATTGCATGATTGGGATTTGGGAGGCAGATAGCTTGAGAAAAAAATCATGAAATTAGATATAAATTGGGTATGTAGACAAACTCAAAATCAGAATATAAATATTCAAAGTGAAAAACATTTAAGTTCGCTGTTAAAAATATTTTTAATTTCTTTTTTTATTTTTGAGCCAATTAAACTTTAAATCCAATGGCTCATAATTGATAGTTAAAACTCTTAATCAAGAGATCAAGATGAGCTTGTTATGATTAAAAGTCTTGTACGTTTTGATCTTAAACCATCTGGCAATCTAACGGTAGGAATTTGAAACTTTTAAATTTCCGCATGTAAGCCCTCCCAACGGTCGTTAATTTGGAGAGCCGCAAGGGGGATAGAGTAACCGATAGTTCCTTTGAAGAAGAAGAGAAAGAGAAGAAGGTTTCTGATGGATCCTTTCGGGAGAAATCACTCATTAAATTCACAGGCAAATTCGAACAGTTCAGGTATGGATCTTTCGGATTTCCCATCTCCTTCTTTGTCATTGTTGTAAATCTGAGACCCATTCTTGTTCTTGAAGCCCAACGAGGAAAGGATTTTAGTAAGAAAGTCGCTGAAACTGACGAGAATGAGTTTCATTTTCGTCAAGCTGGAGCCCCGACAATGTCGCAGGTTTTAAAGACAGACCTAAGGAAGAACGCCCTGTTCTCGAATACTTCTTTCTCTTTCAAGAAGAAGATCTTGGCTGAGAGGAAAGAAGACCTATTGCCGGATTCTCCTCTAAGTTCGAATCTTGAAATTACGCCACATTCAAAATACACGCCTTGTGTAAATCCAAGTGGAGAATCCTTTCATAACTCACCTATTTCCTTGCATTCTTATGATCCCATAACCAATTACACTTCCCCAAGGCCAAAGTTCCTTCGCTACAATCCAATTCAACGTAGAGAACTCCTTCAACGCATTGAAGCAGAGAAGCGGGGCAATGAAGAAGTAGGAACTGCATTTTTCCCCTCCTCTCCAAATTCTTCAAGTAAGAGGGAAAATGACAATGATAATGAGAATGGAGAGGAAGAAGAGGAAGAAGAGGAAGAAGAGGAAGAAGAGTTGGAGGAGGGGAAACCATGGTATTCATATGTGGTTTGGAGTTCGCTTTTTATATTTGGAGTGTTTTTGTTCATTCTCTATTGCATGAGGTCTAGTTCTTATCCTTCTTTTGAAGGATTTGAGAGCCCTGCAACTAATATTCAAAAGATTCAGGGCAAGGCTCCTCTTAGATTGGTAGGGAAAAGCTTATTTACTGAAAGTTTTTTGGAGAACTTGGTAAGCTTTTCTCAGATGTGCCCAATTGTCAGAGAATCTTTATGCAACCTTGATGAAAATTTATATGTTTCTCTTGAGATCGACAAATTTATCGGAAGACAACGCTCAGGAGAGAGAGAATGGTTGATGGAGAGAATCAGAAACGAGTTTTCTGACAAAACTGAATATCTTGTAGCTAAAGATCAAGATTTATTACTAAAAAATGGTGGTTTGGTTGATGATGACACTGTAGTTAAAGAACAGAGGGAGCACGGCGATCAAAATCAAAGGGATTCTGGGTCTTTGGCTGAAGAAGGCAATGCAAAGAAATCTATAAGTAGAGGTTTGACTTTGAAAGAAAACAATATTACTAGCTCAAGTGTTGAATCTTTACTAGTTTCGCAATCACAGGAAATTTCTGATAGCTCGTTCACAATTAGAGAAGATAAATTTCATAATGAGAGCTTCGATTCAATGGAATTTCCATGGACCTCTCAATCAAGAGTAGATGTGAGTACTCCAACAGGTGATCAAGGCCTTGAGGACTTCCGCTCCACATTAGCCTCTGATACAAAACTGGCAGATTATAGCTCCAATATTCTCTCAGAAGGGGCTCTTCGAACCTTTTCCTTCTTCCTCGGTTCATTGACCATCGTAGTTGGATTGTTAAGTTGTTTTCATAAATATGTGCGAAGGCCAAATTCGAATTCATTTCATGTTTTTCCATTTCTACCTTCATTTGAGTTCTTTAAGAAAAGGGAAACTAGAGAAAAAAAGATTGTTCGGAAGAAAGAAGAAAATTTGGACAAGGCGTTGGATATCTCAGTAGAAAGTAAGCCAAGTAGATTACATGCTGTTCCTTCACCTTTGGATGATGTGACCGTTGAACTTAAGGAAGTATCAGGATTTGGACCACCAAGTGTAAAGTTGCTTGGTGAATTCTCTCTCATTGACGCAGAGGCCACCAATAATGGATTTGGTTCAAATTTGAAGAAAATGGAGTACCAGAACTCACAGGTTTCTTATTATAAACAACGAAGAGCAAGGAAGAAGCTTTCGCCCTTTGCTGATATGCTAGTTTCATCTCCTGAGGAATCAACTTCCAGCAGATTCTCTTCAAAGGTAATTCAAATTATTAGTTGCTTGCATGAGCTGATCTGAATTGTTTTAATTCTTCAGTTTAGAAACAGAAATCTCCATTTCATGAATGAGATGTTTTCATTAGCATTTAGATGAGGTAGATATGCATCAGTCAAATGATCATGACACTTTTTTAATCTCTTAAATTACACTATATTCTTGTGTTAGGCCGGCTCACCCTGAACCGGCTCATCCGGCCTTTTAGGTCTACAGGAAGCGGCACTTGTCCGCCTCCCTTCCTTCTTGCCGCCCACATTAGTGGGCCCCACTAGTCCAAATTGAATTCAAATTGTATAGGAGGGGGGCGGCTAGGGCTTGGGTGGGATTTTAAATTAGGAAAGTTTATGTATTAAAGAGCATGAGATATTTTAGGGGGATTTATGTTTTGTTTTGTTGTCTATTAGGGCTCTTTGGCGACTTGGGTTGTAGACTCTCTTGTCTAGAGATTTGGGAGAGACGATCTCCTCCTCTTGAAGTGATGATCACTTGTATCTTGTTTCCGTGCTTGTTTGACTTTGATTTTCGTATTGCAATCTATCGTTTGTACTGATTTCTCCCAGATTTTGTGCTATTCTCACTGTTTTTCACCAATTGGTGATAAGTTTGCTTGCGAACTCAAGTATTACCATTCGCGTTACTTGCGAACTCAAGTATTTCCTATCATCTTGCAAGCAAAGCTAGCATTGTACATTAGATATTTAGAAGAATTCTGCATGATAAGCCATACTTCACCATTCTCTTCCTTTTTTCGCCTCTATGTCTCATCTCTTCTTCTCTGTTGTGAACTCAGAAATTAACTTTGTTCTATCTGAAATAGGTTCCAGCGGATAAAGGTGAGAGATCAGACACTTCTGCTACTTCCTCTTTGAGACGTTCAAGCCGGCTCCAAAATCGAAATCGAAATCGAGTAATCTGTCCATGACCTTTTGTAGTTTGGCCTTTGGCAAAACTTCAAACTGTGCATGAGTGGCCTGGGAAACAGCTGCCTGTTGTTTCTTGTTCTTAGTTAACTTTCAGAAGTTATGAGATAAACTACCTTAACGGATTGACTAATTTTCTTTTGGCACCTCTGAATTGTATTTTATTAGCTATATGAAAGCAAGCATTTGTTGCACTGATATGAATGAAAACTAAGACTTTCATGGTGGCCCTGGAAACACCTATCTGTTGTCTCTCATACAAGTTAATTAATCTTACCTATTCATCTTGTTCTTAAGCTTCGTTTGGAGAAGCGTTTGATTATTATTTTTTTACTGTTTTTAAAATGTTTTTTCACCAAAAAATAGTTTTAAAAAGCAGAAATAAGAAAACTATCCCAAATGAAATCGTAATAGCAATATGAAGATCAAGAGTTTAAATATCAAATGCCATTTCTTTTTTATGATGTCTTGGTACCACTGAGGAAAATAATTTGTGAAGTAGTAGATCTTGTTTTGATGATTATACATTTATACATATAAATTCGCACAAGTTTGTGACTGAAAACTAGTACATTTGTAAGCAAAATAATTTGTGAAATAGTTGGCCTTGCTTTGATTATTATAGATGTAAATCACAGTACTGTTTGTGACTGGAAAATCTGTATAGTTTTCTTGACTAAAAAATAGATTATCTGAGAATAATTATCTTTTAATGCATGGCATTCATGGAAACCATTACAATTACAATTACAAAGATACTTTGCTCCCTTATACACAGCTTCTTGCTATATTCAAATTTATCTCTAGATTACCTTCCCTTAGTCTTCACCTTGATGAAAGGTTGTACGGGTGCAAAATTAATATGATCATATTATACATTAAGGTTTCGTTTGGAACGGCTTCTTTACTGTTTCTTAAAACAATTTTTTAGTATTAATATTTATTTTTTATACTAAAAAGCTACTTTAAGAAGCAGAAAGAAAGTCATCCCAAATGAAGTCTAAGAAAGCCTATAAGGCCTGTGTAATAAGAAATGTTGGACATGAATCATTAATGAATATATATAAAAGGTAGGTGTTATATATATATATATATATATATTTCATTAGTTTTTATATAGGAGCTAGAAGAAATTAATAATTTTAATTGATATAACACATCATGTTACATCATGCGAATCAAAATAATCAAGCTAAAAATTCAATTACAAAAATTAAGGCTAAAATAAAAATAAAAATTTATTCTTTTTATTTTTATTTTCTATTCAAAGACTTGTATTGCCAACCATAACATAATTTGAAATAATAGAAAATATTAAAAATGAGTACATCCATTAGAAAATGCTCTCACTAAGCATGAAAAAAAAAAAAAAAAAATCTTGCTGAAAAAATTGCAGGAGATCCATAAACTAATAGCTTTATTTCTTCAATCATAACATAACAAATGTTCAAAAGCTAATAAATAATGAAAAGATCTCCATAATTAGATGCTTATAGATGTCTTGCACTATTTTAACAATCCCAAGCCAATGTAATGCATGTAACTATTACATGTAGATCCTTAACAATTTGTTTGATGCTTAATGCCATGAAAACCTACTATATGTATTAATATTAATATATTCCGCCATAGCACAAGGTTTAGATTTATATTCAACTTCTTCCATTAATTAAAATATTAAATTCATTCAATAAGCATCAAGAATTAGAACCATTAGAGCAGGTGAGAAAATTTGAATAAAATAGCATTTTTGCATAACTTCTTTTTAAAATATTTTTAGGAAGGGCTCCTTATAACTTTGTGAAAGAAAAAAAAAACTTCATTTAAGACAACTTTTTTTTACTAATTTATAAAATATTTTTTAATAATTTTTTTAAAAATGAAAAAAATATTGATCAAAAGCTGTCTCAAATAAATCTAAGTTCCCATGAAAAATAGTAATTGGGCAAAAAGTATTCTCCGCTAAGATCAAAGATCTTTCTAAGCTTTATGTGAATCACCTCATATTAATAGCAGAAAGTAGCACTGCTAAATATTTTAAATTGAAATATACACCTTAGCTTTCATATGATATATCAGAACACATTAAACCACCTAAACAAGGTGAAAAAAAGATCTACTAAAAATCAATGCACAAATATCAGTAGCACTGTCAAGAAAGATCTATTATTCTGTACGGACACCAGACGATTCTTCGATCTGATTAAACGCTCAGTACTGAACGGTCCGATTAAGAGCTCGGTACCGAGCTCTACCGAGTGCGGGTACCGAGCTTGGTACCAAGCACGGTACATTTTTGAAGTGACGTGGTGCATTTTTATTAGTCTCTGAACTCCGCACACCGCACAGAATAATAAATCGTCAAGAAAACTTATGAACATCCAATAGATGACAAGCCATCCGAATCAATGTGACTAAAAAACTTCTGCAGAAGAAAGTATAGCCTTTCAAGAAAGTTGGGGCCAGAGGAAATTTGAACATTAATAAAACATCAAAAACAGCCAAAATATAGAACAAATGTATAAATTATTGCTAGAAAGAGCAAAAGCAAGAAACCAAAAAGAGTGCAATACAATCCACAAGTCAATCAAATAGGTATAGGTGCGCTCTATCACCACTTAGAAGTAGCAAAACCCATCAAATACAAAAACACATAGCGAGCAAACCAGTATTTTTTTTTTTTTTTGACTGAAAATGGGGGCATTTAAGCGATAAATTTCAGTACATGTTCCCCATAAAAACCAAAATGGATTCGAATAAGTTATTGATTGGTGTGTAGATGCAAGCCCATGTGGAGGAAATACAAATCTCAAGATAAAACTTAAAAACCTTGTTCGAGAAGATAATCGCCGAGCCTCTCAACGACCATGTTGCACTGTCCAGGAGTCATTGGCTCATCATAAATGCCTATGATCAAAGCCAGGTTTGTCTTCTTGATGGTAATGCCTCCAGATCCCTGCCAACAGTTCATAGAAAAATAGTTATGTAAAAATATTAATCTAGGCAGACCTAGATAAAAAAAAAAAAACTTCAAAAAGAAGTCACATACATCCAATCTAATCTTCATATCATATTTGCATATGAATACTTTTTCTAAATATTGCATTATATCTTTAATTAATGTAAAGACTCATTTAAATACTTTGCAATATTTATTTATTAGAATAATTTGAACAAACAAAAATATCCGCCATCTTTATAGTATATATTCCAAAATGAAATTTTTTATTTCTATATTTAAATTTTTTTGTTCTTTCATTCAAAAGATAAAGCATTAATAAATTTTATTCTTCTAAATTCAGCCCTAGGCTATATTAGAAGAGTCAATATATAACACAACACGAAAATCCGACCTGGGTCTGACTCGAAAATTTCGAGTTCGGGTCGACCCGTTTAACAAACAGATCAGATTTGGATTTAATTTTTTGACCCGATTGGCATATTGGGTTGGGGTTCGAGTTAACACGTGAATCCGAACACAACCTGTTTGACCCGCCCTCGCTTGGTCGCATTACGCCTTGCCCGTCCGAGTCGCACTCGCCCTCACTCATTTGAACTCAACCGGGTTAGCAGGTCGGGTGGAGTTTGGGTCTAGATTTCTAACCCGTTTGAATAAACAGGTCGAGTTTAGGTCGGACATGTTAAGAGTGGATCAAATATCGGTTTTGACCCGAACCAACCCGAAAATCTATTTTGACACTTAGTTTCAAGAATTATAATATTTTTTTTTTCTTCTCCCATGCATTGCATGGGATTATTTTTTTGCATGGGTAAATATATTTAAAATGAGGAAAATAGTGAGGACAAAAGCTTCTATCCCTATCGTGCATTTGTGTGCATGTATTGGTGTTTGTTTCTACGAATATGACATGAGATTTTTAATGAAAATAAAATATATCACAGGATAACACTCAACAATGGTGGGGTCTTAACACTCAATATATATATATATATATATATATATCAAGAAAACTTATGAACATCCAATAGATGACAAGCCATCCGAATCAATGTGACTAAAAAACTTCTGCAGAAGAAAGTATAGCCTTTCAAGAAAGTTGGGGCCAGAGGAAATTTGAACATTAATAAAACATCAAAAACAGCCAAAATATAGAACAAATGTATAAATTATTGCTAGAAAGAGCAAAAGCAAGAAACCAAAAAGAGTGCAATACAATCCACAAGTCAATCAAATAGGTATAGGTGCGCTCTATCACCACTTAGAAGTAGCAAAACCCATCAAATACAAAAATACATAGCGAGCAAACCAGTATTTTTTTTTTTTTTTGACTGAAAATGGGGGCATTTAAGCGATAAATTTCAGTACATGTTCCCCATAAAAACCAAAATGGATTCGAATAAGTTATTGATTGGTGTGTAGATCCAAGCCCATGTGGAGGAAATACAAATCTCAGAGATAAAACTTAAAAACCTTGTTCGAGAAGATAATCGCCGAGCCTCTCAACGACCATGTTGCACTGTCCAGGAGTCATTGGCTCATCATAAATGCCTATGATCAAAGCCAGGTTTGTCTTCTTGATGGTAATGCCTCCAGATCCCTGCCAACAGTTCATAGAAAAATAGTTATGTAAAAATATTAATCTAGGCAGACCTAGATAAAAAAAAAAAAAAACTTCAAAAAGAAGTCACATACATCCAATCTAATCTTCATATCATATTTGCATATGAATACTTTTTCTAAATATTGCATTATATCTTTAATTAATGTAAAGACTCATTTAAATACTTTGCAATATTTATTTATAAGAATAATTTGAACAAACAAAAATATCCGCCATCTTTAAAGTATAGTATTCCAAAATGAAATTCTTTCTTTCTATATTTAAATTTTTTTGTACTTTCATTCAAAAGATAAAGCATTAATAAATTTTATTCTTCTAAATTCAGCCCTAGGCTATATTAGAAGTGTCAATATATAACACAACACGAAAATCCGACCTGGGTCTGACTCGAAAATTTTGAGTTCGGGTCGACCCGTTTAACAAACAGATCAGATTTGGATTTAATTTATTGACCCGATTGGCATATTGGGTTGGGGTTCGAGTTAACACGTGAATTCGAACACAACCTGTTTGACCCGCCCTCGCTCGATCGCATCACGCCTTGCCCGTCCGAGTCGCACTCGCCCTCACTCATTTGAACTCAACCGGGTTAGCAGGTCGGGTGGAGTTTGGGTCTAGATTTCTAACCTGTTTGAATAAACAAGTCGAGTTTAGGTCGGACATGTTAAGAGTGGATCAAATTTGGGGTTTGATCCGAACCGGCCCGAAAACCTATTTTGACACTTAGTTTCAAGAATTATAATATCTTTTTTCTTCTCCCATGCATTGCATGGGATTATTTTTTTTGCATGGGTACATATATTTAAAATGAGGAAAAAATAGTGAGGACAAAAGCTTCCATCCCTATCGTGCATTTGTGTGCATGTATTGGTGTTTGTTTCTACGAATATATATATAATCTCATGTCATCATATATATATTAAGAATAGCATAACTCGACTCTCAGATTTTGAACACTATTATAAGCCAACTCACAGAAAAAAGGATTATCCTAAGATTCAGAAGGAAGAAATTTATTTCAGGGCCAACTTATACACACGCAAATGAACACATATTGTCAGAGTCCCGTTATATTGGCAAGACATAAAACTAATTAGTTTACATGGCCATCAAGATTATTTTCTAATCATGTATTAACAAAAAAACTGGCAGAGGGAACTTTTCAATTTACCTTCTTTCCACGAATGACTGCCCCAGGTTCACCTTGAATAACCATATATTTAGTGTTGCCAACGTATAAACCAGTTGGTGCAAGATACCCTGGTTCACTGAAGTCATTCATAATGCCATTAATTTCTTCAGGCTTGTACTGAAAATCAAACAAATAAACAAATTAAGAGAATGCATCTGCAGTGCAAACAAGTTTAAATGGACCAGCTACATAAATTTAATGTAGAAATCGCATTCCAAGAAAAATGAATCATAGAAATTGATTATGGAAAAATACAGAATATTTGATATCTGAAATCTTATACAATTAAATACAATAAAAGACTACGAGATAGATAATTTTAATATCAAAATTTAAATTCCACAAAAAATTAGTACTTATCACATGCACATCTTTTGAAATCAGTTTAGGTATTATACAGTTAACTTCAAGTTTGAGTCATAGAAATATCGCATGATTCGTTGCTCAGCCTCCTAAATTTAGACCAAGAATATTTCTACCAGTCTAATAGTAGCCCAAATATTGACAACTAAAGTCTTATGGTAGAAGAAGCTAGAATATAAGAGCAGCATTATTTGCTGTAATCGAGAAAAAAAAAACATAATCTTTAATTCATTACCATTTGCAATATATGTTCAAGAAGTTGTTTATAGGGGTATCAATATTTGACCCCAACCAAAAATTCTAGGTTTGGGTGAACTTGTTTGCCAACGGATCGGTTCGGGTCAACCTGAAATCAACCTAGTCACCCCCCTTGCCCGAAGCATCCAGTGCTCGAACCCGCTCCTACTGCTGCGCCCACACCTGCGCTCACCCGCAGCAGTCCCGTGCCCACACCTGCACTCTCTTGTAGGCCGCAGCAGTCTCGCACTCACCCCCTTCGACCGCAAGCCCTCGTGCCGACACCGTTTTCGCCTAGCTGCTTAAGGTTTGAATTTCTGACCTGTTTGCCTAATCGGTTTGGGTCAATTGAAGCTGGGTCAATTTTGAGTTGGACCTAAACCCGACCCAAAAGCCCATTTTGACACTCCTAGTTGTTTATATGTCCCTCAGGAGGAAAAGCATGGTGTTTTAGGCATTTAATTTTATAAGGATATAGAAGCATATTGGCATGTCCATGTCAAAAAGTGAGTTCGCTGCCATGTGCACATGAATTAGCAAGTATACTGTCAGGCATTCTTATCAAAAACACCTAATTCAAGATTTGAAATAGTAGTTTCACCATAATAGTTTTGAATAGTTTAAAATAAACAAAAAAATGATTTAGAAGAACCACAGATGCACAAAGAAAAAAGGGTAGGTCATCACAACAAAGAAATAAATGGACAATAATTTGTTTTCATTGTAAGTGGTTTCAATGAATTCAATGCTAAACATAAACTAAAGAATATTCAGAGCGATAAGCCTAATAATACAAAAGAACAATGTCCCATCTGCATCGCCCAGATACTGACACATTATAGAGTAATTTGATATCTCCATATTATGTATTAGAGGAAAAATCATTCTTGCAAGTCTAAATTCAATGTATTAATTTTTTTTAACCAAAGATTCCATATCTTAACCCACTGTATACGTAATAGCTCCTCACCAACCCAAATGACCTAAAACCATTCCAAAGAAGTAGATTAAAAAACAAAAACCCATTCTTGTTAACGGTGAATGTCATATTATAGTACAATAGTTCCCTTTGAGTCGTAATACTAATGCACAAGAGTATCTTGAAATTATGACCATATCACACAACACATACACGGCACTCAATATTCGAAAACTTAAAAAACAAATAATAGAAAATTAATAATAATATTTTTACGATTAATAACATAAGAGAAATTATCCAAAAACTATAAAATAACTAGTGAGAGAGAGCACATAGGATTGCTCAACTTTAACATGCATTAACGTTAATTAAAAACAATAATATAAATAAAACAATCATAGAAAAAATTAATTAGATTGGCAAATGAAATTATCATGATAGTCACAAGAATAATAATAGGAAAAATTGTAAAATAATGGAGTTTATAATCTCTCATAGAAAGATGATCATAAGAATTATCGATGCCTACATTTAAAAATATGTAATAGTTCAATGTAAATCCCATGCTTAAATTTAGAAAGCTAAATTACTCAACCTTAGAGTAATCATTATCATCACAGGCCAAAATAGCCTCATATTCCTCATTATCATCTTCTCCCACACAGCATAATCGTTGTTATCTCCTTCATCATCTTCACCTGTTAAGTATTCAAAGCCTAGATGATATTTCATTTTATTTTCCTTTAGACTAGCCTAACATGTAGTTTCTCTCATTAACACCGCTAACTCTTACAATAATACCCCATGCGAAGTTTCTTCACAAAACATTAGTTTAACCTGTTCATCAAACTAATCATCTGTTTATTCCTATAAACTAACATTAGCAACATCAATGAAATTCACCAAAATCTTTCTGTTTCAAAACACATGAGAAAATAATCATATTTGAAACAATCTTATGTATGTGGCCAAAACAACAGGGCTGGGTTGTACTTTTTTTAATTAAGGAGACCATTCCTCACTATAATAGCTTGGGGGTTTTCATTCCATGATCAAATTGTCCAAAAGCTACAAATATCATCGACAAGCTAATATACTTCATAATAGTAATGGGATACCCGCATCATACATCTATCACCAAAAGCAATTGGCCTGATTCAGGATAGCTCATGCACTACCCTACAAAGTGGAAATATCACGCACTATTTTACAGACCTATGCCTCTCTTCATAGTGCATGATGTGTGCCTCGCTATTCCATTTGTTATCGAAAATGTTAACTTGCACTATTACTAGTGTGACAAACTCATTGAGAAAAAGCAAGCACTCACTAAACATATATTTTATTTTAGGTTCCACCTAAAGCTTCCTCAACTATGTGCTTCGATCTTCTACTCTTAAATTGCTTAAGAATAGCTAATAGTAGAACAATTATTTTGGACTGCTCTGCAAACCTACCAGCAAAACTAGGGTTGTAAGAATAGTAGAATTGACATATTATCATAAACTAAATAAGCAATACATTTTTCATTATTTCTAGTTAATTAAACGAAGTCAGGTTTAATTCTTAAAAACTGGCACCAGAAATATATAAGCCACTTTCAATATCAGCTGCCAATAATCCAAACCGACCAACTAGTCAATCAAAAGCTCATATGCTTCATAGGATAATAACATAGTAGTAATATAAAACAATATGATGAA
The DNA here is from genome assembly GCF_001605985.2 of Dendrobium catenatum. Taxonomy (NCBI): domain Eukaryota; kingdom Viridiplantae; phylum Streptophyta; class Magnoliopsida; order Asparagales; family Orchidaceae; genus Dendrobium; species Dendrobium catenatum. The sequence goes on along the minus strand of NW_021319523.1, from coordinate 2,781,925 downwards.
GCATAGAATAAAAATATTATAATGGTACTGGCTTCATATTTTTCTACTCTGATATTAAATAGGTTAAATGATGAATTAATAAAACCAAACAAAATTATCTCTTGTCAATTCTCAATTCCCAACAAAATTAAGCATAATTTATTTATCCCAAAGTCAAATACAATATGATCTATACTAATTAAAATAAGGATCCACGCAATCTTACCCATTTACACCTCTAAAAAACCCACCAAATAACAATCAAAAGGCATTTACAAAATACAAAATTACATCTTCTACCATATTACAATTTCTAAAGATTCCATCAAACTATAATTTTATAAAGACCAGCATCTTAAACTCATATATATAAGTCAAAGAAGAGATCAACATTATGATGCAACTTGGAAGCAAAGACAACAAAATAGAAAAGAAGAAAATGCATGAACAAAATATGAGGGCTGATTTTTTATTACTCATTCAACAATAACAAAATATACAATTGATCTACTATTCGAGAGGAAAATCAATTCTACCACAAACCCTAGCCGCTGCAAGGAAACTCACACTAAAAGAGGAAAAATAAACTTAGCACACATACGCTGAAAACCCTAGACAAAACTCCCCCTTAAATAGCCATAACATAATAAATACAATTAAAACCTGACTAAACAGCTCCCCCTTAGTTCCTCCTTACATAATGAATAATAACTCTCCTAACCACTCAAGCGGGGGGAGGGGATTATGGACCTGGTCTCGAAAAGAGGCTTGCTTTAAGTAATAACTAATTGAAGTAATAGCTATTTAAAATAAATTGTTGGGGCTACTACAGTAGCTTTCTCTTAAAAAATAAAAAAAGTAATCATTATTTAGGATTTTTTTTTAAATGTGTACAGTTGTTGTTGTACATTATAATAATTATATTAGTATGTAATAAATGTTGTATATTTTTTAACATATGAAAATGTTATTAATTAATTAATTAATTATGAGCTGATTAATTAGTGAAGCCTCATCAAGCTTGTGGCTCGATAAGCTTAAGCTCACGAGCTTGTTAACAAGCCTCATCAAGCTTGTGGCTCAACTCACTTACACCCCTAGGCCTGGCTGGGTTGGTCTGAGCTGGCCTAGCTACCGCTAGGAAACTCACACCAAAAGGGAAAAAATAAACTTAGCACCCATACAATGAAAGCCCTAGACAAAACTTCACCTTAAATAGCCATAATATACAATAAACACAATCAAAACCTACTAAATGGCTCCCCTTTGGTTCCTCCTTACATAATGAATAATAGCTCCCCTGGGCCCCACAAGGGGGGAGGAAATTCCCCCTCCCACTACCTTTGATTTCGCCTAGCCAAAAGGCTAGTTTGGCCTAGGCCGGCCTGGCTAGGGGGTGTAAATGAGTTGAGTCGAGCTCGAGTAGCAGCAAACTTGAGCTCGAGCTCGTGTCGAGCCCAAAGAACTAGCTTAAGCTTGACTGGTCCATTTTCTCTCATGCTCAAAAGCTCGGCTCAAGATGGAATCCAGGCTGAGGCTTTTGTCGTGTCTTCAGAGAGATGCGCCAGCTATGGAGAATGAAGATCAGAAAAGCTGTTCATCTTCCCTGGAGAATAAAGCTCGAAAAAAATGAGGAAGAAGGAAAGTGCGGAGTCTAAGGACCACTGATCTTTTTTTGGGAAAATTATGGACCTAGTCTTGAAAAGGGGCCTACTTTAAGTAATAACTAATTAAAGTAATAGCTATTTAAAATAAATTGTTGGGGCAACTGCAATAGCTTTTCTTGAAAAAATAAAAAGTGATAGTTATTTAGGATTTATTTAAATGTGTATAGTTCTTGTTGTACAGTTATTTATATATATATATATATAATCAATGATGTATATTATTTTAATATATATATTTTTTATTAAATAACTAATTATTTAAAAGCCAGCTCACGAGCCAAGCCTCATCAAGCTTGAACTCAAGCTCGAGCTCGTTAACGAGTCAAGTTCGAGCCGGCTCGGCTCACTTACACCCCTATATGAGTGTATATGCATGTTGGACTATGAATTTTCTTAGCAGTAACGAGATCAGATAATTT
>NW_021319523.1:2762268-2779427 GCF_001605985.2 Dendrobium catenatum | reverse complement strand
TAATAACCCCCCCACCCCCGCCCCCACACCCACACACAAAAATATGCACCTTGTCCTCAAAGTGAAAGGATGAAAACAGTTTCATGATCATCTTGTATGACTCCCATGTGGCTTCGTACTCCAACAAGTCCTTCCACTTGATTAGTACATCCTGCACTCGTCTCCCCTTGGCGCACCCACTTCTCCTTCCAGGGGCTCCAAAATACCTCCATGTCTTATGTCAAGTCATGTGTAGTGAAGATGGTGTGTGATCTCCTATCGCACATCTCAACTGTGAGACATAAAATACTGGGTGCAATGCTGTCGAATGTCGTAATCCCAATCGACAGTCCACTGCTCCAATGCGCTCCAAAACCTCATAAGGCCCAAAGTATCATGGGGGAAAATTTCACATTTGTCCTGCTAGCTAGTGTTTTATGCATGTAGGGTCTCAACTTCAAGTAAACTATATCTCATAATTCGAAGTGTACTTTTCTCCTGTGCTCATCAGCATTCCTCTTCATGATCTATTGTGCCCTCAATAGATATCCCTTGAGCTCTGCTAATATCCTATCCCTCTCCTTTAAGTATTGATCTACATTGAATACTGGTGTAGTATTATGCCCATAATGTATCAAATGCGGAGAATATCTCCCATAGAAAATCCTGAAAGGAGTTGTCTGTGCTGCTAAATGTTACAAAGTATTGCATAAATACTCGGCCCAAGCAATCCACTTTGCCCAACTCTTCGGCGTATCCGATCCAAAGCATTGCATAGGTCTCCACAATTCTGTTAACCACCTCCGTCTGGCTATCTGACTGGGGATGGTATGCCATGCTCCTCTTCAGGACTGTTTCCTGTAAACATAACATTTTTTTCCAAAAATGGCTGAGGAACACCTCTCTATTTAATACAATGGATTCTGAAAAAACCATGTAAACGCACCACCTCCCATTGAAATAAGTAGCCACAAAGATGGTGATGTAAGGGTGCTTCAAAGGAATCAAGTGTGCATGCTTGCTCACATGATCCAATACTACCAGTGTCACAGAAAATTCATCCGAATGCAGTAAACCCTCGATGAAGTCCATCGTCACCTCCTCCCGCACCCTCTCCAGCAGAGCTAGAGGTTGTAGCGATCCTTCTAGTATAATGGCCGAGTACTTGTTCTGCTGTTACACATCACATCTCACTATCCAGTCCTCTACATCTTGGCACATCCCCACCCATTATAACTTAGCGGATAGCCAACCTAGATTTTGTTGAACTCATAAGTGTCCTCCAATTGTGAGATGAATTGCAATAGCTTAGGAATGTACCTCAATGCCCTTGGTAAGACGAATTCCCCTGATGTAGCAGCTAGGCCCCCCTCAACATGAAACTAGGATGACTGTCTGGGTCATGTAATAACTCAACTCTGATCTTCCTCAGACCCTCACCCTGTTCACTTTACTATCTCAGAGCTTTCCAATCTAGGACCATAAATACTGATAGAGATGTCAACTGTGGTTCGTCTGTCTTCCTTGCATCTGCTACCTTGTTCTCTAGTCTTGGACAATACTGGATCTCAAAATCATATCCAAGTAACTTGAATAACAACATCTGATGCTCCTCAGTCACCATCCTTTGCTCCAGCAAGAATTTTAGACCCCTATGGTCTGTTCTGACGATAAAGTGTTGCCCCAACAAATAGGGTCGCCATTTTTGGATAGTTGAGGCCATCGCCATCACCTCACGCCCGTATACAAGCTTGAGTCTCAACCTGATCGTAAGCACCTGGATGAAATAAGCAATGGGTCGATGTTCCTATATAAGTACTGCCACAAGCCCATATCATGATATTGTCATTCTTCAGCTCCTTAATCAGTGGTCATGCCATCATGCCATACTCTCGCATAAACTTTTGCTGGTACCCGGTGAGACCTAAGAACCCTCTCAACTCCTTCAAGTTCTTAGGCACAGGCCAATCCAACATAGCCTCAATCTTGGATTGTTTGCCGCTACCCTGCTCTGCTCACCACATGACCTAAGTACTCCACATGTGGATGCGTAAAGAAATATTTCTTCAGGTTAACAAACAATTGGTGCTCTCTCAAAGTCTCAAGTGCAGTCCTCATGTGAGCTACATGCTTTGCCTCCATATGAATGTAGATCAAGAAGTCATCAAAAAATACAAAAACAAACTTCCTGAGATAGGGTTGAAAAACCTAGTTCATAAGGGAATAAAAAGTGGCCGAAGCATTGGTAAGGCCCAAAGGCATTACCAAAAATTCGTAGTGACCCTCATGAGTTCTAAAAACTGTCATGTGTACATCCCCTGATTTCATTATAATTTGGTAGTACCTTGACTTCAGGTCAATATTTGAGATGATAACCACCCCAAACAGTTCATCCAGTAGCTCATCAATCATGGGAATATGAAACTTGCCCAGCACAATTTTCTTGTTTAGGGCTCTATAGTCCACATAAAACCTCCAACTATAGCCCTTTTTTCACCAATAAAATTGGGTTGGAAAAAGGGCTCACACTAGGCTTGATAATTCCTTCCTCATGCATCTCTCTAATGAGCCTCTCTATCTCATCCTTCTAAATTTTCAGGTATCGATACAATCAGACAATGATAGGAGAAGCTCCCTCCTTCAAGTTAATGGAGTGTGCAAGCTCCCTGGGTGGTGGCAATCTGCTAGGCTATTAGAAAATGTCAGGAAAATGCTGCAAAAGATGATGTACACACTCAGTGACCTTAATGACTCCTAATCTCGAACCTCGTCCTAGCTCTTCAGCTCCACCAAGTAGCCCAGCCTTGCTCCTGTATTGCCTTAACCATGGTTTTAAGTGAAACCATAGTTTTGTACATATTGGCATCTCCTTGCAGCACCACCCTCTTCCCCTCCACCTGAATTTTCATAGTCAAAGATTTCTAGTCCACCTTCGCCTCACCAATCATCTGTAACCACATCATCACTAGGATCATATCACCATTACCCAAATCTAAGGGAAGAAAATTCACTACTATCTGTAGGCTCTAGAATGTTAGCACCAATCCCCTGCAAATTTCCCTACTCTTCTCCACCTTTCCTGTCCCCATCATGACTCCAAAGCTCCCCGTATCCACCAACTTTAATTCCAATTGGTCCTGATGAAGTTGTGACGCCCCGCTATACACCAAGACCATCATTGGTTACTCTTTGATTTGTCCCCTCACCTTCATGATGTGATTTGGAGTAAATCTCATCACTGAGTTAATGGATAATTTCACCAGATCAAGGTATAAGTGCTCTCATACCCTTCTGCTTCCTCCAACTCCTCGATGTAGATCTCCTCATCATCACAAACCGTAAGGACCTGGAGTGTACGGTCCTTGCACCAATGGCCTGGTACATACTTATCATCACATCGGAAGCACAAACCCTTCGCTCTCTTGTCATGCACCTTTACCCTGTGAGGTGCTTGAAGTTGGCCTCAGGGCCAACTCCTCAACTCTTCCACCACGGTGCCTCCCGCTAAAATGACATTGTCCGGGTCGTTGGTGCCAATGAAGTCAAGGCACTCTTGTAGGAGCCTCCCATGACTATGCTCTTCTTGGTCCTCTCAATCTGTCTCTGATCCTTAACCATCTAGGCTAGCTCCATCATCTCCCACAACCTCCTCAGCCTCAACAATCAGAGGTCTACCCGTATGTCGAGTTTTATCCCATTCATGAAATTTTCTTCCAACACCGCCTCCAAAATCCCCCTCAACCGTCCCAACAACAACTCAAATCTCTCCATATACTCCATGATTGTCCCCTCCTGAGTTAAGGCAAAGAATTGCTCGTGTAGGCCTCTTTCCTGAATGGCTCGGAAACACTCCAACAAGCAATCCTTAAACTCAGGAGCCCTAAGAGGTGGCTATTGATGAAAGAAACTCTACTCATCGAACTCCTACTGTCCAATCTCCTTTCCCTTAGATTCGACAAAGGGAGTCCTGATCAAATCTTTGTTAGGGTTAGTAACCGGAACCGCTAGTGGAGTTTTGATTTGTATCACCATGAGCTTCCTCGTCATCTCCTCTAACCCTCCAAATCGTCTCTACATCCGATTCTCCATGACTAAAACCTTCCTTTGATGGTTGAGAACTTCTCCTCCATCCCGAATTTGATTTGATCCATTTCGCCTTCCAATGCATCCACCTTCTTTGCTGTCATCTCTCCAAAATGTCATTCTAATACAAATCTAATGCAACGTGGAAGCAAAGACAACAAAATTGATAAGAAGAAAATGCAGGGACGCAAATATGGGGGTTGATTTTTATCAATCGAACAATAACAAAAGATACAATTGATCTATTATTCGAGAGGCAGATCGACTCTACCATAAACCCAAGCAGCCACTAGGAAACATACACCAAAAGAGGAAAAATAAACTTAGCACCCATAAGATGAAAATCCTAGACAAAACTCCCCCTTAAATAGCCATAACACACAATAAACACAATTAAATCTTCCTAAACATCTTCCCCTTGTTTCCTCCTCCTTACATAATGAATAATAACTCCCTTGGGCCCCACAAGGAGGGCTAAAATTCCCCCTTCTGTTGCCCCTGATTTCGCCCAGACAAATGGTTAGGCCGGCCTGCTGGGCCCCCTGGTATATCACATTACTACACTATTTCTCAAGTTTATCTTTTGAAATTTCGCATATATCATTCACTAAATTATTTCCATCATCTAAGAATGTTGGGACTAAAGACCTGACTCCAACTAAAGTTTAAGCAAAAAACAAACTAGGTCAGGTTGGATCCATAAATGCAATTAAAGGTCATCCTCCCTATAATTAATCAAGAGGCTAGAGCAAAAGCTTTGCACCTCAAAATTAAGAAGGTCGAGTACAATAAAGTAGTAATCCAACTTGAAATCTATTGTGACCAACTTTATTTTAGAAATATTTCTCTCTTACTGACTATTTGAATATGAATCATGCTATATTTCATGATATTTGTTACTCACGATTGTTTTTAAACCTTTTTAAAATAAGCTAAATTATATGACCTCAAAAATGTGCACTGATCCTTTGCATAGGAATATTTTCTCAAATGCAATTGCCGAGTGCTCTTAAAAGTAAACAGGACAAATCAATCAGAACAGCCAAATAAATCTAACACTCTTTTAGTAGCTCCAGCCAAATGTTACAAAAAAAAAAAAGAGTTTAACAATATACATTGTGTTTCATCTTAGTACACAGAATCAATCAGTTGAGCAATTAGTTTTCTCCAGTAAAAATATTTGTTGGGCAGGTCTAGCAAACAAGCTAGCATTGATGTTAAACAAATATGCATAAATTTTATACATCTCTACTGTATGTACCCGTCTACTGTATGTACCTTCCAGGCTGCCATGGTGGACATGTATTATGTAATGCATTCATAAACATCAATACCACTACGGCATGAACATTCGTTTCTCCTCAATGATTTGGTGGTTGGAGTCGTTGCTCGTTGGTTCTCCACGTTTATTAGTGGTTCTCTTCACTCTTCACACATTAGTTTTTTTTATAAACTTCTTTCTGGTTCATGTTGCTGACTCTAGTAATTTCTCATTCACAAGCTTTTGATCCTCAGTATATCCTCTGCATGATTATTGGTGTCTCATATTCAAACTCCATCCTGAGTCACATTGACTCCGCACCCACGGCTTCTAAATAGCCTCTTAATCTCATGAATAATCTTGATTATTAACTTTTCTTTCATCATTCCATTCCTTAATCTTCATTCTTTTTTTTTTTAATTTTCGAATAGAAAGAAAATATTATTGTTGAATGTATCATTATATATGTTGAAGTTATTCTCAGATAATGTTTAAGTTTGGTTAGTTAAAAAATTATTGTATACACAAAATATAAGTATTATATATACAAGTCATGAGTGCTCCGGTCAATAAAAATGTCGCTTAGCTTCTCATTTTGCATATTGAACCAAAAAGGAACCCTTGCAAATCGCATAGTTCTTAGCATTTTGAAAAACAATGATCTAATGTTATATAATATCTTGAAGAGCCAATATTTTCTCTTTAAGTTCGTTTGGGATGCTTGTTCATCTTCCCTTCAGAAAATAACCTCCATTCATGCTACCTCTTCAATGTGATTAAGTTTTGACACTTATTTAATTCTTACCATATTTGCTACATTCATGGAAATATACTCACTATAATGTAGAATTAAGGCTACATGCATAAATCCTTTCTAAACCTTTAGAGCCCTCCATACATGCTAACTCACAATCTCCCTTCAACATGATTAAGTTTTGACACTTGTCCATTAATCTTACTATATTTGTTACATTTATGGAAATAAACTCTCTATAATGTTGAGCTAATATTGCATAGATAAATCCTTTCTAAACCCCACATCAGTGGGAAACCTCGTGCAAAGGGTACACCGTTTTACAGTAGCCATTAAACTATTCCAACACCTAAATTCCAACGCAAATGACCCTAGAACGTTTTCATCCTCAAATCCAACATCTTAATGTTGATACTTGATACGTTGAAAGTTTTGTACAAACAAAATTGAAGGTGCTCAAAAGATACCAATTTTTGCTTAAAACTCCCAACCATAATCACGATTTCCATAGGTAGCAATAAATAGCTAATCAAAAGGGAACACAAATATTGCTCAACTTTTCTTTCCATGACAGTAATGCTCATGAAAAGAGGATAAACTTTGAATACAGTGACAAACCACTTCATTAAAGTGTGATATCTAAAAACCAAGCTTTATAGTATAGATGTAGTAAGCAAAATTTTGAGATCCAATATTATGGATTTGATTGTCATTTGACAATCCAAATTTGCATGTAACTCACCAATAAACTGCATGAGTACTCTTATCCAATGTTTTCATATTTATAGAAAATCAGATGGGAGTCCAAGGGAAAATAAGATTCATACACCAACACTCTAAAAACAAGCTAGATTGACAACATTAGAAAAAACAAATCTCTTAATCAGGATTATGGGTTGTCAACTCTCAAAAGCCTCAAGTCTTTCCCAGATTCTATAAACAGTTAATTGTAATAATAAGAGAAAAAAAAAAAGAGAATAGAAAAGTTCACACGCTACAGCTGTATCATGCTAAAAGGAATCTTGATAAACCAATCCAAGCAAGGGCGGAGCTCAGGGTAATTAAGGGTCTATAACTGCTGATCATCAAAAGTAAATTCTCTTTAATATCATAAGGGCTTTTGGTAATCCCCACACTCATTCAATTAAATTTCCCTTCAAACTTCACTTCAAGCATGAATGCTCAGCACTCAGCTCTCTCTATCTATGCCTGATGTCAATACACTCACTTCTATCATTCTCTCCCAATTCTGATGACTGACTATCACACATATCTCCCTCTCTCCCACAAACTCACTCCCGTCTTCCCTACCTTACACCGATACCGATGCTCGCACGTCTCTCCCTCTCTCCCAACTCCAACGGCCAACACACACACATCTCTCTCCCTCTCTCCCGACGAAGGTAACGCCTGCACAACTCTCCCAACTCTGACAGTTAACGCCCACACATCTCCATCTCTCCCTCTCTTCTAACGCCGACCGTCGATTTAAGGTAAAATTTCTTTTCTTTTAAAAAAAAATGGTCTCTTTAATTTTATCAATTTAATGATTTGATCCCAGAAATATAAATAAGAATACATAGATGTTGTAGTGAAATGGTAGGCATTCTTTTGTTCAATTTCAAGTTGATGCATCAGTTCAATATAAATTTATACCCATAGTTTGTTGGGGTAGTCAAAAAATTTGAAGAAGAAACAAACAAGCTAATGCGCGCTACTTTCTTCATGGTGTGCATTTAGGAACATAATTATAGATTTCTATATGCTTAGAAAATCTGTATCAGTTCCAGCAAATACATTTGAGGCTCCATGTTTTTTGCATGTGGCAAGAGGTCAGTGTGCGGACAGACGCGATTATTTAATTATGGTTCATTTTATATGTTCAATTTGACGTGTACTAAGTAAAGCACTCCAAATCTCCCAAAAATATACTCGGCCGATGATGTGCCTTGATTTTTTATAGTTGTTTGCCAATGCTCGCATTTACTTGTTGTCCCGAAACATCGATGCATGGTAGAATCGGTGTTATAAATATGAAATGCTAGACTTTTGCTTGTAATTATGTATTAGCATTTACTTTTCTTCAATATTATTTAAATTTGCTCATCCTTTTTTAGGAGGATAGTTCGATCCAGTGCATGGATGGAATGCATGAAAGGTTTACATTGGAAACAAACGAAGCCAAAGCCCAATAACAAGAATTAAAATTCCGATCAAATCATCCACAAGAGAAACCCGCAGATCAAACCGCGCAGTAGTCCACACCAGATCTGATCAGATTCGATCATACGCCGGAACAGCAATTTGCAGAAACACGCAAAGGAAGAATCGAAAAGACAAAGCACACGATATACCTGCGGGAAATTATCGCTCTGAGCCCAGACACTGCCGTCGTGGCCGATGATGGCGGCGGCCGTCAGATGTTGGCCGTCGATCTCACACAACAAATGATCGTCGACATACGCCTGCCACGACATCTTCTATCGCGGTTTCTGTGGCGGTCTTCTCCCTCGCTCTCTCGCTCTTTCGCTAAAAATCGCGTGACGGGCTTTTCACTATTGCTTCCGGCTGAAAGAATAATAAATAGAGAAATGGCGACAGCGGAAGGACGAATCTTGATGCGGTAGGGCTGGATGGCACCTGCGCGGGTTAACTCTATTGTATAATATCATTCGCGTCCGGGTCTTTTTTTTTGGTTAATTTTGTGGGTGTGGCAGTTTAAATCGGCCGAAAATGTTAGAAGAGGGCCACTTGTTATTTACCGGACTGTCAACGTGTATGTTTGCCGACGCCGGATTAGCCGGAAGAAATATTTCTCATATTTGTATAAAGCACATTTATTAGTTTTTAATAATTTAGTTTGTCAAATTGTAACTTTTCCCAAGAGTATAAAGTATTTTTAACTCTATTATCAAGTTGTTATAATTTTTTTAGATGTTATTCTCCAAAGTCAATCAAAAGATGTTAAGTCTTTGTTGAAGTCGTCCCAAACGAAGCCTAAGTCTCCCAAGACCAAAAAACCGGCCAACCCCAAGACCCAATGGAAAACCTATTTGCCTCCTGAATTATTAGAGGCTTTAATGGTCATGATAGGGTTATTAACCGTCAACCATTGTTTTTTCTTTTAATAAGGACCTGTTTTGTATCCTTGAAGCAAAAATAAAACCACAGCGAGTTTTTAACCCTTGATTTTGCAATAACCACATTATCTTCAATGATGAAGGAAACCATAACAACTTTCACCTCTCCCAACCTAGGAGAATTTGGATTCAATGGAAAAAAGGCACCACATCCTTTAAACTCATCACTACAAACACTCAATTTATTCATGGCCAAGTCAGTTGTGGCATCGGTCCCCTATATTCATCAATGTTGGTTATGCCTCTACTTATCTGATATAAAGAGAGCATCTTTGGAATAAGATCATATTCATTGGCTCATTAGCAAATCACCCTTGGATTGTTATGGAAGACTTTAACTGTTGTAGATTCATTGCTGAAAAAGTGGGGGGCAATCCTCTTTCCCCTGGGAAGCTCTGGGAGCTTAATAACTTGGTGTTTGAAATGGGATTCATGACATATCCTTAGTTGAACATAATTTCACCTTGACAAATAATAGAACCTACTGTCTCATTCATATAAAACTTGACATAACCCTTTTCAATGAGGCTTGGCTGGATGTCTTCCCCCTTTCTTACTACAAAGTTGAGACTTTTGGTTGCTTCGACCATAGTCCTGTGATTATTTAAACCCATGCTCCTCAGCTTATCAAACATATGTTTTTTCAAGAATTTTTTGCTTAAATTCAACTAGTTTTGAGAGGTCCTTGCTTCATCTCTCACGACTCATACCTAAGGGGAACCTATTTGTTCCTTTTATGCCAAGCTAAAACATTTAAAAAAGGGCATTAAAACCAAATCCTCAGCTTCTTCCAACAACATTACTATTGCCATTCATAAGCTTGAAGCTCTCCAAACTTATTGCCTTGATGCATTACTCTATGATCTCCTAAACCCTCCCTTAAATATTGCTGCTAAAAATATTAAAAACTTATTGGATTTCCACTATGATAATTGGGCCTGCTGGATTGTTCAAAGAGCCAAAACTAAATGGCTCTCCAATATTGAAGAGGACCTTAAATTTCTCTATGATAAGATCAAAGGTAGAAAGAACCGCAATTGTTTCAAAAAACAATTTCCATACATTCAAGTACTTACACTCTTCAAAGTGACATTGTCCAAGCTACCATTTCCCATTCCAAAGCTCTTTTCAACACGAGCATCCCTCTAACCCCCAACCCCCCTCTTATGCCTCCTAGAAACATGGTTCCCACACATCTTCTTCCTAATCTCATTGCTCTTATCACTGAATATGAAATTAAAGTTGTTGTGTTTGTTGCCCCAAAGAATGTGACCCCTAGTCTTGATGGATTATTCTTTGAGATTTATGTTGCTATATGGGATATCATCAAAGATACGCTTTATCAAGCCATCAAATATTTATTTTCAGCATGTACTCTCCCCATAAATGTCAAAGCCACAATTATAGCCCTCGTCTCGAAAACTAAGCATGCTAACTCGCTTTCATATTATAGGCCTATATCACTTTGCAATTTATTTTATAAAATTATTGCAAAATCCTTTCTTCAAGGCTTAAAAGCATCATGCCTTTTATTATTCATGAGAACTAATTTTGCTTCATTCAAATAGAATATTTATGGACAATTTCATTCTTGCTAATGAAATTATGAAGGAGCTTACTTTCAAAAATCATAAGAATTGTTTTTGTGCTAAACTTGATATCTACAAGGCATTTGAGATTGTCTACCATGACTTCATCATTAATATTAAATTGTGCTCACACACATTCATTATGTTGGTTAAAGCCTATATTTCTGATATTAATTTCTCTATCTATTTAAATTGTGCTCTAGAAAGCTTCTTCTCTTCCTCCTTTAGTTTAAGGCAAGGCTGCTCCCTTTCACCTCACCTATGTAATGAATGTTTAATCAAATCTCTTTGACAGTCATATCTCGAGTAACACTTACTGAGGCATGCCTCTAGAGAGCGTATTATCTCCCACCTCCTTTATACGGACGATTTACCTGTGTTTGACAAGGCTAACTGTGATAAGATTATTGCCCCTAAGAGTATTCTCGACTTATTATACTTTGTTGCTCGCCTGAAAAATAATACTTCCAAAAGTGTCATTTACTTCCTCATTACAAACTCCTTCCATAGGGTTCTTAGTAGCATTCTCAATATTCCTATTGGCAATTGTGTTATTACCTATTATGGGGTCCCAATCTCTTTTAGAAGGCTTTAAACAATTGATTTTCAACATCTTCTCAATAAAGTCATTTCTCTTTTTGAAGTTTGGAAAGCTAGAGCCTCTCCTTTGCTCGTCGTGTGTAATTTTTAAAATATAGCATATGTAGTACTATTGCTTACTAGATTAGGGGAGTCATTTTACCTAAAACTTGCTTGAAATTTCTCAAAATGCTTTGTGGTTGTTTCTTATATAATGTTGATATCAAAGTTAAAAAGAAAACCATGTCTTATCTCTTGGAATGATACTTGTATGCCCAAATAGTTTGATGGCCTAGGTATCCCATCTTCTTAATGTCTTATCTCAAGCATACAACTGTTCTCTCATTTGGAGGTTTTTAGTATCGAATGGCTTGCTCCCAAGTTGGTGAAAATTTAAATAGTTATGCTTATGGAAACCACTTTGCGGGAAGGTTTCTAAATTTTGAAACAACTTCATAATGTTCATGCTAGTTTTAAGCATTATATTTCTCTTGGTATTTCTTCCACTAGTAGACTTTCTTTTTTTGAGACTACTAGTGTGAAGGGAAAGTTATTAATGAAATATGGGATCTCTGCTCTCTCTTTCCTTTTTTTCTCATCTAAGATTTATATGAATTCTCTTATCCACAATGACAGATGGAACCTTTCTTCCCCCTTGCCTTCTCAACTTTGTAACATTATTGCAAAGACCCTTATTCTCCTTGATGATACTGCATCCTGTCATTGGATAAGTTATAAAAATCCTTTGCTTAAGGTGTTCACCAATTCATGCTATGATGTCCTCTCCACTATCAGTTGGTATAAATTCATATGGCACAAAAATTCATGCCAATCATTTTTCTACTTTCAAATCACTCTAGACTATGAAAGGTTTAAAAACTACTAATGCTCGTTTATTGAGAGAAATTAGAGTGGATCTTATTTTCTCTTAATGATTCAAAATTTGTTATTCATCGTTTTTTTAATGAGTGTATTTTCTTTTCTATTTTATGCCACTTTGTACCTCATGCTGCCAATTTTCTTTTATGCCCCAACATTCTTCAGGTCTTTGATTATCTGCATGAATCTAATAATTTTGTTGGATTGGAAAAAACAATTTATTTTACTTCTGTCTCAACAATTTTTTTTTTCCACAAGGGATTGTGATGTCTTTTTATGGGATTGCAGGTATATGCATTAGTTCTTTTTTATTTTTCTTTCTTCACTTTCATATTTCTCTTCTATATTCTAAATAGAAAGTGAAAGTAAAGATTATCTTTTATCCTTGACCAGTGGATATCAGAGTCTTCTCTCCACGCGCTAGCAAAGTTCTCCGAGCCTCCTTGGAAAAGTTTTCCATTCGGAGAATTCACAAATCTGACTCGGAGCTTGAACTTTTGTTGTCTATTTGTGATACTTCTTACTACATTTGGCATGAACATAATTGAAGGAAATTTGACATTCATATCTCAAGTCTCTACAAAATCAAAAATCAAATAAAAAATATCATCAAATTCAAACTTCTTAAGTGGAGAAATGTTTTTTTTTTTTTGCATGTGGGGATAGTTTTATGATTCTCTTAATATGTTGCTTTTTTAGGATGATGATGAGCTCTGGCCCATCTATCTGATGGCTTCCTCTTGCAATCCTTGGATGGCCTCAAACAACCGGCTCCTTGGATGGTTGTTGGCAACCGGATGTGCCTTATATTAACCTGATCTATTTATGATATATTGTGGATGAATTCTTGGACACTATGAGTCTAGCTCTGATTTTTTGCTTTTGTCATTTTGTTGATTTTTTATACCTCTTTTTCTTAGGAGCTATGTTTTTTGTTATGGCTCCTCATTTATGTAACAATTTTTTTTTATCTTCAAGCTATATTTATTTGCCTCATCTCCACCTTTTGTAATTTTTGTTCCATATAATGGGAAACGACTATGACCTCAATTTACCCAAAACAAGTTGCTATAATATCTAATTATTTTGTTAAAACTAAAATGTTTTTATGTATTTCATAAATAAAAACAAGGTAAATAAATAGATAAAAGAGAGGGAAAATATCATGAAGGTGCCTAGGTGACACATCACATCATTTTGGCTCAACATTCGTAGCCATAGAAAGCAATCTATTTCTTATCAATTTGCATCTCAATGTCTTGTCTTCTCACCTCATGTCATTGGCCCAACATCTTGAAGTAATTGACTTTATAAGTTTTCCAGTACAATTATCACTTCATGTCATTTTCTTAGAATTCATATCGACAATACTAGTTAACTCTTTTTGGAATACATGTCGTTACATGCTTGTATAAGGACAATATGTGTTGTTTCTCATCTTTCTAATTTAAAATAGAATTAGTATGCATTCATACAAATTTATCCATAGGCCATCAACAGGCACAAAAAGAAAAAAAAATTCCAGACAAATAAGTACTCCCTTACTTTTCATCTGTCTTCTAATTGTCTTCTTGCGCACCCTTCTAAAAGGGGATGCAATGCACATCATCACTAGGACATCCTCCTAGAGACCCTTCTTTAATCGACATTCCTCAAAAATAATAAAGATGGGTTAGCTTCTCCTCAAGCCATTCTTAAGATTCTTATGATCGAGTATCCTATAGAATAGTTGGATATGAGCTTCAATGCCCATCTTAAGAGTTAAAAAACGTCTCTCCACCTACAAGTATATCATTGCCAACTTAACTCATCATATCACCTTGTTGATAATTCAAGTCACCCATCAAATGCATGTCCATGAAATATCTTGTCACCACCTTACCATCTTTTTTGTCGCATATACAAGTCAATAACTTCGTATGTGTTAGCTATTGATTCCACTTAGGCACACTAAAAATGTCATCACCAACGAGATTGCATTGTCAGCCTCTTTGAGACAATATCTAGATGTCTCACATTAGGATGACTTTTTTCTCCCATAGAACACCATACATTAAATGGTCACGAGATGACACCAACTCTTGGTTTCACTCACTAGCTCATCAACCACAAACTTTTGTTCAACTCGATTGCTCACTCAATACTAACATATTCTCAATCCTTCAACTCAAAATTATCATCACAATGCACCTGTATTTTCTCCATTGCTCATGCAAACCAAGGCATGCTAATTATCATTGTTCCTCATAGCAGCCAAATCAAGGTTGGCAACCAAATATGCCAAGTACTCCAAAACCAAATTGCCTTTATCAGTGCCTTGGTGCCCACCTTTTATTTTGATCATCAACTCACCCACTTGTTTAATTGAAAATTCATTATGTGATAACTTTGAATCTAATTTAGCAATATCTATGACTTAAATCGAGCAAATATGTCGAATAGAGTCCTCTTAGAAAAAAAAAATTATTATGTATGTAAATAATTTTGTGAGAATTTAAAGGCTAGAAAAGATAACCTTTAAATTATAGTAATACAAGCTGAATTTTATGTATGCATTATTGGGCCAAGCTCTACATAGTAGCATAGAAGATCTTGAGGCTGAGAAATCTCTATTAATTTATCTTTTTTCTTTTCTTTTTTTTTTTGTTGCATCTCACATATCCTCTATCTAATGCTTTATATAACAATTTGAATAATTTTTAATACTTAATCATATCAATTATTTATGACTTCATGTGGTTGTGATTGTATATTCCTTATGCACATTCTTCATTAGGCTCTCCATAAAATTGCAAAAAAGGGTAAATTAGCACTTTTTAAAAACATTTACTTTCTAAATGATTTAAAACTCTTACAAAAATATTAATGGAAGCTAAATAAAATTTTAAATTAAAATTACAAACTAAAGTACACAGCATAATGCAACTTAGATGTTGAAGAAATGATTAATTTATATGATTGAGCATATGACCAATTAAATATAATGAACTCAATAGGACAATAGGCTATTCAAATTAAATTTAATAACACCAAAGTTATAATTAAGATAATACTCATTAAAATGATTATAAAAATATATGTTCCAAGTAAGTGTAATTAAGAGTTTTAGTAAAATAACTTTCTTTGTATAATATAATAGTATGAGTTATCATGATAATCATACAAAAATAAACTCTATCACATCAATTTTTCACAAAAAAATTAATTGAATATGTAGGTAAAATAAATCCAAGAAAAATTAAATAAGTTATAATGTTTGAGACACCACAATATTTACATGATTTGATCAAATTAAATCTATGACATGTGTTTGTGCGTAACCAATATCCAAATTAAGAATTTGTTTGTGACAGCTTTCTTATTGTTTTCTAATATAAAAATTTATACTTCAAGAATTTTTAAACTAGAAAGCAGTAAAAATACCGTCCCAAACGAAGCCTAAGATTCCTACTAATTAGGACAAATTATTACGTGCAAAAACCAGATATAGAGCTGTGTCCGGTTTGTCTCTGTGAACAGTAAAAGTGTTGTGTTTATCACTGCAGTTTTACTATTTACAAAAATAAAATAGGACACAGCTGCGTCCGATCTCCGCATGTAATAATCTCTCACTAACAAGGGTTTGACTTTTAAACTCCCTTCTTAATGGCCAAGAGGGCCAAGACAAAAATAATCATACATACCCGAGATTGACCCGAAAACTGAATTGACCCGAAAATCCGAGATTGACCCGTTTTTTTACCCGATTTTGACCCGAAAATCGAATATTGACCCGAATTTGACCAGAAAATTATCAATTTTAGCTCAAATTCGGGTCATTTGTGTCGGGTCGGGTTGACCCGGATTCGAATCAGGTCGGGTTCGGGTCTGGAAACCTGACCCGTTTTTAAAAACAGGTCGGGTTCGGGTTGACCCGAACAGTGCCGGGTCAGTTTCGGGTTCTACCCGAACCCGACCCGCTGACCCTAATTGACACCCCTAAATAGTGGTTGTTGGTGGTAGTAACTGGTGGTCGTCGGCGATGTCGATGACTGGAAAATACTAGAGAGCCCTCTCTTGTTCTCCCTTTTTTTCTCCCCCTTCAAGTGAATAATGAGGGAATATTTATAAGTTTTTTGGGAATAATATGCTCCATAAACATGAAGAAAATCTAGGACAAATTAGAAGTATTCCATTCAACAGTTTGTAATAATTCCTTTGATCATAGAGCTTCCAACAAGCATTTATATGCCTTAATATATATGTCAGAATTAAGTGATCTTGAGCTCATTGGATTCATTTTGTCGAGTCGCTCGACTCGACTATAAGCATGCTAGATTTGGATATTATTTGGATATTCAATTAATTCTTTGAAGTTTTAAATGCACTTCAATCTCTTGATTTGGGCTTATTATTTCCACGTCATCGGTTTTGTCTTGTTAAGATGATCAATATGATTATAAGTTTACTGAAATCGGAGTTTGGATGATCTCGAATTTAATTTTAAAAGTTTCATATTCATATTTACATTGAGATTCTTGCCAGATGAGATAATTTTTTGGTGATATATCAATCAACAAAAGCTAAGAAATGAAAAATATATTTTCTAATTATAAAAAGAAGAACCTAAAAACTATTTATTAGGCAAACATTTCTTTAAATTCTATAATAATCTAAAAAAAACTTTTGAAAATCATAAAACAAAATCTCCCAATTAATTATATTTGCTCAACAAGCTCAAAACTATTTAACACCTTATTATTCATGGTATATAGATTTTTTTAATTAACTTTTATTATTTTATTTGTTAGGTAAATAAAGTATTTATTTTGATTAATTATACAGTAATTTAACGTAATTTATTGTGGAATAATCTTATTAATTGAGTCATTCAATCACTCATATCAATGTGACAA
>NW_021319523.1:2758760-2762168 GCF_001605985.2 Dendrobium catenatum | reverse complement strand
ATATAATATATAAATAATTAATATTACATAAATATCAAAGTAGGTATAAACTCTTTATCCTAACGCAAATATTTTTGGTGGTAATTTACTAATTTCTCCCGAAAGAGAAGTGGGACCGCGCTGGGCGAAGGGCAGTTTCGTAAACGTGGGTTAGTCAAAACTGATCCGCTGTGATCGGAGAACACTGAGGCACTTTGAAAGCCATCGAGTCCGTCAATTTCCCAACCTGTCTGACGTGGACGGTTAGATTCCGTATTGCACAACTTAATTAAATGAAAACGACCAAAAAATAATTAGAAGGGTCGACTCTATAAATAGGCGCTCTGGCCTTCGTTTTATTGTTCGTTGAGCTGAGGAAGAAAGGGGCGGGGCCAGAGATCGAGCGAGAGGGGAGTTCGAGGCTCGGCCGCCGAAGGACCTCTGTGCTGCGACGATGGTTAGAGAGAGGGAGAGAAAGCGCTCTTCAATCTGATTGTTCTTTCATTTATGATTCGTATCTGGGATTGATTGTGTGTGTGTGTGTGTTTGTCCGATTGAGAATAGATTCGTGATTTGAAAGCTGGGATTCGGAATCCAATGTCTGAATCGCGTTTTAATGGATATTTTCCGGATTGAAGTGATGGAGAAGTGATTTTTGCTTATCCGTGAATGTGGATTCTGGATATTCCTTTTTGGTTTGATACTTCTAATATCGTGAGATTTTTGCGTGAACTGTGTTTGGAAATTTGAATTACTTTTGTGTTTGGAACACTTGTTTTCTTTGGATATGCTTAAGGCTTGGAAAATTTTTGGCTGGCTACTTATTATTTGATTAATTGAGTTGTTAGAAGTAGGATTGTTGATGAAGTTTTTTGTTTTTTTGGTGATGGAATCTGGTTGCTTTTAGTTAAGCCTTTTTGTTTGTATCGATTCCGTATTGCTCCTATTTTTGGTTAATTTTTGTCATTGCGGAATATTCATAGGAGTTGCCAGCTACTGGTTTTGGATTGGACCGTGAGAAGTGCTCTTCAGCTTTTACGCCTCCGCTTTTTGATGCCGATGACGGCTCAATTGATGAAAAGGTCATGTTGTTCTTGAGCGGAAGGAAGGCTGGGGATCCTACTCCTGCTAACGTGATAACCAATGTGAACCCTTTCAGCCTCGAACCTTGGGATTTCCCTGGTTAGCTTCCATGGAGCTATTAACTGAATTAATTCTTCTGTATTTTCATTCTTTATGAAAATATTCAGACGTATAGGTAGGTTTGATTTTATGGCTTCAATTTCTTTTAGTTCTGTAATTTAATGTGATGATTCTAACGCTTGTATTTGTTTCTTTATTATGTTTTTGTAGAAGTAGTTACTTTCTAGCGGTAAGTTGCTTTTCTCATTTAATTTCATTGATCTGGGTCATTCCATTAACACAATACAATATACGCAGACAAATTTAATGTAGTTGTTCCTTGTTTCTTCTGGAAAATACTAGGATTGTTAGGTGCATAGAGATTCCATCAAACATCAATTGATTATATTTTGTGTACTGTTATCTAAGCAACAGAGACGTCCTGCAAGCTTGTCAGGGTACATATTGTAGAAATTCTGGATATAGAAATGGGAAACAGTAATTTTTAGGAGTTCTGTAAATCTAATTACCTTGTCTTCTTTTTAAAACAAATACTTGAAGCAGGTTTCTTTGCTTATTACTTTAAAGGGAGTATTTTATATTTGATCTACAAATCAGAAAGGGCATTTTGTTTCAGTTTTCAGATTTTCAATTTAAAATGTTGCATGAATGTGAATTAGCGTGTAATGCAGGCTATATGATGTTTAACATTTGTCCGTCAAATGCAAAGTTTTCAAAGTCTAGTGAATGGATGAAGTTCAGGGCGTAGTCTTTTCAAATGTGGCAAGGTTACATTATGTCTATAAATCTTTTCCAGAAATTAAGCGATAGTTACTAGGAATTGTCTTGGTATTGTATCATTCTGTAGTATTAAATGATCCTGATTTTTTCATTTCATCATATGTTAGTTTGCATATTTTTTTTTTTTTCATTTTCATAATTCCTGTGAGAGTTTAAACATTTAAATATAACCAAATTAGCAAATATTAGGTTCTTAATGTTCTACATGGCCTAGTTGGAATGGATTGGTAGCAAGTAGGAAAATATGACTCTTGATTGGTCCAATTATGCTACCCAACTTGTTTTGTGTTTACTAATTTGTTAACATTTGGGTATCCAATATTTCATCCAGCCCGAACCTTCCCACCAATCATTTGTATTCAAAGCCATTATATGCTTCATAAGTGTAACATGTTAACTTTCTATTAGCCGCTGTTATCTTCCCTAACAATGCTTTCTGTTTTTTTTTTGTTGGACATTCTCTCTATAGATAACTGACCACAATTTGCTACGGGTAGATATATCTATTTTGAGATTACTTACATGCCTTAGTTCCTCTTCTGTAAGACTTTCCTTGGTCTTGCATAATTATACTGGATCTCCTAGTTGGTTCGTGTGGTATGATGGCCTTTTACTCCTCAATTAGGTATTACTGGTTCTTCTTGTTTCTGAGACTGGCGCTTACCGCTATTACTCTTGTTTTTATTGTTCTTACTTTATAACAGTTGTTTTTTTTTTCTGCCGGGATTTTTCAGTTAAATATCATTTCTCTTACCTTTTATGCTGATGTCCTTCTTCCATATAAAGTTTTTCCTCAATTGTATCTATAACAAGTTTGGTGGTTATCCTTACAAGAGTTTTAATTTCAGAATCATTGACCATATACCTTAATATGTAGTACTTCCTCTCTTTGCTTGTTCAGTGTCATTTTAGAGCCAACTTTGTAGTATTTTTAGTATTTTCCTACAGATGTAACAATTTTTTCCATATAATGACTATTCTTGGTAGTTTGAAAAATTGATAGTAGTAAGCTAAAGAAATGCGTCTCAACCGCATTCGTAATCTCACGTGTGCCTTTATCTATTTATATAAACATGATAAGTATTAGAAGCATAAACAACAAATAGAAAGGAAGAAATTGCAGGAATACAAATATGAGGGCTGATTTTTTATTACTCTTTCAGCAAATAACAAAAGATGCAATTTATCTAGTATTCGAGAGGTAGATTGGCTCTCCCGCAAACCCTAGACACCGCTATGAAACTCTCAAAGAAAAGCTACAGTATAAAACAAATTGCATAAACTTAAAATACAATATAACTTGCCCTAAATAGGCTCCCCAAATTCCCTCATAAACCATCCCCAATTTGAATTTGATTTTGATCTCTTTCTTAAATCAATCCCCGCCCCCCAAAAAAAATAAAAAATAAAAACCTACCAAAATCTCTCTCCATTTATTTCTCTTTCTTACATATTGAATTAAATATTTTATCGGCCCCACAAGGGGTGCCGACCCCCCCCCCCCCC
>NW_021319523.1:2751420-2758660 GCF_001605985.2 Dendrobium catenatum | reverse complement strand
CTAAGCTCTCAACCAATAGGCCAAGGAGAGTTGTGTGGTATCCAATATTTCATCGGGCCCGAACCTTCCGACCAATCATTTGTATTCAAAGCCTTTATATGCTTCATCAGTATAACATGTTACCTTTCTATTTGCCGCTGTTATCTTCCTTAACAATCCTATCTGTTTTTTTTTTTTTTTTTTTGGACATTCTCTTTATATATGGATAATTGACCTCAATTTGCTACGGGCAGATATATCTATTTTGAGATTACTTACTTGCCTTAGTTTCTCTTCTGTAAGACTTTCCTTGGTCTTGCATAATTATCCTGGAATCTCCTAGTTGGTTCGTGTGGTATGATGGCCTTTTCTCCTTCATTAGGTATTACTGGTTCTTCTTGTCTCTAAGACTGGCGCTTACTACTATCACTCTTGTTTTTGTTTTTCTTACTTTATAACAGTTTTTTTTTTCTGCCGGGATTTTTCAATTAAAAATCATTTCTCTTACCTTTTATGCTGATGTCCTTCTTCCATATAAAGTTTTTCCTCAGTTGTATCTATAACAAGTTTGGCGGTTATCCTTACAAGAGTTTTAATTTCAGAATCATTGACCATATACCTTAATATGTAGTACTTCCTCTCTTTGATTATTCAGTGTCATTTTAGAGCCAACTTTGTAGTATTTTTAGTATTTTCCTACAGATGTAACAATTTTTTCCATATAATGACTATTCTTGGTAGTTTGAAAAATTGATAGTATTAAGCTAAAGAAATGCGTCTCAACCGCATTCGTAATCTCACGTGTGCCTTTATCTATTTATATAAACATGATGCGTATTAGAAGCAAAAACAACAAATAGAAAAGAAGAAATTGCAGGAACACAAATATAAGGGCTGATTTTTTATTACTCTTTCGGCAAATAACAAAAGATGCAATTGATCTAGTATTCAAGAAGTAGATTGGCTCTCTCACAAACCCTAGACACCGCTACGAAACTCTCAAAGAAAAGCTACAGCAGAAAACAAATTGCATAAACTTAAAATACATTATAATTTGCCCTAAATAGGCTCCTCAAATTCCCTCATAAACCATCCCCTTTCCTTAATTGATTCCCTCCCCAATTTAAATTTGATGTTGATCTCTTTCTTAAATCAATCCTCCCCCCCTAAAAAAATAAATTAAAAACCTTCCAAAATCTCTCTCCATTTATTTCTCTTTCTTACATATTGAGTTAAATATTTTCTGGGCCCCACAAGGGGTGCCGAACCCCCCTCCATGTCTACTAGGTCTGATTCTGTTGAACTGAATGAAAGACTCCTACCCAGAAAAGCCGCTGGGTTCAGCTGGCTCCCTTTCACAGCAGGAAATGTAACAAAACCCTACCATCCTCTGTTATTATGCAGTTTTATGAATTGTGGACTGGAGTAATTGCTTAAAATTGGTAGCTTTTGCGTGATTTTATTGTTTTTCTAAACTAGCTTGTTATAATCATTTACCTCGCCTCCTACTTCGAAGCTTTGAGATTTTTCTCCTAAATTTAAATTTAGCATGAAATATGTTAGATTTCTATCTTGGGTGTCCAAGATTAATTATATAATCCATTTCTATCTTTGCTATACAATCTATTTTGAGTGTCCAAGATTATATCAAAAATCTCAACCCTCGAAGTAGAGTGGATTGCATTGTTGAGATTGGGTAATTACATTGTGCACTTACCATGGTGATTGGAGAAGATTTGTATCCTTCTATAATAAACAGAAAAAGATGCTATCATCTTTATCATCTTTGTCTGTTAAAGCTGACAACCTTCAAGGACTCATAAACATGCTAACATAAGTTGCTTCTTAACAGAGGGCATGTGGTATTTGTACAATTATAATAATTACCAGTCATGTACTGAATGGAGAAACATTAAAGTCAAACGAATTGGATATTGGAAGCCCATGGACGAGATCACAATTTTTCAAGATGCTGCCACTGTTGGCGGTAAAATAACACTGGAATTTTACGTTGGCTTAGAACCCTTTGGAAATAGAACTGGTTGGAAGATGCAAGAGTACCATAGAGACCAGAAGTCGTACCCTGAATCTAATTTTTCACAGGTACCTATCTTATCAAAATGTTTTGACATTATTTCATCATTTTGCATTCATTAAGTTAAGTGGAGTTATTTGCAGGACTACCAGTTAATGTGTAGAGTGTTCTTGCAAAATGAAAAAACTTCAAAAATTTGTGATTTTAAGTTACCCAATGAGGAGCAGCTCAACCCTTCTAGTTCATGTGATGATGATGATGTTCTGCACGTAGAAAGCTTGTTGATGAGATTTGTAGAAGATGAAGAGAGCAGCTTATCAACTGATGCCCAAAATAGATCTCAGGTACTTTTTTTTTGTATTTTCTTCATTAGATCTATTTTTCAACTTTTTAATTTGCATCGGGATTAATGTAAATCCAAAGGAACTCATATATTGCAAAATAATTCTGATGCAAATGCTACAGTTAAAATCTTCATCCTTGCAGCAAACCCCCTCAGGGAATCCAATTATAATTTATGGATAATGTTTGTCTACCATTTTTATATTTTTCAATAAATAACTAACTAATGATGATGGATCTAATTACCCTAAGGGCTCATGTTGTTTGTAGATAGTAGACATGGTTTAGAAAAATATGATTTTGTTGTCATTCATTTTCTAATTAAACCTAGTCAAATGATGGGTTTAACAAATTTTATTATTTTTAATTTTTTTTCCTAATTTCAAGCAACCAATTCAGGCCTAAAAGCTATAGGCTTTTATGTATTTGATCTCTCATAAAAGGAATGAAGATTATGAGGATTATTATGTAGTGGAAATTTTGTGGTGATAGAAATAATTTAACATCTTAGTAGTCTCCAAAGATCCATCACCCCACCCCCCCAAACGAGAAATTATTCCGTGCGGAGTCCAAACGGTAAAGAACCGCCTAGATGCGAGTGTACTCAATATTTATACACATTGTGTATAAAATAAAAATTAAACTGTGTACAAAATTATACTAAGTATACATACTGTGTACACTAACATCCAGACGGTTCTTTACTGTCCGGACTCTGTGCGGACTCTGCAAAGAATAAGTTCTCCCTCCAAACACAAAAATTTCAGATTCTGTCCACTGAACGTAATTTCATTCTTGTGCAGCCTTTTACTGGTAGTGACGAGATTGTGCAAGCTGCTGCTGATAGCAACGAGGTTGCTGCACTCGAGGATCAGAACAGTTTTTCTTCATCAGACTCCCATGCATATTTCGGATTCCCGATGGACGATTATCTGGAGCTAAATGACCTTTGTGATCCAGGCTCAGCTTCGTCTAGTTCAAACAATTCCAGCAACATATCTTTCCACTCAAACGAGTATTTCAATTCTGAAGAGCTGTTGCGATGCCTTGGGAGTGCAAGTAGCCAGAACATGCAAGAAGAGCACAAGGATTACAATTGTTGCGTCTCCACATCTGCAAAGCCAGTGAATGTGGTTATCAATCCTTCACAGCCATCCGGTAAGTCCTATTTCTGTATTTAGCAAATCAATTAACTCGATCATTAGTTATATGCTAAATAGGGGTGCAAACGAGTCGAGTCGAGTCGAGCTCGAGCCAGGGGTTGTTCGAGTCGAGTTCGACTATCTAATACCGAGCTCGAGCTCGACTCGTCTTCATGTCAAGCAGCTCGTCGACCTCAGTCTCGAGCTCCGCTGTCTCCCAAACTCTGGCGAGATCTGCATGCGAGCTCCGTCGATTTGGACTCAGACCGTCATTGTTGTCGCATCCATCTTCCCGACCTCCGCTGTCGATATCCTTCATCCCGAGCTCATCATCACGTCCATCGTCTTCTAGAACTCCGGCGACGTCGTCCCGAGGACCCGAGCTCGTAGTTGAAAATGACGGACGTCGTTGTCCACATCTTCTTCGTTGTCTTCCTGAACTCCGGCGACGTTGTCACGAAGACCGGAGCTCGTAGTCGAAAAATGACGGACGTGAATTTGGATTTCCCGCTCCGTCGATTTGGATTTCCCGCTCGTGAGCTCCGCGGATTAGGATTTACCGCTCGCGAGCTCTATCATCAAGCTGCTCATCGAGTCTGAGGCATGTTCGAGCTCGATAAGCCTTGGAGCTTGAAATTGTGTTCGAGATCGACTTGCGAGCTCGATAAGCTCGACTCGTCGAGCATGTTACCGTGTTGAATCCAAGCCGGCTCGCGACTCAGTTGCACCCCTAATCTTAAACTAAATATCTATGATTATAGGTTTAATTGCATGCCATAATGGTCATCCAACTGACGAAAAACATATGCTTGCAGATAGTGTTTATTCTCAAGGAAATACACCAAAACATTGTGTCCGAAGTCATGCAAAAAGAACTCACTCAAGAAGTTCAGATGGTAGCAGTAACGGGCCAGGATCGAAATCTCTTCACAGAATCGTGAAGTATTGTTGCCTCAGAACATTGTAGCCTGGCAGCTCTCTGACTAATTTACTGCAAGACAGCTTGATGAAGTCTAGGAAGGGTAAAGATCTACTACAGGAAACCAAATTTATAGAGTTATCTTTGTTATTTGATATGGTTCATGCGAGTATAATTTATTACCGTACTTCTGTGATAATTTAGAGGGAGATAATAAGGGAAAACGGACAATAATTTAAGAAGAAAAAGGGGGAAAAGGAGGATGGAGAATTTGGGGTTTTTGCCTGTAGAAGCTTTGGAATTGTAGAAACACAAAGTTTGTATTGTTGCTCTTCAGTTTGTTTGTAAATTTAAGTATGAAAATGCAAAATGAAAACTTCTAATTAGGTGATATGTGAAAGCTTGAAATGAGCGAAGGAAAGAGCTAGTACGGGACGGAGGAAGAAGACGAAGAAAGAAACGAAAAATAGAATTCTCATTAATTACCAAAGTACAGTGTCTGTATATATAGACAGCTATCGGTAGGCTTTAATAAAGGGAGCCAGTACCGGTACTACACGTGTAAAGTAAAAGTGTAAAACGAATTAATAAAATGTAAAATACAAATGGCTGAATTTGTCTAACAATATGGACTAATTTGAGAGATTTTCACAAGTAATTTATTTCACTGTCGATTATTGAAAAATTGAGGCATTTATTGTGCAAATTATTGGGTTCGGACAACGGATGTGTTCGGAGCCCAATGAAAAATTATGCTACATCACCTACTACTCGGTACTGAGCAGTACCGAGTTTGGTACTGCTCGGTAATCAGTACTTCATAGTACCGAGCTCAGTACTGTGAATACCGAACGTAAGTTGTGTCAGGTGTCCGAACCCAATACTCTCCCCCATCTATTGACTTATTTTGAGCTAAAATTTAGCATTTGAAAATGTTATAAAATTAACAAAGTCTAAAATTCATGCACTCACCAACTCCTACAATGTCTTTGTGTAAAGAATTAAGACCTCTGAGCTGATATTTGCTATCATCAATATAAACTCATTTGTATTATGAGATCATGGGGTCAATAGATTATTGCCGATAAATAAAATGACCTAACAAATGCTTGAAATTTTAAAAGTATAATTCTTGCAAAGAAATTAGACAAAATCAAATAATATTTAGCAATTTTAAATGTAAACACTTTCAATTTAAAATTTAGTTTACATGTAAGCTTATAAATTTAATATAAATTATTGCCGATTTATGTTATATACTTAATTATAATCCACATTTAATTTTTAATGGCGTGACATTAAATAATTATAAATTAAATATTATTCATTGTATAAACATTAATTAAAGAAATATATATTTTGGTTTATAATGCATGTGTTAGGAACTCGAAAGTTGTGGGGTCATGAAAAAATATTTGATTAATTCGTCATTGATAAATGATTATTATATATAAGAATTAACTGTTCATCGGGGAATCAAAATATGTTAAATTTTATTTATTTACTTTTAATTTTAATATTCATTCTAAACTTATTAAATTAACTTATTTAATTATTTAAATGTGGTAGTAATGGAACTAGCCTGCTTTAAGAAACTTGGACTAGTTTAATGTTTCACTAATCAACCTAATGGTTCTAATCAGTTGTTACCAGTTTGATATAGGGGGAGTTCTTACATATGACTGGCCCGTGATTTAACCGCCCGATTCTATCCGATTTTCAAAATCATGATTTTACCATTAGTGAATTCATCCCTTCAAGGAGAAAGCACGAAATGAAGACCAATGAGATGATTGATGCGACAACAAATCATGATTATTACTTTTAATAATTTTTTTGATATTCCAATTTCTAGCTTCATCTACTATAAATCATAGCTTGACAACCTTTTTTAGTCGCTGCTTTTCGATATTTAGTTTTGGAATTCAAACAAATACCCTTCTCCAAACTTCATTTTGAACAAACAAAGTCCTTGGTCTTTATTTTTTTTTTTTAAATTAAATAGAAAATATATTAATAACACAAAAATAAAGATTACATCAGCATAAAAAGAAAAACTAGCAGATACAAAAAACGACAGAGAGAATTAGAAACTAAAAGCGAGCTCAGACCAAAGACAAAGCTATCAGCGTCCAGTGAGATCCGAAAGGAACCTCCAGAAAGCAAATACCACCAGCAAAGAAGAACCATGACTTGAACCCCAAGCACATCATAACCCAAAGCCTCACGTAGCAGCAGAACAAACACTAACTCCGCCAAATCCCGAGAAGAAGCAGCAAGAATCAACAAACATACGAAACGAGAAATCATCTCCTGCGTCGACCTTTCCCCCAAAATTTTCCGCGAGAGCCAACCTTTGAATTACGCACAAGAGTAAAATCATTGTCGGACTCAACAGACTGCGAATCCGACTCCACATCCGACGAATCAACCAAACAATTATTCTGATTCCTACTATCCAAACCAGAAGAATTACCCACACAATTGGCCATCTCCTGGAAATCAACCACGCTCACAGGGACCACAACTAAACTGTTGGTAATCAGATTAACTTCCTCTCTTCCCTTCTCAATTTCAGTCGGCACCACCGCAACAGGCAAAACACTATCAGAACCACCATCTGCATCTTTTGAACCTTGAACACCCCCATTAGAATTCACAACACCCATAACTGGCGAGCCATCAGAAAACACCACATTCATTGCATCAAAAACCACCTCCGGCACCACCACCGGAGAACCATGGTCACTAACATCAGTCACAACCGGAGGTACAAACGGAGCTGCATCGGGGGATAAGACAGAACAGTTACCAACACGACTA
>NW_021319523.1:2735165-2751102 GCF_001605985.2 Dendrobium catenatum | reverse complement strand
CAACCAGAAGAAAGGCCCAGGCGGCGGCAGACCAAGCCAGGCTGCGTCGCGAAGACCAGCCGTCGCGAGCTGCGATCCGTCGCGGACGAGCCGCCCAAGCAGGAACGGCGACTCCCAGCCTTCGCGGGTATGAAGCCCCCAAGCAGGACAGCGAAGCCCAGCCGACGCCGGCCGGAAGCCCTAGCGGGAGCGGCGAGCAGCAGAAGCCCTAGCGGGAGCGCGTGAAAAAAAAAATTGGAGCTTTATTGAAGTCCTTGGTCTTTATCTTTAGGGAATTTGGCCAGTAATTGTGATGATCCTTACGAACACTAAAACCAACATTATGGGTATAACTGCAGTAAACTGATGGTGGCAATGGAGTAACCTATAAAATTGTGAAATTAATTAGGGCTTTATCAATCCCCACAAATACTTAGGTTTTCTTTGATATATAAAAATTATAAAATCTTCGCTTAAAATATGTAAGTATACATGTCGAATTAAGTAATATAGTGATAGAATAGAGTATCAATCCCACAAAGAAGATGTGCTCACTTGCTATTCAGTAGTATTGTATACTAAAATTATAATAATTATTCTACTCACTTAAAATAAAAATTGTGGAGATTCAATCTCTTAAATAAAATTAGATAAAAATAATGAATACATTATATGGATATAATGTTTTTTATTGATGAATGTAAATAACATATTTTTTCTAATTAATCTCTTTTAATTGTGATGCTATTCAGAGCATATACATCCTTAGATCTCTGTCAAACTTGTAAGAACAAAGGATGTCTATCGACTTCTTACAGTTATATCATCTCATTAAGAATTTAATATATTTCATACCCTATGCCTAAGCATGACGCATACTAATTCAATATTCTTGGTTATGCTTGTTTACATCTGTATAGGCCCCACATTACATATAATTTAACTACATATATGATCACTATGTATATTAAAAGAAGATTTAGTAATATTGAAAACATCTTTTTAATTAATTAAGAAATAAGATAATTCATTAGTACTATATACGATACTTACATATCAATTCAAAATAAGATAATTTAGCAAGATATTGAGTAGAATTGAAGCAAACTCATTTTCATTGATATCATAATAGAAAAAAAAAATAATATAATAGATAGATATCACCATAAGAGTACAATGGATCTCCTCTACACTCTTTCTCTTTACGTACAATTTTGCTTACACAAACACAAGCCAGACACTCTAATGATAGAATCAAATATTTTTTCTAAATTCACTTAGTTGTCATTCTAAGTGAGTTTTTGAAAAAAAAAAAAAAAAAAACTCTAAATTAGACTAAAATTATATAAGTGACTAAACTCCATTACAAATATAACACAATGATTATTTATAGGAAAACAAGCGTTTGACAGTAGAAAGATCAGTGTCGTTGCGCCCATTAAATGAACTAATGCTGTTGTGCTATTTTTCTGGTGCCGTTGTGTGGCTTGCTGATGTGGATCAGTTACTTGGTGAATAGTCTCATCGCTTCGATGACAGATCGTGTTCCTGGGAAATCACAACTGCTATGCCGCGGTGTGCTAACGTTTGGATGCTACGGCGTCGGGAGAAATGGGTGCCAAGGCTTTATGGATTATGACACAGTGATGCTGTACAACAAAGAACTCGGCATCGCGAAAGTTAGTATTTGACCGCTGCGATGCTGCTTTGAGAAGTCGTCGTTGCAATGCTGATATTTTGGCGCTCTGGCGGTGTCTTTGATGACGCTGCGACGTTATTTATTTCTTCGACGCCGTGTTGCTATATGAAACTTAGAATTTTATGTCATTTTCCTACATAATACAATTAAAACAATACATATTCACTTATTATTTATACTTATCATAAACCTCGTATGCCTCTTTCACATCCTGGTACAAAATATGTAAAGAAAAGTAAAATTGTATTGAATATGCATGAAATACTCAACAAATACTCATCAAATATACAACAAATAAGCAACAAATACTCAATAAATACATATTAAACACTCACTAAATACTCAATAAATACTAAATAAATAATCAACAAATACTAAACCCTAAAACTCAACAGATACGTAGAAAGTAAATTCATGTTTTTTGTTTTTAAAAAGAAGCTCAAATCCTAAACTAAAGCTTAAACTTGAAAAAATTATTTAAATTATCCAGCAGAGTTGAACCGATCCGGCTGACAAAAACATAAAAAAGACTACAAATAATTAGCGTGTTAAATCCAGTCGGGAGGCAGAGCTACGCGCGGACTCCGCGCCTAATAATTTCTCCATGGTCACACAGGTTCCTTTCAGCTGAAGTCATCCTCGCCGGACTAATAAGAGAGCTTAACGAAAGCTTCCTCTCTCCTTTCCCATTGACCTCGTTTAAGTCCCATTCTAGGTTTTTCCAGACCTTTCCCTCCGGTCTTCCTCCGCTTTGACTCGATCTGAGCCTCCTAGTCGGTGAAGAAGCGAGGGAGGGGAGGAAGAGAAGGAAGCAGTGGCTTACGCTTTGATTGCTCTCCATTCCTTACCTCCCCTCTCTCCTTGTCCTTGTTATTGTCTTCTTCTACTCGTACATTTTTAAGGACGCGCAGAGATACTCAAATCACTTTACAGTTTGCCCTGTTTTTCGTCAATGGGCATCTCGTTCAGCAAGAGGCGTGCCAGCGGCGGCGGTACCAGTGGATCTGTCTCCGGCGGTAGCGACCAGTATCTGGCGGAGCTGAGCTCGTACGAGGCAGCTTGCAGGGTGGATCCGGAGATTGAGAACTTTGATGCCGGTCTCCAGCAGCGTACTAGCCGGGTTATCTCCAATCTCGCCGTTAACGTCCAGCTCCGCTCTCTTTCATTTGATACCCTTACAGAAGTTGCTGGATCCCTCTTCGACATGAACCAAGACGTCGTCCGCATCATCCTCGACTGCCAAAAGGATATCTGGAAGAACTCGGAGATCTTCCCGCTCGTTGAGGACTACTTCGAGAACAGTCTCCGTACTCTTGATTTCTTCACTACTCTTGAGAATTGTCTCAAGAAAGCTCGCCACTCTCAGCTTATTGTTCAGCTCGCCCTTAAAAGCTTCGACGAAGAACACGCTGCCGCTGCCGCGGCCGCAGCCGATGAGGAGGTCCAATCTCTAGAAGAGAACAGAAAGACGAGATACACGAAAACCCTAGAGGAGTTGAGGCATTTTAAGGCTACTGGGGATCCGTTCACTGATGAGTTTTACCAGGCATTTCAATCAGTCTACCAACAGCAATTGTCAATGCTCGAGAAGTTGCATCGTAGAAAGAACGAGCTTGACAAGAAGCTCAAATCTGTCAAAGCATGGAGAAAGGTTACGTGCGTAATCTTTGCCTCGGCTTTTGCGGCACTTCTGATCTGCTCGGTGGTGGCTGCTGTGGTGGCTGCGCCGCCTATAGCAGCGGCGTTGGCTGCTGCCTCTTCGATTCCGTTGGGATCTATGGGGAAGTGGTTTGATTCCATGTGGAAGGGCTACCAGGACGCACTTAAGGCTGAGAAGGGGCTAATTAATGCAATGCATGCAGGGACCTTTGTTGTGATTACTGATTTGGATAGCATTAGAGTTTTGGTGAACCGATTGGAAGATCATATACGATTGCTGTTTGAGAATGCTGAATTCGCATTCAAAGATGAAGAGGCTGTGAGGCTTGGTATCGAGGAGATAAGGAAGAAGATGGGAGTGTTTATGAAAACCATTGAGGATTTGGTGCAGCAGGCTGATCGGTGTAGCAGGGACATAAGGAGGGCAAAGACTGTGGTTTTGCAAAGAATTATCAAACTGCCCAAATGATGCGATGGAAGCAAATTGGTAACGATTTTTACTAGTGATGCAGTGATGCTCATGTGCATGTTTTCTTTTATATTCTACACCAGAGATACTGCTACAACTTGCCCACCGGTTTTGGAAATCAAAAGTACCAGTGAGACAAGGTGAATTGATAAATTTAAAATTAATCCAATAAGTATAATCTTGTCTAGATATCAACAAAAATATAATAAAAGCTTTCTAAAGTTAATGGCATTGAAATATTTATCCTCTAAAACTTAAGCTTAACTAGTATAAGTGTATAACAATAAATTCAAATAATAAAAGTCTATTAAATTAATTAAATAAATTATGATCTTTTTCAGCTTCCCAAGCTGTTTAAAACTTAAACCTAGAAGCTCTATATTCTAAGAGACACCAATAATAATTTTAAAATCATAAACATCGATAGGTGTGAATTTGCAAGAAACAAACTTAATAGGTGAAACTATTGGCCAAGTTATAAATAACAAGAGATCTAGAAGGCATTATGACCAATAAAATTGCATGGTAAACAATGCATGCTATCATAACAATCATAATCATTGTATCAACTTAAACACATCTTTTAGTCCAACATTTTTTTGAATGAGAATTAATTATTAATGATTTTTATGTTGTAATGCTCATATGAAAAATGACAATCATTGCTTTCGAGTAATAGATCATCTAGTTGCATTCTTCTTATTTATTCATACAAAAATGACTTATCAATCATTTGTTATTATAAATTTAATAGATAACTGATTGGTTGTAGTACTTTGAATTAGAGGAAATGTTTCGCTCACCTGGTTTAGTCTAGTGACTCTAAGAGAGTTGTTACTCTATGAACCAATTTACCTTACTAGCCACATATCAACATAAGCGTACAACAAAAAAAAAAAAAAACACAGAATAGTTAATCAAGCTTCTTACCACACTTTATATATCTTTAATCGAGCTTGTTCACGAGTCTTAATTGATGTAATTATAATTTTCCTTTAAAAAATTTCATTTATTATATAATATATATTATAATTGAATAATTTTAATATTTATTACGTTATTCGTTTCAACCCCAGTCAAACCATTGAACCTTGAACTTCTCTTTCTTTAGGTTTTGTCTGGTCCAATTTTCACAATCTTGGTTATGAACAAGTTTTTATAACAAAGATAATGTAATTGATATGCCAAATCATACTTTATGTAAACAAAGTTTATGATTTGCATAAGATGTATTTCACATTAGTTAAAGTTATGCACATATAAAATAATTTATTCCATAGCATGGTTTATTTTAAGATTAATGAATTTCTACTTTAACATATCAAAGCTAACTAAACATGATATTGTATCAATATAAGCATAAGAACCATTACAAAGGAATCAAGTATGTTCTACAATATAGATTAACATATAAATGGGGCATGCTTATAGTTTGACATGCTGAGCACGACTCTACTATATCCCACTCCAACACATGGTACTCAACAATTTCAGTGTTCCTCTAATTTACTTCATAATTAATT
This sequence comes from Dendrobium catenatum, assembly GCF_001605985.2. NCBI lineage: Eukaryota > Viridiplantae > Streptophyta > Magnoliopsida > Asparagales > Orchidaceae > Dendrobium > Dendrobium catenatum. Next base: position 2,745,773 of record NW_021319523.1, on the reverse strand, counting down.
CCACATATTCCTTAATTATGTAGTTATTTATGCATAGAATATTATTGACCATAAGTTCATGAAATCCTCAAAAACTCATCCAAGATTCAATTATCATAGAATTCTTTTAAATACACATATGCACACACACACAAATTTATTTTAATAAACAAAAATAACTTCACATAATTCATTTTGATTAAATCTCAACAGATACGCTCCTACAATACCAAATATTTCTTATAGATGGTCTTGCACAAATCATGGAAATGGTAATATAGGGTTAAATGCCCTAAATCTCTATGTTAGCCCTTTAAAAAAATTTTAAATAAACACTAAAAATCAATCTGGGGTGGTTAATTGTTAGACTGGTCCGGCCGATCCACATTGAATCGGCCCGTGTCTACACAAGGCGGAGCATAGTTTCTTCTCCTGCTTGTTCCGCCCAAATGGTGGATCTAACAGCGTCAATTAGGAAGGATTTAGGTGGGAATTAGGAGGGAAATTTGAATATAGGGGCTGTTTAGAGATTTTCTTTTGGATTGTATGCATTAAGTAATATGTCTTCCTAGGGTAGGACATGTAGAAGTTGGCTTTATTTTGACTGTTTCTTTGCTGTTTTGGGCTCTAGCAGCGTCTAGAGAGTTGGGAGAGTCGGATCTTCTTCTTCGATTGAATATCCATTGTATCATGTGTGTTTTCTACCTACTACTATCAAGTTAATTATGTTCCCGTTTGTGTTTCTTCAAGTTCTTCCAAATTCTGGTTTCACACCTTGCTGAAATTCAAATTCAGTCAAGGTGATTTGGAGTTTGATTGAACTTTTCTATCATTAATCTCTGCTCAAAACCCCATCTAATTAATATAATTTTTAGGAGAGAAATTATATAAAGTTGAGACTAAGTTAGGGTTTTACATTAATATAGGCAAAAAAATAAGATGGAGAAGTGGCCATGCTTATGATCCTTCTATAGCCACCATCAAAGCTTGTTAGTTGCCTCATTGTCTTCCTCAATTTCTTTCTTACTGACCATCTCTGTATCGCTTGCTCTTCCCCGACTTCTATCTCTTGCTTACATTCTCTCATTGCCCTCTTTGATTTCTACACTTTCTTTATCCCGAGTCAGGATTAGTAGGCATTACCCACTGCCTTTCACAAAGTGATGTGGAGCATCAAGTTGAGATGGTCAGATTGGACCAACTTAATCCAATATTTTTTTACTAGCTTGTTATATATATTGTTATATTGATTGGGTTGGGAGCTGGCCACTCTAGGCAGACGTAAGTTCAGTTCGCACTTTTGCACAATTCCTATATTTCCTTCCCGAAGGATTATCCTATACATTTGCTCATGGAGCTTTGACAAGTGAGGCCATTTGTTTTATTAATTTCCATTCTTAACATTAATGGCTGAATTGTATGCCGATAGAGACGAGCCATTGGCGACCGTGACCGAGTCGGAGCTTGTGTAGGTCACGGGTTGATGTAGACTTGTGCTGTCGTGCGTTAAATGATTTGTCGCGCCGGTGTCGAGGATCCAGTTTTGTGGAGGCGTAGGTTGTGTGAGGAGTGCGCGCGGTGCATTTTGGATCGTTGGAGCATACTTGTAATTGCTCCGGTGCCAACAATTTAATGCAATGTGTCCAATCTTGCCACAGATTTGGCAAGTTGGTCGATTGACCTGATTGGTATTTGTTGCATCCGGCTGCTCCGATTGACGAGGGGCGGAAGATTTGTTCTTAAAGAATCGTTTCGGGGCACAGTTCTTTTGTTGATTGACGGAAGCAGCATAGAGGGCGGAGGTGGAATTGTTGAGAGATTGCTCCTTCTTGATTTCATGATTAATATGTATCTCTTCACTGCAAAGTTGAGAATAAAGCTTGTCAAGATCCGCGGGCGAGGATGAGGTACGAATTGCAGTTTTGAACGCGTTATAGGTCGTCGGAAGACCGTTCAAAATGTAAAGAACGATGTCCTCTGGATCGATTTGAGTTCCTGCTACGGCGATGTTGTCCACTAGGTTCTTGACGGTGGAGAGATACTGTTGCATGGTTTGATTGTTCATCTGGACATGATGTAGTTCATTCTTGAGTTGAATTACTCGAGAACGACATGTCGACTGAAGGCGACGTTCGAGGGTTTCCCATACTTCGTGGGCGGAGGAAGAGGTAATGACATAGGGAAGGAGGGCCGGAGAAATAGTGGAAAAGAGAGCAGAGATTAAGTTACTGTCGATAAGGCGCCAGCGAGCGTAATCTTGCGAATGTGTATCGGTGGGCGGGACGATCTTGCCAGTGAGAAAATCGGCATAGCCGTTGGCCGTGAGATTTTGATAGATTTGGATCCGCCAGATTGCATAGTTGTCCGCAGTTAGGTGATGCGGGATGAGATTCTTGAAGTTTGAGATGATGAACTTGAGAGAGGCCGGCAGGACGAGCTCTCCGTAGATGTACCGACGAATGTGGAGGTTGAAGCGGGAGGGATGGAGGAAGTCGATTCTTGTTCTCCCATTTCCCGGTGCTCTGATACCATGAAAGAGTTTGAGAGGAAGAAGAGAGACGGAGCAGAGAAGATAAAAGGAAAAAGTAATTCTGTATCATTCAAAGCACAGTTACAGAGAATATATATAGACAGAGGAAAATTACAAAAGTAAATAAGTGCCGTTGTAGTATAAGCTAACTAATGACAGCTGCTCACACTTTATACCTCCTTTTAATGCTTGAATTTTACTTATTTTTTGTGAAAATAACTACTCTGCATTATTGAGGGTCCAGTACTGCTGTCTATTCTTTCAAGAAAGAAGTGGTTGATATCTGTGTTTTGTTAGGGAAGTGTAGTAGTAAAGTGAAGGAGTTATTGGAAGAAGTGAAATTAGTTTTTTTTCCTCATATGCTATGTTGTGTATTCAATGGAGAAAAAATATGTTTGCATCAAGCACAATCAATGATCCATACGGATCATACTTCCTAATGAGTTAAGCCTAGGCCGTACTCAAGTTATTAGAACAATTGTAGCCTTATAGACTCTGGCTAACTATCCCATGATTGAGCAAAGCATGGTGACTGCATGTTAGAACCTACAATAAGTGAGTTCTTTGATGGATTTTTGTTATATCACAATTGATTATAAACTTTCCAATGGTAGCTTTGAGCGGGAGGGATATGTGGTGTGGAGGACTCTTATAAATGAAAGTTTTTATTTATTTTTGGGTATATTAGAGCATGTGGATTCAACTCTGTAGCGTATAGTTGAATGAAATGTTTATATAAATACATTAATTGTTGCTCTTATCCATTGACTTAAATCAATTGTTGCTTGACAATGAGGTATCAAGAAGAACATCTCCTCGGTGAACCTTATCCTAAACTTGGTTAAATTATTTAGATTGGTTTGATATGATGACTCCTTATTTGGGTTTAATGCTTAACTTACTAAAACTCTCTTAACTTACCAAAACTCTCTTAACCAAGTTAATATTGGGGGCTTATGAAATAATAGAGATAAGATAGAACAATTTAGATCACCGTGTGATCACCACAATATAGATTTAACTATTCTTCTTCTTTCTTATCAAATAATTATACCTTAATCGCTATTCTTCATCATGTTTATCAACCAACTGTACCTTGATCATTCTTATGGATTAAAATTTTCTCCTATGAACCCACTTATTGTAGCTACACGACTAATAGAGCATGCAAGTGGGGACGAGAATGTCTGCAATGACTTCATCATTGCTTTCTTCAAGAATCTATAGTGTTTGATACATACCAAACCAACATTAAGTTGATATTTGATCTTTACCGCTCTTTGGTTCCTAAAATAAAAAAGTGAAGCGTTTTCATTGATTTGTTATTAGAAAAACTTTGGTTTTACTTGCAAGGAGATTTGGGTGAACGCATAAATTCTAGTGAATAGTGGATTCTTGTTCCACACATACTTGTGTGCTTATTTTAGCATCTTGTTAGCGGATCATTTCCTCTACTCCTTAGAATGCCGACTATTCTTGAACTATATAAATCTTGAATTTTTCATTTAGTTCGATCTTAATAAGCATATTTAGATTAACAATTTATGTTTGAAAATTTTAAGTGTTGTGTGATTTTTCTTCTCTAATGTTAGATCTGCATTAGTAATCATAGCCCTTAAGAAAAACAACTTCAATTAGCCTCTTGATAATTTATTAATAAAAATGAATGAATTGATGTTGTAGAGTACAACAACAACAACAAGCCTTTATCCCACTACGTGGGGTCGACTACATGAATTCTTTTTCTCCATTGTGCCCTGTTAAGAGACAAATTCTCATTTAAATCGCTCTGTTAAGGGTCAAATTCTCATTTAAATCTAATAAAGAAAGGTCATTTCTAATGGTTTATATCCACCTTTATTAATTTAAGTCAAATCTAATACATCTACTTTCCTAACCGGGTCATCAGAAGGCCGCCGTTTTATGTGACCAAATCATCTAAGGCGACTCTCTCTAATCTTATCTTCCATTGGAGCTACTCCAAGTCTCCAACCTTTTCACGTATATGCTCATTTCGTATCCCGTCTTTAAGAGTAAAGCCACTCATCCACGTGAGCATCCTCATCTCTGCAACACTTAATATTATACTTCTCTTTTAATGACCAACATTCTGCACCATAAAGCATTTCAGAGTATATAAAAAAAAAACTTATATTTCTTTTGAAAGTTGCTCATATTCTTTGAATATCTAAGACTTGAAGATCCAAAATGGGGTTTCGAAGTTAATCTAATTTTATCTCTGTTTGTCTATTTGAACAAAGCACCGACCCCAATGAGATAACCTCTCTTCTAGTTACTAAATTATTCAATTAGGCTCAGTGTTTCCAATTAATCCAGAACTTCTTACATCAAACAAGATGAATTTTAAGATTAAACTTTATTCTATGATATTATCATAGGATTCCTATTTTTCTATTTTAAAACAAGCCTCCAAGAAGGCTTAGTTGGTCTTTGATCTATATTTCAATTTTTTCCACTTTTTGTATGTTGTGAAAAATATCTCGATCAATTCCAAAAAATGGTTCCATAAATTGATAGAATAAGAAGTACAAGTTATTTACATTATGGAAGAAAGTATGTAAATATTATTTCCTAGTTTGATAAGAATTATTCCTCTCTTTTATTTTTTCAAATCAACTACATTTAGATGGATTCTAACATCAGATTTTTTTATTTTAGTTATGATCATGAATTGAATTATTGAATAAAAAAGGAGTTTAGAAATAAGAAAACATATCAATTAAAATAAGAAAAATCAATGGTCATTATTTTCATGATTAACCTAGTTATAAAATTCATACATTTTTTAAAAATTTTAATTCTCAATTCATGTTACAAGAATTCTTAATAACAACAATGACAATAAGCTTTTATCTCACTATGTGAGGTTGCTACATAAATCAACTTTTTTTATTATGTTCTATTAAGAGTAAAATTGCCATTTAAATCAATAAAAATGTCATTTTTAATATTTTATAACCAACTCTTTTTAGGTCTACCTCTATATTTTTTAACATAGACCGGCTCTAATACATCTACTCTCCCAACTAGATCATCATAAGGTTAACGTTTTATGTGACCAAATCATCAAAGGAAGCTCTCTTTAGTGTTATCTGCCACTGGAGCTACTCCAGCCTTTTCACTTATATACTCGTGTCACATTTTGTTTAAGTGTAAAGCCATTCATCCACTTGAGCATCCGCATCTCAACAACATTTAATATGCTCCAATTTTAATGGCCACCACTCTGCATCATAAAGAACTATAGATCTCACCATCCTTTTATAAAATTTTCACTTGAGTTTGAGGGATATTCTATCACACAACAGGCCCGATGCATTCCTCCATTTCAACCATCTAACTTGAATTCTACTGATAATATCGCCTTCTATTTCACTATTGCTTTGAAAAATAAACTCGAGATATCAAAAATGTGTACTCATTTTAATGATTTGGTCATCTAATTTCACATTTCCACCACTAGATCCATTATCATTAAAATTATTTTTCATGTATTTAGTTTTAACTCTACTCAAATGAAAACTTTTAGACTCTAAAGTTGATCTCCATAATTCTAGTTTTTCTTTAACTATGTCTCTAGTTTTATCAAGAAAAAGAATATCATCAACAAAAAGCGTACAACAAGGTACATCCTATTGAGAATGTTTTGAAAGAACACCCATGACTAAATTAAAAAGATATTAGCTTAAAGCTGATCCTTGATGTAATCTAATTGGAATAGGAAAATACTTGGTCAAACCATCTTGTGTTTGAACACAAGTACAAGTAACAACTCTTATATACATATCTTTAATGGTTTTATTATAACTATGTTGCACCGATACACCTATTTATGAAGGTGTGTTATATCATATACGTGTTGGAAACGGATACGCGTCGGATACCACATAGCCGTATCCAATTAAAATACTATTTAATTTCAAAAGGACACGCATATCAGATACACGTGTATTGCGTGTCCGTTGTAAAATGAAAAAAACCCGAAAAAAAGACGCATTGTATTTTATTCCGCGGCCAAGTTTCATCCTCATCTTGTTGTGAAAGAAATTGGAGCATATGCTCTTTCATCCAATCAATGAAGAGAAATAAACTTATTTCACAACGGGCTGAAGATTTAGTTTATGTGCATATAAACCTTTGACTTCTAACAAGGAAAACTCCAACTTATATGAAAGGAGATAACAAGATGTGGGATATTGCTGGAGATGGATTTGAGTCTCTTGATGATATTGAAATGTTATAAATTGCTAATCTTTCACTTGATGAGCCTGAATTGAAAGCTATGATATTTATTGAAGATGATATAGAAGTTCAAAGACAAACCACTGAAGAAGCTAATCCTATCATTCCTTCTATTAAATAGTTGAAATTTCATATGCTAGACAATTAATGTCTATGTTTTTTGTTCTTGGTTAATGCTTACTTTTATTTTGATATTATAAGCTACAAGGCTACAAATGATGTTGTTTTTATTTTTTTTGCCATTTCAAATATCATGCTTTGATTGCTTTCTTAATTTTTATGTATGATTTATAAATTATAATGTCGTTTCTGCGCCGTACCCATATCATGTATTTTAAGAATTGACGTGTTCTGTATCCGTATCGTGTTGTATCCGTGTCGCTGTATCCGTATCGGTGCAACATAAATTATAAGCATTGTTAACTCCTTTCTGTTCTAGAACTCTTCAGAGTAATTCTTTTGGAACTTTATCATATGTTTTCTCTAAATTACTAAATATCATATGTAGATCCTCCTTACACTCTCTATACTTCTCCATCAAACCTCTCAACAAATGTATAACTTTCATAATGGACCTACTCAGTATAAATCCAAATTGATTTTGAATAATATTAGTATCACGTCGTAACCTATGCTTAATTACTTTCTCCCATAATTTTAATATATGACACATTAACTGAATTTCTCAATAATTTGTACATTTTGCCCACTATTTTTATTCTTGAAAATAGAAACCAATACACTTTTTCTTCACTCTTTCTTCTTAGTCAAACCAATTTTGTACTATTTTGACTCTCCAAGAACATATTTTGCAACATTATTAATATCACTAATTACTTTTTCTCACATAACACTAAGATTCTCATGAACAATCCTAATCTTAAGATCTTAAATTTAATCTCAAAAATATTTTTATTTGCCTTCTTTAAAAACCCCAATCTAATTTTAGGATAATGATAAAAGAATTTCTCAATGAAAATAAAATGAACATAACTAGGATTCTCAATGCAGCACAATTCATGATTACTGATTAGATTATGTTGCGGATTGTCATTTAAAGGTGATATCCTAGCTTATCCTTGCTTAGTTTTCACCACAATTCAATGAAGCTCTAGTGTTTCACTCAAGGGGGTCTCTTAATGCGAAGAGGAATTTGAAGGGGAAGACAAGAGAATTGATATACATAATGATTTGTGGAAGAATATCTATTATTTGTTTACATGAAATAAAACAGAAATATTGTGCAACGTGTTTACTTGCTATTGCTGCTACGTAATCTCTCTTTCAAATGATTTCAACAATTGGATAAGTTGATTCGAGATTATGAGGCTGTTGATTTAGCCTGGGGAAGGTATCTATAAATAGCATTTGAAGCAAGTATCTTCAAATGATTTGAAGCATGCTAACATTGTTATATAGGTATTTTTATTGTTTAATATTTGATGTAATTGTGCAGCTGCTTCTACTTCGTATTTTACTTATTATTTTGAATTAAAGTATTTCTTGGAGAAATCTTTTGATGCCCAGCTTTGCAATTATCTTCTCCTTAATTCTGTTTGTTTTCCTCCCTTCGATGACTAATTTCGACTTCTTATGCAACCGCTAAGGTTTCGTTTGGGACGGCTTTTTTACTGCTTCTCAAAGCAACTTTGTAGTGCAAAAATTTTAAATTTTGCATTACAAAGTTGTTTTAAGAAACAGTAAGAAAGCCACCCAAACGAAGCCTACATTGAGCTTAGTTGTGGAATTAAGATTTGAAAGCAGGAGACGAAACAAAAAGATTATGATGCCATCATGTCTATGGTGTATTTACATTTTAATCAATTGTATCATGTGAAAACATCTTTGCTAAGGGGTGAAATTTTTGTAGGGCATATGTTGTAATATATAATATAAAAGGCTGTTTGGCCCAAATTTTGGTTGGAGTAGGACCATCTCAATCCCCTCTAACATGGGAGCTCTTGAATGGTACAGTTTTTTACATTTTGTGCCATTTAACTTTGCACTTATTGAAAATGTTTTGTTAATTTTTGGAGTCTATTTTTGGCTCTAGGAAGGAAAAAGTGTTGCATAAACTTAGTCCCTATTCGGCTGCGAGTCGAGCCCTAGAAAAGGAGAAATTATTCTGTGCGGTCATCGGACGGCGTCCAAAGACGAATCAGGATGCGCCATGTCATTTTTTTTGCTGTGTACCGGGTGACGTGGCGCATCCCGATTCACCTCTGGACCGTCCAGTAATCGCACAGAATAATTTCTCAAGCATCCATAACCAGGTATCTTTTCATTAAGGATGTTTTGAGATTTCACTTATTTTTGACTAAACTTTTCTTTATAGAATGGAGGTGCCATTTTTATGCCCTATTTTAGACAATTAGGCTTGTTAAAAATCTCCGCAATATAATCATAGTGAAATTTATAACAAAAGTAATGCGGTGTAACCATCATCGAGTGAAATCTCAACCATTTTTATGCTGTATTTTAGACATTCAGATTGTTAAATCTCCGCACTAAAATCATAGTGAAATTTACAACAACAATCATGCAATGTAGCCATCATTAAGTGAGCATGTAAATTTTTTATTTTTCATTTTATGTGATGATCTTCGTTCTACGTTCTTATTTCAAAAATTTTTGCTCCAGTGATTGTATTAAGGCTTCTTTTGGGACAGCTTTCTTATTTTTTTCTAAAGTAATAATTTTGAACATAATTTTTATATTAAAGAACTGCTTTAAAAAGTAGCAAGAAAGTCGTTTGAAACGTAGCATGAGTTTTGCCCATTTGCCATCATGTTTACCATCTATACTTTTTCATTTATCTGCAGCTTCTCACTTTCTTACATCCAACATCAAGAATTTCCACTTCCAACAATTTCTTTCAACTTATTAACAGTAAAGCAGAGATGGTGACCAACCACAAGCACAGCAATTTCCTTCAGCCAGTCAAGGCCTGTGAGCATAACAAAGCAGCAGGCATGAAAATGTTAGTCTTCTCCATCCATGATGATTAACATCTGAACTTCACTACTTACCACTACCAAACTGATCTTCTGTGGTTAACATTTACTGCATTTCTGCCACTTTGTATCCTCTTCAATATCTTAGTTATTTAGTTTATCACAATAACTCTTTTTTATCAAGAGATCTCTAATTAAACAGTAATTAAGCAGACATTTGATTATATGATTACCTATCTATGATTTCATATCACAAGCTTCAGTTGGCTCAAAATAATCAGTAATTCAAATTGTACTATTCATTATATAGTGATTTGAAGGTAGATTGTTGTAAATTATTTTACTTTGGTTTTATAGCTGCTCAGATTAATAGTTATATTGATTTCATTGCAATATGAAGGTTATCGAACACAGTTCATCTTGATTTGTTGGTTGAGAGCATTGGTTATCAACCAAGAGGTCTTCGATTTGAGTCTTATGTATGTGCTGTGTATATGTGAGTTTGACTTAATTGGCCCAAGACTATCTCCAACTGAACTGCATACCACCGTATGTAATCGGTCATTCGGTCCATTCGAACTCCAAATTGCAGGTCAAAGTTGGTAGGTGAACAATGCGATGCCAATATTGGCGTCTGATTATTCACCTATGCCAAAAAATTTGGCCACGGGATTTGCCGAAGAAGTGCGCGAAAGAGGAGAAAATGGTTATCTTTGCAGGAAGCACGATAAAGAAAAGAAAAAATGTCGTTCGATTGGAGATGAATTACCACATTTTGAAATTTTGCTATATTTTGGAATGAAAAATGAGTTTTTCTGTTGGAGATGTCACTCTCCAAAAAATGAAGGGCAATTTTTAAGACTAAGCATGATTAAAGTCTTA
>NW_021319523.1:2727747-2731759 GCF_001605985.2 Dendrobium catenatum | reverse complement strand
CGCTACACAATACAAAGTCTTGATGCAACAAATAAATTTCCCATTGCTTTAAGGCTCGAATGACAGCGTATAGCTCTTGCTCGTAGGCGGACCATTTCTGTCTAGTGTCACTTAACTTTTCACTAAAGAACGCCACAGGTTTGCCTTCTTGCGAAAGAACTGCTCCGATCCCCACAGAGGATGCGTCTGTTTCCACGGTAAAAACCTTGTTGAAGTCAGGTAACGACAACACAGGGGCTGAGATGAGTGCTTGTTTGATTGCTTCAAAGCTCTTCTGCTGATCTGTACCCCAATGAAACTCCTTTGTCTTTAGACAATCAGTCACTGGCGCCATTAACACACTGAAACCTCGAATAAATTTTCGATAAAAATTTGCCATGCCGTGAAAACTTCTTACTTCAAAAAACGAGGTAGGAGATGGCCAGTCACGAACAGCAGCAACCTTCGCAGGGTCCATGCGAACGCCAGTGGCATCAATGATAAATCCAAGGAAATGAACTTCTCGGACAGCAAGTTCGCATTTGGAAAGATTGAGGAATAGGCGTTGCTGCTTCAGAATATCAAACAGTGTTTGGAGGTGCTTCAAGTGACTCTCCCAACATTTACTGTAAACTAAGATATCGTCAAAGTAAACGATACAAATTTTCCCTAGATGGGGCTTCAAGATTTCATTCATCATTCTCATAAAAGTGGATGGTGCGTTGCACAAGCCAAAATGCATGACTTTCCATTCATATAACCCTTGCGGTGTCTTGAATGCTGTTTTCCACTCATACCCGGGCCGAATTCGGATCTGGTGGTAACCACTTCGCAGATCGAGCTTGGAAAAAAAGGATGACCCCGTGAGCTTATCCAACAATTCTTCAATACGGGGAACTGGAAATCTATATTTTACTGTGATTTTGTTGATGGATCTACTATCCACACACATCCGCCAACTCCCGTCCTTTTTAGGTACAAGTAACGCCGGAACAGCGCAGGGGCTCAAACTGGTTTGTATGAATTGCCTTTTCAGCAAATCATCAATTATCTCTTGGAGAATGAGCTGTTCCTTTGGATTCAACCTGTAATGAGGCAGGTTTGGTAACACAGCACCGGGTACTAGATCAATGTGATGTTGTATACTCCGTAGTGGCGGTAACTCATCAGGCAGATTGTCGGGAGCAATCTCACGGTAATGCTGCAGCAAATTGTGAATCTTACTGTTCAGCTTAGTAAGGGGTGAGCCTTGGCTTTGTTCGGTTACCAACAATGCATACATGGGAGCTTGCTCCTTCCAGCAGTGAAGGAGGCCAGCCCCCGAAACAATTTGAACAGCGGACTGACGGGGCTGCGGGGTCAAGTGCGTTTTTGTTTCTGTGACTGTGGGTAGAAGCCGGAGTCGACGTCCTTTCCACTCGAAAGAATACACGTTAGTTCGACAGTCGTATATTGCACCCACATCAAATTGACAGGGCCTTCCCAATATCAGATGACAGACGTCCATATCAAGGACGTCACATAAAACTTCACAGACATATTGCTTCCCTATGGAAAATGTGACCCGGCACGATTCCGAGACCAAAATATCCATTCCCCGCTTAACCCAACTTATCTTATACGGGCGAGCATTCTTGGTAGTATTCAGCTGTAAACTTTGCACTACAGCCCTGGAGATCACATTCTCAGTGCACCCGTTGTCGATCAAAAGATCGCATACTTTACCGCCTATTGTACAGCGGGTTTTAAAAATGGAGTGGCGTTGTGAATCAACGGTCTGACGCGGAGCCAAGAGCAATTTTTCTAACACACAGACTAGAGACTCACCCTCATCTGCATGCACATCCTCCGACTCTCCATCTGGGTTTACATCATCAGCATCTGGGTCACCTTCCTCTTCACCTTCGGCTAGATTAATTTGCTGTCTCTGTGGGCACTCATTCGACTTGTGGCCGGGTTGGAAACAACGGAAGCATTTGAGTGTAGAAGGCTTGGCGTATGGATTTTCCTTGGCTATAACTTTCGGTTTTGGTTGCATCCGGGGGTCTGAGGAGTTGAAGTTCTGGGGCGGACCCTGAGCTGACGGGCCAACAGTCGGTGCTGTTTTGATAGCAGGATTGCTACCCTTTCCGGACACACTAGCTTCCTGCCAATGCCGACGATTATAAGAATTTTTGGCTAACCGTGTCTGCTGCATTTCTACCTTCATGGCTAGATTCACTGCTTGAGCCATCGACCACACGGAATTTAATTCCAGTCGGTCTTGGATGCTGTCCTTTAATCCCCCAATGTAACGGGCCACTAGGTGATTAGCGGATTCATTTAGATTGTTTCTAGCCGACAATCTATGAAACTCTTCCGTGTAGTCGCTCACAGACCTTGTTCCTTGGCAACAATGTTGATATCTCATGTATAAAATCTGCTCATAATCTGTTGGCAGAAATTGGGCTCTCAAAAGCTGTTTCAAGCGGTTCCAGCTCCGCACTTGCCCTTTGCCTTCCCTTTGTCTCATCTGTAACATCTGTGCCCACCAGGCACTTGCTCCACCTTTCAAACGACAAGCAACATATCGCACTTGCTTGTCTCTTGGAACTTCCATGTAATCGAAGAAGTTCTCCACCGATTTCTCCCAATCCAAATAATCTTCTATATGCATACGACCGTCGAAATAGGGAATGTCAAGCTTAGCCTTGAATTCTCCTTGCGGAAAATGTGGAGGAAAGGGTCTTCGATACCTCTGGCATCCTACCGGCTGCTGGTTGAATTCATCGGCTTCGTCTGAACCGAGCAAATCGTTTTCCTGCGGGTACTGCAGTTCCTCCTCTGAATCTGAAAAATCCTGAAAAATTGCCTGTGTGTGACGGAAGGGTCTTGCTGTATTTGCACCTCTACGCCGTAAAGGTCGAATTCCCGTGGGATCAACTTGCGGTGTTTGGATCGGTGGTGGTCTCGCACGGATGAGATTAAACTCACGGAATATGTCCACAGCTAACTTCTGCACTTCGGCCGATAGCTCATCCAGCCGGCGCTCAAAAGTTTTCTGGTTTGCCCAAAGTGCGTCGAGACTCCGCACTTCTTCGGTAATGGGTTCTTTACCACGATCTGCCATTCCCAAGTCAAGCAAGGCTTTGATACCAACCTAATGCCGCTGAGCTCCTCCTCGATAGGACGTCGGCTACCTGCAAGGAAAAGCTGGCTAGCTTGCTCTCAGTAATGATTTTGATGCCGCTAGCACCTCCTCGATCGAGCGTCAACCACCTGCAAGGAAAAATAAACAGAACAGGCACAAGACAGCCAATGCCGGGTAACGCCTGAACCTTGTATGTTCAGGTTCTTCACTATTCTGTGGTAAAAGAGGTTTTCAAAAACAAGGAGTCTGCCTTCTTCTCCCAGTCCCCTCATCTATATGCAATTTCCTATTGCTTCCAGAAGAAACGAAAAATACTATAAAACGAAAGAAACAGCAAAATAAAACTAGTGGGTACGTGAAAACTAGAAATGGAAAAGGGCATCGTGGCTGTCAGCAAAACCGTTGGGGAGCGTATGGTGTCTCGCGTATCCTCATACGCTATAATGCACTGCATCAGTCTTCCCCCGCTTCAGAAGAGCTCGACTCCGACGAGCTAACGTATATGATTGCATCATCAGGAGGTGAATAGGCAGTTATGTCCGAAACATTAAATGTTGTAGACATGTTCAAATCTGCTGGTAAGGCGACGATGTAGGCATTATCATTGATTTTAGCAGTGATAGGTACTGGACCAAATTTTCGACGCATCAGCTTCGAATGAGTTCCCGGCGGATAGCGCTCCTTTCGCAGACGGACCATGACCAAATCTCCTACATTGAAAAGCCGCTGCCTGCGGCGACGATCAATAGTCTCCTTGTACTTCTGATTTGACTTCAGAATTTGTTGCCTAATTTCCGCCAACATGTCTGTATAGTCCTCAGTAAATGAAGTGGCAGCTGGAGCTTTGCACTTCGGCAAAATGGCAACATCGAGAGTCGTATTTGGTGCCTTGGTATACACAAT
>NW_021319523.1:2724427-2727647 GCF_001605985.2 Dendrobium catenatum | reverse complement strand
CCATTCGTGAAAAGAGACGTGAAATATCAAAATTATACCGAGTTTGGATCGGGTCGTCGGGCTGCTACGTGGCGTTAAATTAATGATGGCCGAACCTATATAAACATTCGGTCAGAGGACCTAATAATTGTTCTGGTCCAAGACCCCATATGAAGTTCAGAGATATAGCAGACTGATGGCGGGCCCAGTCCCAACCACCTGTTCGTGTGTACAAAAGTGCTTAAGTGGAGGTTCTTGGATGAAGGATTACCAAAGTGGGTTTTAAAATAATATGCCAATGCGGCTCGGTTGCCATGAATCTGTAAGTATTTACTCATGTATTTGACTCATATTCCATTCCATGCGGCTTACATCTAATTTTCCCTGTACGAATTCTGAAGAGACACAGAATGTTTACTTCAAGTTTACACTCCTTTTACACTCACCTTTTACTTTACTTCAAACAAAACATAAAAAGTTCTTAAACCCTTGCATTTGAATTACTTTACACTCTAAATACAAACAACTAAATAATCCCTAAACTAATTCATATTTATGTTCTAAATTGTCTTGAATTTTGATTGAAATCTTTTTTGGCCTTATTTGACAATATTGCAAAAATGCTTTCAATTTAAGACACATTTTAGTGTAAATATAAGTAACTCACATGTGCTTTTCAATATTCTTACTATTATCAATTTAGTATGTTGTACTTTTGTCCTAAGATATCATAAGTAAAGCTCTTGTTGGAGATGAAATATGAATGAATTGGCAAAGTTGAATGGAAAGGGAAGTAACAACAAGGAAATCGAATCAAATCTATATGAGAATGGTAAGAGAGTGCCTTTTAAACCTTAGCATTAAGACCTAGATGATTATACATCATTAAAAATTGATCAAATTGGATAGAAAGGTTGTCAACAAAATAGTTCGAAAAGAATCATCTCTTCTTCTTTATTTCTATGAATTCAAGTATATCATATCCATCAAACCGTAATTAACAAATATAATGGTATTGAGATATATATATTTCATCCGTAAATATTGTGTTAATTGTTATTTTTTCAGTTATAAGTACATTTTCATTTCTAAGTTTGGCTATGGAACGTTGTAAAGTTTTATTTATTAATTTCAAATTATGTTTCTAATGTACAACTTACTAAGGAATTTGTTACAAAAAATAGCATTTCAAGCAATTCAGTACCAGTAATGTATTTTAGGCTTCGTTTGGGACGGTTTTTTTATTGCTTTCTAAAATGGAGTTTTAATACAATTTTTTTTATTTTTGTAATAAACTCCGTTTTAGAAAGCAATGAAAAAGCCGTCCCAAACGAAGCCTTCATGTGCGAAGCAACTGCAGCTCAATACTAATACTCTTTTTTTAATCAAGTACCAACAATATGATTTAATGCTCAAATCAGTTCAATACTAATATTTTTTTTTTAATTCAATATTTCAATTCTCAAATAGCTCTTTCATATTAATTGACGTTTTGCCTCTTTGTTAATTTTCTTGTATGGATTTTACTTTGGAGCCTTTCCCAATCAACAAACATTTAAGGATCCATTTGTCTATTAAAATTTTGTCTCTTTATTGTGTCATTGAGTATTTGCGGCAGTAGAGAAATATAAATTTTAGCGTCTTAACATTTTACAAAGATCCAACACGCAAGCAGATAAGAGAGAGAGAGTGTGTAGCGTTCATAAGAGACACTAGAGTTTTTATGTGGAAACCCCTAAAAAGGGGGAAACCCACTAGGCATGGACAAGTTTGATTGAATCTACTAGCATTTGCAGTTGATTACAAATGAGGCCCTTCTTAGGGAGAAAGCCTTGGCTTCATGTTACAAATGTACATCATATAAAAGCACATTACATGGCAGGAGTTACAATAATCAACATAGACATATTTGTTTGGTCGGCAGGACCTTAGTTGATAGGATAGAGGTCGGAAAGACTGTGGTAGGTAGGAGACCGTGGTCAGAAAGACCATTGTCCAGTGATGTAGGCCCGATGTAAGTCAGGGTGTCGGGTGGTGGTATGGAGGAAGTCAGGGCCTCAGGTGGTGGTCCGACGAAAATCCGGGCGTCAGGTAGTGATCCGGTGGAAGTCTAGGCCTCAGGTGCTGGTCTGGCGAAAGTTCAGGTGTCAGGTGGTGTTCCGACAGATGTTCGGGCTTCAGGTGGTGGTCTGGCAGAAGTTCGGGGGTCAGGTGATGGTCCGGCGGAAGTCTAAGCCTCAGGTGGTGGTCCGACTAAAGTTCGGGCTTCAGGTGGTGGTCCGGCGAAAATCTGGGGGTCAGGTGGTGGTCCGGTGGAAGTCTGAGCCTCAATTGTTGGTCCGGCAGAAGTCCGAGCATCAAGTGGTGGTTCTACGAGGAGGTGAGGGCCTCAAGTGATGGTCTGGTGGAGGAACAACGTCAGGCGGTGGTGCGGTTAATTAAGCTTAGGCGGTGGTTGAAGAGGAGCGAGGTGGGAAGAGCGATCTCTGGTCTCTTGCTTCGATGCCCCTTTTCAAGAGAAAGGAGAAGTCTATTTATAGATTTCTGGAGTGCATGACCCGTAAATAGGTGAGAGATCAAGGGTAAATTGGGAGTGGTTGGATGGATGACCGATATTGAATCCCTTGATTGTGGACTGTTTGTCAGACATTTAAAGGTCTTAGTGATGTCGGAATTTAGTGAACTTGGGCTCGTTGGATTCGTCTCGTAAGGCCGCTCGATTTGTCTATAAGAAAGTCATGTTTGAAAACCGTTTGGTATTCAAAATTGTGGTTTGAACCCTCCAACAGCGCTTTGGAGGGTTCAAACCACAATTTCGAAATTGTGATTTGAACCCAATTTGGGCTCAGATTGAGTCGATTTTGGTGTCGCTGGGTTCGTATTTCCGAGCCGCTTAGTTCGACTATAAGTTTGCTAAAATTTTGAGTTTGGATGGTTACAATTTTAATTTTGGAAGTTTCCAACTTAAATTTTCCTCAAAATGCGTGCCTGATCAAGATAATTTTTTGATGATATATCACTCTTAAAATGATTTTTTTTGTATGTCATCAGATTCGACCTATATTTAACTGGTCGAACCATGAACCTCTCCTATTTTCACAAACTTCAATATATACTAATATACTAATATTAAATTATGGTTTATTATGATGCACATAAAAAATTTAAACTATTTATTTTTAAGTTAAATAAATCTCAGGCATGCCATTTCGTGGTTCTTCAGATCCTGCTACCACTATAG
>NW_021319523.1:2708802-2719283 GCF_001605985.2 Dendrobium catenatum | reverse complement strand
GAAGCTTGGGAAATTTTCTCTATGTTAGAAAGGCTTTTAATATTGAAAGTTTCTCAATGTCTTGGAAGTGTTTAAGATGTGGAAAGTTTTATGCGATAAGTTGAATAATATGTTGTGGATTACTTCTTAATTTGAAAACCTCATTCATGCTAGTTATGCAAGTTTGTTGGAGATATTACATGATTCTATTACTTTCTTAGCAGATGATTTATCTTCTCATATGGATTCTAGCTAGGATCTCAATATCTTTGTGTCGTCACTGGAGTGCATTGCTAATCACAAGTTTTTGACAAAGTGTTGTACATTTGGCATGAGAACAAATTCATGAAGTTGGGTTGCAAACTCTTTTAAAATGTTTGACGGTTTAATGTATAGAAGTTGGAGGCTTGTTGGAAGGTAATCATGTGTTCTATGTCTTGAATAATGTGACATTGTGTGATGGCATGCTATTTCTCTCTTGAGTTTGGAAACAAAATAATGACATAAGAATTTCTCAAATACATTTGGTATAAGTGTTGAGCTTGAAAAGTCTTGTGCTTTAGAATTTTACCCTTGTCTGCTCACACATGGTACAAAATAAGGTTGAGTAGTTACATAGGTGGTTCCTTTTGAATCTTGAAAATGTTGCATGTTCTATGTTGAAAAGTTCTGTGAGTTTGTTGAAGAATTTGTCTCGCTAACATAAATGGATATGTGGTTGTTACTTTATTTCAGGATTTTTTTTCTACACTTCATTGTTTTGTTTTTCTTTGAAAGGAAATCTCTATTTAATAAAGTTTGTTCCGTGACACAAAATTTATTGAAACTGTAACTTTTATGAAGAAGAAGTTTGTGAGTTTGATTCAAACCGATACAATGATACACGCTTTATACCAGGTAGATTTCTTTTAATGTTAAATGAAAGTGTGTTGTGGATTTCCTTATTCTCTTAAGTATATATTTGTGAACTTCTTTAGAGCTTTTGGTGGCATGTAGCATGAAAGTGGTATACCCATGTTGTTGAAATTATTTGAAGTGCTTTGAGAATCTTGTTAATGGAGAAAGTTTTTGTTCCCTTCATGTACATTCTTGATATGATTTAAAATGATAGAATGACCTTAAATTGCTATGAATCTTTTATACGAGCGATTTCATGCTCTCAGAATTTTGTTGAAGAGCATTTGTGGTATTTATTGCCTGTTCGATAACAAGGGTTATTGTATGCTTATGTTTGGACACTACACTTGCATTTAATATTAAGCACTTATGAGTTTAAGTCAGAAAGACCTTTTCATATACACTTGTTGGCATGTAACATGATGAATAAAATTTGTTGAAGAATCTTATAAATTGTTTCACGATTGGAAGGCTGTTATGACTCACCTTATGTTGGCTCTCATAACTTGTTCTATGTAAAAAAAAAGAAAATGTCATAGGTCATTTTATATTGAAGGATTTTGTGGATGATTTTTGTATTAGAAAGTATTGTGAGTTATTTTATGTCAAAAAGATTTTATGAATAGCTCTTTTATTGGAAACTTCACGAAAAGCTTTATATTGTTTTGTGTGGTGAAGCTTTACACTAGGTTTCTTTTATCACGAAAAGCCTTTGTGAAGCTTTCTTTTTGGAGATTTTGTTTGTACCCCACGCTAAATAAAATAGAACACTTGATTGTCTTTTGTGTCAAAAAAGAGTTTTGGTAGATGATTTGTGTAGTTTGATGTAGTATTTCATTTAGAAGCTTTCATAAATTCATAAACATGCTAATATATGTATGAATGTCTAGAGGGTTAGAAGTGAACTTTCTTTTATCCCCTATAACACTAATGACACCTAAGGACAAGAATTAAGGACCGAGTCTTAGGTAATATAGACTTAGGATGCATGATCCTTATAGGATAGAGACATCAAAACATGGAAAACTTAGTGACATATTTTCATAGGTTTGTGGTGCCTTAATCTACTAATAATCAACCAATAAAATCAATCCTAATTCAACTCTAAAAAAAATGCACTAAAACACCTAATTTTGTATTCAAATCGTAACTAATTTTTAATAATCACTAAAATGTAAAACCTAAATCAAATTCAACAAATCTCTTAATCAACCTCTAACAAATTTAAAATTTAAAAGATGTAGATTGAGTTAGGAGGGCAAACATAAACTAAAATTTATTAAGCTAAAGTCTTCTAAAACCCAAATCTACTAACTTACCTAAGTCTTAATCAAACCTTAAGTTAATATCTTAAAACCAATCAACAAATCTTTTAATATAACTATATCAACTTGGTTTTTAGGATGGACTACTCCGGGGTTATATTTTTTTTACTTACCTGCATTTCTTTTATGAATGATATCTACGCTCATTTTCATATTTCTATATTATCTTATCTTGCGAGGTACATCGAAGCCTAATGATTGAGGATCGAGCGACATCATTTTCTTATAAGCTTTTAAGTAGCAGTGCCACAACCAGGTACATCGGGTCTTGCACGATCAAGAATCAACGGACAATTTGCTTGCTTAGAGCTTTTAAGTGGCAGCGCCAGAGTCAGGTATAATTTCTGCAACTTGTAAACTCCTAATTACATATCAAAACTGCTATACATCACACATATCTAGCTTGTTAATAGGTATTCTAGCATATTTATGTAGCTAGCCATAGGTTAGTGCACTAACGAAGCTTGAGCCCTATAGGTTAAAGCTTCCCCCCCCCCCCTTTAGTGAGCTATAGAGACCCTTATGGTCACCTTAGGCCTATAGAGTAGGCCCACCCATTTGTACCATTGGACATCATTGTTTTCCCACACGAAGTGAGCATCGATAGGATTTTTGACCTTTTCTGGTTTTGGGTTTGATACCCCCCCCCCCACCTTCTGTGAGCCCTAGAGACAATCAGGATCATTTAGGCTTATAGAGTATGCCACTTATTGTTCTATGGGCATCATTATTTTCTCACACAAAGTGGGCACCGTTAGGATGATTTTTCTATTGTGATGTAATACGGATACCTTGCCTGGAGGGTATCTGATGTGTTTATTTATTTTTTATGTACTCTGGATGTCATGCATGCATTTTTTTTACACACCTTACTTCACACTACACTTCACTTACATGCATGCATTACATCAGTAGACCTAGGGATATTTTGTATCTATTTTATATATCATACATGTCGCTAGGTATATGCTTTGCATATTATAGAGCTACTGATTGAAACCTTTTAAACTACACATCCTTGATTTCTTAGGATAGAGCTTTCCTATCTTGTATACATATAGAGCGATTGATTGTATTTAGGATGTTAGTTGGCAGCTCACTCCAGGGTTTGACTTAGGACTTTATGAAATTCACTTAATTGGATAAAATGAATTTTAATAGAAGGAAATTTCTAAAGGACATCAAAGAATTATATTTTAAATATTATGAGAGGAGAAATATCAGTTATTTTGTTAAATGAAATAATTATTACTTAGAGTTTGGGTCTAGGTAGAGGGATTATCCATTTGATTTGGATCAAATGGATAGACTTTGTCTTTTGAGGCCAAAGAGGAAGAAGCTCCGATTGAATTTGGGTCCAATAGAAGAGCTAAGATGGATAAAGATCATTCACTTGATTGAAGATCAAGTGAACAAAGATGGCACATACCCCAAGTTTTGAAGCTAAGGGTAGAATAAATCTTGTAGCTTTTAGGCTTTGGGAAGGAGATGTTCCTTTAGCTTTGAGGCTATAGAAAAGAAAAGAAAATGTTCAGCCTATAACTTTTGTACGAAGGGTTAAAGAGTTCTTCTTAGTTTTGAAGCTAAAAGAGGAAGGAATAAAATTCATAGCTTCGAGGCTAAGAAGTTGGAAGACCGCTATTGTAGAGAAGCTCACCAAGATCTACATGGATAATATTATTAAATTGCATTAAATTCATATAATTATTGTGTCTAGTCAAGAAAAATGTTAGCTCTTATATTATGGTAAAAAATTGTAAGAAAATTCGGATTTAAGATTAGACTTCAGCATTATATTTCATTTTTGGTTGGACGGTCAGCCAAAGCATATCATTCAAATATTAGGAGATTTGTTGAGAGCTTATATCTTTGGCTTTGGGGTAGTTGGAAAGATTATATTACACCTATGTAGGTTGCTCATAATAATTGTTTTAAAGCCAATATTGTGATTTCAAAAGATATAATGGAAAGATTGAAATCCTAAACTTATAATTATTATTCAATAATCAATAGAAACGATCAGAGCTAATTTAAATTTAAAATATAAAAGTAAATTCACAAATTTCATTTTATTAAAATATAAATACAATAATCCAACAGACTTCCAATCACTTATACACCAAAATAATTTAAAACTATAATACAAAAATGATCCATCAAATTTATAAACTCAAAAGCTTATGCTTTTAGGCCTTTCGACTCTTGGGGCCTTTACCTTTCTCAAAATAATAGAAAAATATTATAAACACAACTAGCCTAGTATACTTCTTTTTCAACCCATTGCGGATTTTAATATGCGAGAAAAAAATATTAAATTGCAATATAATTTAAAAAGGTAATCACTTATAAATAATAAATAAAGCATATCATAACCCAACCCGATAAGACCTATATATCGAACTTGTAACAACTTGTTAGGCCGGCTGGACTGGTCCAGGTTGACCGGTCCTGTTTTACGGCAAGCGGAACCAGAGAATGGGAGGGGGCGGAAGCCCTGTGGGCCCCAGCTTGCATTAAATCATGTTTTGGGAGGGAAATTTTGAATAGAAGGGTTGTTTAAGAATTTTTTATTTCTCCTTTCGCTTTAATTAATTACTAATGCTATAATTAGAGTTTCATCTTAAATTTGAATAGAATTTTGAGATCTAGGGTTTGTGTCTGAGATTCTAAGCTTGGATAGAGATTTTGGAGAGTTTTCCTTCCTCTCGAATTGAAGGGAATTGTATCGTTGGCATTGTTATCTATCTACTCATGGAAGACAAGTTCATTGCTTGATTTCCTTCATATTTCCTTTGTTTTTCTATTATTTTGGCTGTTTTTTCTGCTGCAAACAACAATACCTGGTTGTTTGTACATCAATTTGGGTTAGGTTTGCTTGCAAACTCAAGTATTACCTTAGGGTTACCTGCGAACTCAAGTATTTCCTATCACAACCCAAATGTTTAAAATAAACTTTTTAAAATATAAATATTCTAGGTTGAGCGTTGCGACAATGTTCTTGCGAGCATAGCAACGCTAAGAGAGCTGCAGTGCCGAAAAATGTCGTTGCGGCATTGAAGGATCTGTTCTACAATAACTCTAGGGATGACATTCAGCGCCCTAGAGATAATGAAGAATAATGGCAAGATAAAGATTAAAAACTAATTGGATGATAGTTGGGGTTAAATTTAAAACTAATGATTAATTGATCGACAATTGGGATGGAAGAATGACAATATCATATCAAAGATTAAAAACTCATTTTTAAAGCATGCATGCAATAATATGATAAACCTATGTTGAATCTTATGTGCTTCAATGAAGTTTCGAGGACAAATGGTATGCTATAGTTCTCTACTTTTTTATTTTTGTAGTAAGATGTCATATTTTGCCAGCTTTAATAGGTCGATAACTTGCAGCAAGCATTCTCGATGAATCATGAATAATTAAAATAAACAATCTATTTAAGGATAAAAATTACAGCTTCACAAATATTTTACAATCAGTTTCTGGATAGATACAACTAATATTTATATCTCCAAAATAAAGAAAAAAAAAGTTTCCTTAACTAAAATTTTAACACAATGTTGGATACAAATAGGTATTCCCAAGCAGCTCTAACGTGAAAAAATTACATTTAACAAATATGAATATACATATGACAAGCTATTAAAAGAAATAATTATTAAGGTTCATTAAATTTTTATTAGAATGCAAGGATTTTTCTTTCAATTTATCTTATCACCTCTAGATGAAGATAGATAATAATGTTACAAGCAAATTTATCAAGATGAATATCTTTTTCATAGAGACAAATCCAACAATTCTAATTAAATAAGAGCACAAAGTAGATTAACAAGGTTCGAACATGAATGGGATGACTAATTAGAATAGAATCACCTTAAACTTGAAATTGCAACTAATTCCCAAAAAGATTGTGCAACTTTATATTTAAAGCCACTAATATAATTAGTACCGTAAAAAATTACCACACTACCATCCATGCCAAATAATCAGGACCAACCCTATATTATTGTAAATATAATGCCACTTGTATGTCAAAGTAAATTACATTGACATTTGCATTAAAGTTTTAGTATATGTAATGAGGTTCCGGTTTTTGTTTATTGAAGTTAAATAATCATGATGAGAATGGGAAAAGGTACATACTACAAGCGTCTTCCCATCAGGTGCAATATCTCTATAATGAAAACACCATCTTTCAACACCTATCTTATTAATGAATTTGAAGTTCCTTCACTGTAAATGTATAAGAGAGTTGAGTTATAGTTATCACTTTAGTCCCCTGTGAAGTATTCTATTTCTATGGTGGATCATGATAATCTAGATCTTCTTTGTCTTTGGTTGACAAATCTTGTAGCAACCTGATTCATTTGAGACTCTTATGTTATGTTGCTTAGGACGTATATTCTTGGAATATATATGTTGAATCTAATGAACTGGTTAAGATTTCATGAGAAGGCTCCATTCAAATCAGCCTTTCCCTCTATTACTTTGAATGGTAGCCATAGCTCGGTGAATGAACTTGATGAGAATTGCCAATGTCATGAAGATGTTGCTGAGAGCGATAGCTACTCTAGCAGTGGAAGCATTGACCAAGAGGGGCAAGATGATGATGAAGATGTACTGTATGAGGACAACATTGATGATGGTTTTGATGGTGATGACAATGAAGATGATGATGGTGGACCTGATGGTTCCGATGAGGATGATAACATTCAGGTTGGACAGAAGGTCGTGGAAGTTGACCCTAAAGAAGAAGAGGATTTTGATTGAGAGCTACGTGCACTTTTGCATGAGAGCATCGAGTCTCGGAGATTGGACCTTCGTGCCAGGCCTACATTAAAAATGATGATGCCAATGAATATTTTTTAGGGGAGCAAGGACCCTAGGTTTGCTGAGGGGTAGAGTGGCGAGGAAACAGTTGATGAAGAAGGTTGTAGTGGAGTTCTGAACAATAAGGTTCGGGTTAAGGTCCTTGTGAAGAAGGGGAACAAGCAGAAAACAAAGCAGATGTTTATTCCACGAGAGTCTTCACCGGTGGAGAGTACAAAAACAACAAGAAGCGGCAGAGCTGGAGGAGAAGCAGAATATAAAAAAGAAGATCCTGGAGTACAATGAAAGAGAGGAGTCAAATGGTTATCATCGCAATCCAGCAACTGGATGGCAAGCAGCTCTGGTAGTGGCAGCACTGGCGGAAAGCCATCAGGACGGGTAAATTTGGAAGCTACAGGGAGGACAGCAGTTCCGAAGCAGCAGTGGCATCATTCAGCTAGTAGTTTTTATCCTGCCCACGGGAGATGGAAGTGATCCAAGTAATCAAGAATGGCTCCAGTAAATAGTATAGAATTGTCGACAATATGCACATTAATAGAACTAATATCTACTATATGCACATTGATATAACTAATTGATTTTTGGAAAAAAAAAATAACAAAACTAAATCCCTGGAAAAAAAAAAGAATGCAAACATTAGTGTTGAACAGGATCTTCTACATTAAAGAAAGAAATTACGTAGAAAATTTAATTCTGCTTATCCAATTTGAATTAGTCAAACTTCCATTCAATGAAAAAAAATAGTATCAGAATAGCGTTCTAATAAATACGAGAGTCTGTCTTCTGCTTCAAGTTCAGTTAATGATCTTAGGCCCCACGTTTTAAAGGCAAATTCCACAGCATCCTTTGCCAACGATACTGTGACATTAGAAAGTTCACATGGGAAAAGGCTTTCCTTAACCTGTAAATGCCATGAAATGATAAAAAAAGCAAACGGCTCTCAAACTCTCAATATTTATGTTAATTATAGTATTTGTACGCCTTCTCTCCAGGCTTTATATATATGTTGAATCTCATGCTTCTTTGCCTTCTCTCCAGACTTTATCTTATGCAAACTTATTTTGTCTTCCTTACAACCACGAACCATATATCGATTTATTTAGAGTAAGCTGTATGAGATTCTTTTTGGGACTTGTTTGTTTAATGCTTCTGCTTTATGTCTTTAGAGTTTCTACTCAAACCCTTTATTATGTACATATTTATACTCTTATTAAATAGATTGAGATATGTGATGTAGAACTACAATGCTTGAATTAATTTTGATTAGAGCTTGCACAACTTTATTGATTAGAGCAATAACAATTAGAACTATTAGCAAGTAAAACGATAAAATAAAACGCAAGAGCGGTCACTTCCGTTTAGGCTAAGTTGCAAAATATAAACTTTGAATCATCAAAATAACATAGGAAATCAACAACATGCAAACATAATAGCTTTCAACGAAAATCCCTAATCTAACAATGAGATTAGAAACACGGGAAGTGCACTCAATCCCTACGTTTACTAAGCTCAAAAGCATTAGGCGAAAACAATCTTCATGACTAAAATCAAATCACAAGAAAGAGGGTTAGACTAAAGAAATACAAGAAGAGGAAGATTAGAAGACCTTCATCAAGGATCAGTTATAATCCTCCACCGTACGGTACCAAGTTGCTCCTCAATAGACTCGACCAAAGTGTCCAAGATGCGCTCCACGTACTCGTCTACGGTGTGATCGATGCGCGTGTTGAGGTTGAAGAAGGTCGAGTGCAAGATGCAAACAAATCTCTACTCGTCGTAGGAGATGCCGTAGTCAAGATATGGATTAGTCATTCATGAATACTAGATGACGATAGCTTCCGAAGATCACTAGCAACTTTGAACTCCATTAAAGAGAAAGAAATTTCTCTTAAACATAAAGTGGAGAAGATGAAGTATGTTGAGAGGGTGAGAATAAATTAAAAAATTGTAAATAAGTTTCAGATTTTCTAATTGGGAGGGAATTAGGAATTAAGTTTGAATTTAATTCCTAGGGGGGAAAGAGGTGTTAATGTAGAGAGAGGGGCCGGCGGCTTTAATGGGATGGGGTGAATTGGGGGAAAGCGATTTGGTTTCCTAGTTTTAGATTTAGAAATCAGGAAAGATTTAATTAGATCCCATTTAATTTTACGATTGGCAAAATGAGATAATAAAAGGAAATATAATTTTTTAACATTTATGCAAAGAAATGAGCAATTCAAAATTTATTAAATCTAGAATTTAACACTTAACAAACAATAAACAATTTTTTAATCAAGGCATGAGAAAAAGAAATCTATAACCAAAATACCTTGTGAGCATGCTCTTGAGAAATAACAAGAATGTTCCTCAGCTTCAAATCAATATAAATGAGACATTAATCATGCATAATTGCACACAAGTTCAACATTGGCAAATAGAATTAAACTTTCCCTACATACAACCACTAAAAACCATTGAAATTAAATTAAAATGAATAGTACAGTCCGGGCTGCAAACCATACAACTAAAAATATTAAACATCATAAATTAATTTTTGCACCCTTAAAATGTCATGAGTTCAAACAAAAACTATCCTCATAAAAAGTTTTCACATGTACTTATGTCTGAAACAACCATAAAAATTGAAAAAATGAAAGCATAGTCTATACATGCTACAAATTCGAATAGTTGCTTGCTAATCTTATGAACAAAATCATGTGGAAAGGGTATGTAACCATTTTTCTGAAGAAAATAGTATAAACTTTGGTCAAGCTTCTCAAACACATGTTAGAAGTCATTTAAATTCATGAGCATTTTTTAGCCCCTAAAGACCATCTTTAAAACTCGGGAAACCATTATATATAAATCAATTATACTTACAATACATATACGATTATGATAGACAAAAATAGCAAGGTGGCAAGCATTAGAGAAATCACTCCACCTTTATGTTCAATCACATACATCTCTAAAATTTCTAAAAAAATAAAGCTAAAGAATGAATTAGGAGTAAGAATCCTAAGAAATAAAGCTACCTATGAGAATTTTTTTAAACACTGATGAATCAAGATTGTTTGATGTTGATTCTTATTTGACATATTGATTTTATTTTAAGTTTAAGTCTTTGTTTTAGGCTACTTTAGTATTTTACTCCTTTGAGTTGTTTAGTATAAAAAGGGGTGACTTGTATTTTTGAGAAATAATGTGAATGAATAAAGTTGAGTTATGTTTTCCCTCTCTCTCTCTCTCTCTCTCTTTGTGGAAGCAGGCTATCGGTCCAAGTAGGGAGGCAAGAATATCTTCCATATGGTGTAGGTTGCAGTTGGCAAGGGGAACCGGTGGTAGGAGGTGTTGTTGTTATGTTTTCCCCCGCCCGCTGCCCGCTTACCCTGCCCGCGCTGCCGCTGCCCCGCGCTACCGCGCTGCTACCCGCATGCCCCGCTGGCCCGCGCTGCCGCGCTACTG
>NW_021319523.1:2699978-2706325 GCF_001605985.2 Dendrobium catenatum | reverse complement strand
AAAAAACTCGGTACACCTCGGTATAGGCGGAATTTTGCCCACAACTGGATGTTCCTCTGCATCCTTACACCGGACCAAATAAAAGTTCCATAACAACGCAGTAGTATCAAGGAAAAATGAATATAAAATAAGAATAATTTACATATTCCATCTTCGTTGAGAGAAAAAGTACCTGCCCTTGAAGAGTCATGAGGTAAATTGATATGTCTTGTTGCACAATATAATGTGAAAACTTATCCTATATCAAACTCTATAATTTGATAAATCAAACTGATGAGGATATACGCTTAAAAAAAATTATTAACTATGATAAACATATGTCAAAAAGCAAGCCCACAGCATAATTGATAAACATATTATTATAAATATCCTTTATTATCTCAAATATGTAATCCATTTTTCATCACATTATATCAAAAATCTATCGTAAGAAAATATTGATGTGTGTGCTTCTTGTGGTACAATAAGAACTTGGTCTTGTAATTTCTATGAATCATCTTATAATTTACATAGAATCATTTTAAAGTTCATATAGAACAAAATAACTAATTTGTGGTTCTTATACAATCCTACTATATTCCAGGAAAAAAAGCCATGTTGTTTACGAATAATTTCCCTACATTTCTCATCAATATTTTCATAAGGAGATCTTGATCTAGTTATTTTCCTTATAAATGTATGCATTATCAATTTATCATATCAAACACATGATGCATTTCCCTCCAACAATAAGAAACAGAACATGAATATGAATAGTTAGCTCATACTCATTATACAAAGTCATTTCTTTGGGTATTAATTTAAAAAGTCTAATTGAAGTCATAAGGAGATTATGACAGCAAATTAGATAACAAATTAAAAGGAGTCATAAGACTTCTTTACAGATGACACCATGAAATAGAAATAAAAAATTTTAGAGCTACACTTACACGACATCTAAGACACTTAGCAACTGCAGTAGTTGGGCT
This sequence comes from Dendrobium catenatum, assembly GCF_001605985.2. NCBI lineage: Eukaryota > Viridiplantae > Streptophyta > Magnoliopsida > Asparagales > Orchidaceae > Dendrobium > Dendrobium catenatum. Next base: position 2,705,357 of record NW_021319523.1, on the reverse strand, counting down.
AAACTACATTATAGTACAAGGTAGAAGATCTAGAATAAAACTTTGAAACCATTTGATGAGAAATTAATAAACAATAACAATTTCCAAGCCACGCAATACAGATGTCAATCATCTTCTTGAACATGTTGTCTCTAATGCTTGGTTGCTTAACAAAGTCAGCCAGAGGCATCCACTATAGAAATGATTGTTAATTGTATTACAAAGTATGATGGTTTATATATGATTGATATTTGCTTAGTTGATTTGAAATAAACATTAAATTCTTTTCAGCAAATTGAATATTTCAACATGAAAGAAAATCAATGTGAAAACCAAAATTGATCTGTTATATAATTATAGCAAAATAAAATATACGTGAAACTTTACTAAAATAACCACAATTTCATCATCATCATTATAAGCCTCAATCTCAACTATTTGGGGTCAAATAACCACGATTAGAAATCCATATAAAAAGAGTGCGGAAAATTTTAATAGTTTCAATACTCAAAACTAACACTATTTCCATCACATCTAGGGTTTCTATAAATAATTAAAAAAAAAAAAAAGAACAGTAAGCCATATGTCATTCAAATAAACAAAAAGGAAAACAGAGGTTACACGAACCCAAATCAGCAATCACCTGAGAGCATCTCCAGCGATCATCTGCAAGAGAGCACTAAAGAATTAAGCACGATAACAAATTACGATGAACAGGGGAGAAAATTACGAAAGAAGCCATAGAACCCTGGTTGCCAAAAAGAAAATACCTGTATTGTTGGTTCTCATGCTAATCCAATGCGGAATGGGCCTGTTCTGCCTCTTCTTCTTGATCTGGAAAGTCTTGAACAAAGGCTAAATTGTAATGGCTAAAAAGAAAATACCTAATGGCGAAAAAAGGAAAGGCAGTGGATGCAAAGAGTTTCGGGAAAGATTTACGGGATTTAGCCAAAGAAGCGCGCAAGGCGAAATGGATGCGAAGAGTTTAGGGCAAGATTTACGGGATTTAGCCAAAGAAGCGCGCAAGGAGAAAAAGAAGGCGAGCTCTCGTCGAGCCTTCCGATCCGACAGGAAGAACAAGCGTCTTTCGCAACTCGTTCAAAATTCCTCTTCACACGAAGCCAAAGAAGAAATGGCATGAAGCCATTTATAACTATAGTGGTAGCAGGATCCGAAGAACCACGAAATGGTATGCCTTAGATTTATTTTAACTTAAAAATAAATAGTTAAAATTTTTTATGTGCATAATAATAAACCATAATTTAATATTAGTATATTAGTATATATTAAAGTTTGTGAAAATAGGAGAGGTTCATGGTTCAACCAATTAAATATAGGTCGAATATGATGACATACAAAAAAAATCATTTAAGAGTGATATATCATCAAAAAATTATCTTGATCGGGCACGAATTTTGAGTAAAATTTAAGTTGGAAACTTCCAAAATTAAAATTGTAACCATCCAAACTCCAATTTTTGGCAAACTTATAGTCGAACTAAGCGGCTCAGAAATACGAACCCAGGGACACCAAAATCGACTCCATCTGAGCCCAAATTGGGTACAAATCAAGGTTCCAAAGCGTTGTTGGAGGGTTCAAACCACAATTTGGAATATCAAATGGTTTTCAAACATGACTTACTTATAGACAAATCAAGCGGCCTTACGAGAAGAATCCAACGAGCCCAAGTTCACTAAATTCTGACAACACTAAGACCTTTAAATGTCTGACAAACGGTCCACAATCAAGGGATTCAATATCGGTCATCCATCCAACCACTCCCCATTTACCCTTGATCTCTCACCTATTTTACGGGTCATGCACTCCCGAAATCTATAAATAGACTCCTCCTTTCTCTTGAAAAGAGGCATCGAAGCAAAAGATCAGAGATCGCTCTTCCCACCTCGCTCCTCTTCAACCACCGCCTAAGCTTAATTCGCCGCACCACCACCTGACGTTGTTCCTCCACCAGACCATCACTTGAGGCCCTCACCTCCTCGGAGAACCACCACCTGATGCTCGGAATTCCGCCGGACCACAGATTTCCACCGGACCACCACCTGACCCCCAGATTTCCGCCGGACCACCACCTGACCCCCCAGATTTCCGCCGGACCACCACTTGACACCCAAACTTTAATCGGACCACCACCTGAGACTCGGACTTCCGCCGGACCATCACCTGACCCCCGGACTTCTGCCAGACCACCACCTGGAGCCCGAACATCCGTCGGAACACCACCTGACACCCAAACTTCCGCCAGACCACCACCTGAGGCCTAGACTTCCACCGGACCACTACCTGACGCCCGAACTTTCGTCAGACCACCACCTGAGGCATGGACTTCCGCTAGACCACCACCCGACACCCTGACTTATGCCGGGCCTACATCACTGGACAATGGTCTTTCTGACCACGGTCTCCTACCTACCTCAGTCTTTCCGACCTCTATCCTATCAACTACGGTCCTGCCGACCAAATAAATATGTCTATGTTGATTATTGTAACTCCCGCAATGTAATGTGCTTTTATATGATGTACATTTGTAACATGAAGCCAAGGCCTTCTCCCTAAGAAGGGCCTCATTTGTAATCGACTGCAAATGCTAGTAGATTCAATCAAAGTGGTCTAGGCCTAGTGGTTTTCCCCCTTTTTAGGGGTTTCCACATAAAAACTCTAGTGTCTCTTATGAACGCTACACTCTCTCTCTTATCTGCTTGCGTGCTGGATCTTTGTAAAACGTTAAGATGCTAAAATTTATATTTCTCTACTGCCGCAAATACTCAATGACACAACAAAGAGACTAAATTTTAATAGACAAATGGATCCTTAAATGTTTGTTGATTGGGAAAGGCTCCAAAGTAAAATCCATACAAGAAAATTAACAAAGAGGCAAAACGTCAATTAACATGAAAGAGCTATTTAAGAATTGAAACATTATTTAAAATAAAATTGATACGTCATCTTGAAATTATCTTGATCGGGCACGAATCCCGAGGCAAAAAGCTAGCCGAAAACTTCAAAAAATTAAATCCGGGATCACATGAACTCCGATTTCAGCGAGCTTATAGTCAAAATGAGCGTCTCAGAAATACGAACCCAATAATACCAAGTTCGACCCAATCCGAGTCCAAATGGGTCCAAATCATGGATCCGAAGCGCTGTTGGAAGGTTCAAACCACTATTTGAGTTTCCAAACGGACTTTGATTTTGACGAGCTTATACTCGAATCGAAGGGCTCGACGAGACGAATCCAACGAGCCCAAGATCACTAAATTCTGACATCACTAAGGCATTCAAATGACCAACGAACGGTGCACGGTCGTAGGATTCAATATCGACCGTCCATTCAACCACTCTCTATTCGCCCCTGATCTCACGCCTATTTACGGGCCATGCCACTCCAGAAAATCTATAAATAGAGCCCTCATTTCTCATAAGAGGGGGGCCGAAGCAAGAAGAGAAGGAGGAAGAGAAGGAGGAAGCTCCTCCTCGACGGTCGCCGGACCACCGCCGGACCACCGCAGAAGCACCGCCTGACCTCCGCCGGACCACCGCAGAAGCACCGCCGGACCTCCGCCGGACCGCTGCAGGAACTTTACGACCCCTATGTATTGATAATGTTATTTCAATCGGTTCTCATCCCTTGGTTGCTCGTATTTTAGTTTAGCTATATATCACTAAGCGATATCCTGTTAGTGTTTAGGTCGGGCCTAAAAAATTTGGGTATATTCAAAATGTGGTGATGAAGGATTTTCCCTTTTTTCGTGAAAATTACAAATATTTGGTTCATTCAAAAAAGACTTGTTTTTTCCTTCATCAATTAGAAAAGGAAGTGATGATTATCCCAAACTAGTGACTATTATAAAGCACCGCCGTATTCTGCAGCACAATCTGCACCGTCGAGTTGTACCACAATTTCTTCACCTTCGTCCCCTTCTCTTAATGCTTTTTTAGTTTTTAATAACAAATATAGTCTTCTAAAATGAGGAATACTAATGTCAAAAAATAAATCAATTGGGAACCCTCACATTATACATAAATATGTATCGGATCTTTAATTTGATTTTAATGAGTATATTTGAAAAATTACAAAAAATTATATGCCTATTAATTATGTATAAATAATTTATAAGCATACAAATATTACTTGTAATATTCATCTAGCATCTAATATAATTGTTATAATATGCCATGAGTTTATTTTAAATTTTATGATATTATTTCTATTTAATAAAATTTTATTAACGTACACCATGTGCACATGCATTTATACTAGTTTTTCAAAAATACAATAATAAAATTCTTTTCTCAAATCAGAATGACATAAAGAGAAAAAGATATATTCAAATAAAAAAGATCCATACATATTAGCAAAAAAATGGCTTACAAATAATGAAAATAATTTGATAATTCAAAGATATTCATGATAAAGACCAAAATCACAAGCAACTTAATTTCTTTGGTGACATTGCATCCCATTGATCATTAAAGTATACACAATTCGGTCTAATTCCAGTAGCAACCTTGTGATGCAATGCGAATGTCTGGTTACAACTTATAAATATGGAAAAACCTTCCAAATCGTCGATAGGGATCCATTGAGAGAATGAACAAGAAGAAGTAACATCTAGCCCTAACTTTAAAACTGATATCCTACTTGTCTTTTCATTGCACCATGGTTTACCCGAACCCGGCCGCATATGCCATCTATTATTTTGTAGTTTTAAATCTGTTGTCTCTCTCTCAACCTTTAAAAGAATGCCCAATAAAAAGAAAATATAGTTCTTGCAATCAAAATTTATTGTTAACGGGTCTGGTATCGGTGGGCATATCACTTCAATATTTTTTCCTTTGAGGTCGAAGGCCAGAACCATCGAGAAATGTGTGATTGCATAGAATCATTGCTCTTCCTTATGATAAAAAATATCTTCAAACTCCTCAAGCTCGTTGGTGTCATAACAAGGCACTTGTGGACCGAGTGCCCATGCTTGGTCATCGGGCTTTGCTAAAGCCAACAATATCCTATAACCGTGGATACCAACAGCAGTTCCATGCGAGTTATTAGAGAAGATGACAAATTTTCAAAAATATATTCCATGAAAGCTTTCCGCATTTGTGCTAAATTGTGGATGAATTTCATTATAAAAGGTCTCGAAAGAGCCATCTGAAGCATATTCAGGCATGATACTATGACATTGTTCTTCGGGGATGGTGAAGAGGGATGAGAGGCATATTTCAGCTATTATGAGGGGGTTGAAAATGCGAGGCTGTAGATCTATTTTGTCAAGTGTCACAAGCCATCCATCGTTGGAGCCAATGCATCTATGACCAGAGATGTGGTAGCCGAGAGAGGATAAATTGTGATGGCGATCGAGGCCACCCTCTTCTTTAATGGCA
>NW_021319523.1:2693485-2699878 GCF_001605985.2 Dendrobium catenatum | reverse complement strand
AATGTAGAAGATCCTGTTCAACACTAATGTTTGCATTTTTTTTTCCAGGGATTTAGCTTTGGTTATTTTTTTTTTCCAAAAATCAATTAGTTATATCAATGTGCATATAGTAGATATTAGTTCTATCAATGTGCATATTGTTGACAGTTCTATACTATTACTGGAGCCATTCTTGATTACTTGGATCACTTCCTTCTCTCGTGGGCAGGATAAAAACTACTAGCTGAATGATGCCATTGCTGCTTCGGAACTGTTGTCCTCCCTGCAGCTTCCCAATTTAGCGGGCCTGATGGCTTTCTGCCAGTGCTGCCATTACCAGAGCTGATTGCCATCCAGTTCCTAGATTGCGATGATAGACCATTTGACTCCTCTCTTTCATTGTACTCCAGGATCTTCTTTTTTATATTCTGCTTCTCCTCCAGCTTTGTCGCTTCTTATTGTTTTTGTACTCTCCATCGATGAAGACTCTCGTGGAATAAACATCTGCTTTATTTTCTACTTGTTCCCCTTCTTCACAAGGACCTTAACCCGAACCTTATTGTTTAGAACTCCACTACAACCTTCTTCATCCACTGTTTCCTCACCACTCTACCCCTCAGCAAACCTAGGGTCCTTGCTCCCCTAAAAAATATTCATTGGCATCATCATTTTTAATGCAGGCCTGGCACGAAGGTCCAATCTCTGAGACTCGATGCTCTCGTGCAAAAGTGCACGTAGCTCTCAATCAAAATCCTCTTCTTCTTTAGGGTCAACTTCCACGACCTTCTGTCCAACCTGAATGTTATCATCCTCATCGGAACCATCAGGTCCACCATCATCATCTTCATTGTCATCACCATCAGATCCATCATCAATCTTGTCCTCATACGGTACATCTTCATCATCATCATGCCCCTCTTGGTCAATGCTGCTACTGCCAGAGTAGCTATCGCTCTCAACAGCATCCTCATGACGTTGGCCATTCTCATCAAGTTCATTCACCGAGCTCTGGCTACCATTCAAAGTAATATAGGGAAAGGCTGATTTGGATGGAGCCTTTTGATGAACTCTTAACGAGTTCATTAGATTCAACATATATATTCCAAGAATATCCGTCCTAAGCAACATAGCATAAGAGTCTCAAATGAATCAGGTTGCTACAAGATCTGTCAACCAAAGACAAAGAAGATCCAGATTATCATGATCCACCATAGAAATAGAATACTTCACAGGAGACTAAAGTGATAACTAGAACTCAACTCTCTTATACATTTACATTGAAGGAACTTCAAATTCATTAATAAGATAGATGTTGAAAGATGGTGTTTTCATTATAGATATATTGCACTTGATGGGAAGACGCTTGTAGTATGTACCTTTTCCCATTCTCATCATGATTATTTAACTTCAATAAACAAAGACCGGAACCTCATTACATATACTAAAACTTTAATGCAAATGTCAATGTAATTTACTTTGACATATAAGTGGCATTATATTTACAATAATATAGGGTTGGTCCTGATTATTTGGCATAGTTGGTAGTGTGGTAGTTTTTTACGGTACTAATTATATTAGCGGCTTTAGATATAAAGTTGCACAACCTTTTTGGGCATTGTTGACCTCATTTTTGTATGAGGTCACTTGAACTTCTCTTGACCCTAAATCAATTCAATATCCAAATTAATTCAAGCTCTAGGATCCTTCTAGAATTCAGACCTTAGGATCTACCTAGATCTTAGATCAATCAAACCAAATCCAAGGCTAAAGGTCCAAATCCTGAAAGCCTTTTTCAGAGATTTTTCAAACACTTAAAAACCCAATCAAATGACCTCTGATTCAGAGTCTGTCAGTTGCATACTGATGGGACATGTCTCTGGAGGCAACCCTCCAAATTTGAGCCCATTATGAGGCCCCTAACCTCAAAAACTAAATTGAAATCCATAGGTGTAAAACCTTTAAATATTTACAGCATATGCCACTAGACCTGTCACCTAGAAGATTTTGACTTTAGAGCCTTCACCAAAGCCTCTAGTCACTTCCAGACCATTAATCCATACCTATTGAACATTAAAATATATTTTGATTGAGTCACTTTGACCCCCAGTTGACCAGGGGTCAAAATGACCAAAATACCCCTATGGGGTTCAAATATTAATTTCTAACCAAATAAACTCCGAATTGAACGCAACCACATCCAGCATGTTTCAAATGTCATTTCAAATTTGTTGGACCCATTCCCAACCCTTGGGTCAACATGGTTGACCAAGTCAACATGATTGACCCAAAAGACCCTTTAAGGGTCCAAATAGGTGTTTTGAACCAAATGACTTCCCTAGGACTTGGGACCACATCCAATAGACTCAAAATATTTTTTTGAATCTGTTGAACCCATTTTCAGACCCTAGCCCCACCTGGTTGACCAAGTCAACCAGGATTGACTCAAAATCCCTTTAAGGCCCTGAATAGGTTATTTCAACCCATTAAGTCTATCAAACTCATACCAAGCTCTTAAACCATTCCATCAATGCTTTGAACCCCTCCAAGTGTACCATGAGTCAAGTCATGGTCACTTTGACCAAGTCAACATTTATAGACTTGGTCAAAATGATTCAAACTTCTTTTTTGTACTTTTAAAACCCAAGTCTTGATCATCAAACCTTTTCAAGCTTAATCCATCAGCTCAAGCAATCCTCCTTGCCACCTTGCATGCCATATCAGCTACCTTGACCCATTGACTGGTCAAACAGTCAATGGAGGGTCAAAGTAGCCTCCAAATGGCTTAAAACCTTGATTAAACATCATTAGCACAAATCCCATTAACTCCAGCTATTTATGTTGGACTCTAGAACACTCCTAGGACCTATCCTATCCCTTGATTCAAGATCAGGTGGCTCTTAAACATTCCATGCCTAAATGGGGACCAAGGGGCCTTTCCACCTCATGTGTCCTCTTGTACCTTTGATTCCCATGCTCGTACCTACCCACTAGACAGGTGGTATGATCCTGGAGAGCCCAAAGTCGATCTCGACCATTCATTTGGCCTGGAGAAGTTAGAATAGGGAAAAACCCTAAAAGCAAGCCTCATTCTTATCCCTATCTTCTCTCACCATTCAAGCCTTTTCCAGAGCTAAAACTCATCTCGTTTGAGCATCCCAGGTCTTCTTTTATCTTTACTAAGTTGAATCTACTACTCAAATCCCATCGGCGGCGAGAACTCCGGAGAGACAAGGCCAAAGTCCGTCCAACTTGTTTTCCCGTCGATCCGTAGCTCCTCCAGCCATGGTTTCTTATACAAAAAGGAGCATGGACAGCCAACAAATGCAACAAATCTTTAAATGGATTAATCCTATAGACTGTAGGTTTGAGAGATCCCTTGAAGCTTTAAATATAGATTGAGCATGTTTGAATGGAAATTATGGGGATTGATTGATGTATAGTTGTGCCTTAACTATACATTAGGACACTCTTAGCCTTAGGAAAAATTTTCACGCAACTTAGAAGTCATTAAGACCCTTAATGAAATTTCTTAAGTTTAAACCTTAATTATCCCTCAAAACTTCTAAAAACTGTAATAAATCCAGTTTAATTGACCAGAATCAAGTTCTTAAGCAATGAAAATTAAAACCAAATCAATTTAACAGCAGATTAAACCTTAATTTAATTTTAAGTGAAATTTAATATTTAATTAATAATAATTAAAAATTCCAAAATTTCTCAAACACTTGGGAATCTCTCCTTAGGTCATTCCTGACCTTTGGAGCAGATTTCAAGGAGTTGGGATCTCATTTGGAGCAAAATCACAAAAAGATCCAGTAATTAAGGATTTTCAAAAATCCATTAAATAATCAAAACTTTGAATATTCATAACTAATTCAATAAAAATCCAAATTGAACAAACTCACTTGCATTCAACTCCTAATAATGTCTAATATTTGTTAAAAATATTAAAATTCCAGAAATTTGTCAAAATCAAAAAGTAAACAAACTGGTCAACTACAGGTCAAAACTAGTTCAAAACTTCAAACCTTCGTAATAAAATGCAGAAAAATCCAATTTCAGTGTACTTATTGTCTAACGGATTGTATTAAGATCTAAATCTACAGATAACACTTTTGATCAAAAAGTCAACTTTCAACCCCTTAATCAAATGATTAAAATATTCCAAAAATTCTTAAAAATTCAAAATCACCCTTAAAACTCCAGAATTCATTAATTAACTCTTAAAAACAGCAACCAATCAATTTTGATTAAAATTCATTAACTTTTGAACTTTAACCAAATTAAAACACTTAATTATATCGGGTACCACTAGGTAACCCAGGCCTACGAGGCTATTTACTCAGCTCCAAGGAAGGTGAAAAAAATTTCACGGCCTCGATGTGAAACAAAAGTGGTTTCCAACAAATAATTAAGAATTAATTTTAAAATCAAATTCAAAGCATTAATATTTAAACCTTAATTAAATTTCCTCTAAGCCTATCAACCAATCGAACTTTAAATAACTCTAACTAATAATCCTATTTAGGAAATATCAAAACCACACGATCTATCTCACACACTTTAGATGATTTGCTAGGATCATCGACTCTAGTTTTAGGATAGGCCGGTGTTTACTTTTCTGCAGCTGTGTGCCGGATTTTCGAGCTTTTTTCTACATGCTGTTTGCTAGTGTAGAATTATTGTATTTGCTTACTTACTTCCTGCACCCTGTGATTGATTGTGCGTTATATTTATCCCTAGGATAGGAATGAATTATATTTGTGCAATCTTATGCAGGTGGCCATACTCATACGAGGAGCTAAAATTAAAGGGGGCAATTAATTAAAAATCAAAATATATACTCTTTGCACAGGTACCTATCGCGCTTAAGACCCCCTTTAAATAAAAGAGCATGGCCAAGTATGACTAAAAAAAATGCATTTCAACTTCCATATTATAACTGTTTGGAATTATATATATAACTGCTGATTATTAGGATAACCTTGCAGGATCGAGTCTAGATTTTTCTTTTAAATTCAAATGTAAATTTGATTATATAAAGGTTGTAAATATTTGAAGTGATTTGGATTTGGGATGTTTAGATCCAACTTAAATTCCAAAGAGGAGAAGATATCCCTAAAGGGGAGAGTCTTCGTCCATTTGGAAGATCAAGTTGGGATATATTTTCAAATATCCAAAGAGAAAAGATAACACCCCGTTCAAGTGGGAGTTTCTTTTCATTTGGATATCCGGAACCGACGAATCAAGATGTTCGTGAGAAGGCAAGGAAGCGGACAACGAGAAGAATCCTAAATCTCAAAGTCATTTGATTTAGGATTAGAAATCCGGTTTGTTGTCAGTGGTGCCCGGCCACTTTACTTTCTTGCAATTCTGTGATGTAATAATAAGTGGCACTTGCCATATGAACATTCAATTTGATATATTTAATTTGATTGATTTATTTAAATTGATTGCGCATTAGAGATACTTGCTTTTCTAGTCTTTTTACTTACATGTCGTATTTGATTTGACCTGGAATGCGTTTGTAGGCTCTTAAGGACTTGTCAAATTTCTTTTACTTTAATTAAATAAAATTTTTAAGACAACATAGAAACTCTAACGTTTTAAGAAATAAGTCCGGGACCGCCGGAAGTTTATCATTTCATAGCATTCATTCAAATTCAAGCTTTTAATCGAGTCGATTAGCATGCATCATATTACCAACTAATTTAAAAATCTTTAAATCCTTAATTGCATTTGCTTAAGCATCGAACCCAACATAAGTCAAAGGGGCCAATTAGGATCCGCTCTAGATGTCGGCCCCATTCTCAAAAACTTTTCTTAAACAACGTCCTTACCACTCAACATTAAAAGACCGGACACATGTTTTTAAAGCGCTTAGGTGGCTTAGCTAGCTCCCCAATCCAGGCCGGGGTAAGATCAGATTCGCATTGCACTAGTTAGGTTCGGGCCAATTTTAAAGTGCCCAATTTAGACTTAGGTACCAAGGCTGGCTTGGGCCATAAGACCTCAACTTCCGAGAATTGAATCTCAAGTTTCTAATAAAATTGACCACACAAATTAAAAATCTCTTTCAATCAAATTCAAGACCAACATTTAGGATAGATTGAGGTGCTTCTGAAGTAATTCAGAATCTCAAAACACCTCCTACTTTCCTTCCTTTGACTCCAAAAATAAGTCTTCAATTTTGATCCAATCTCACTTGAATCCAACCCTTAATCTCCTTTGACATCAATCTTTGAAAATCTAAAAATGAAATTTCTACCGCTATTTTAATCGAGAGTGTTCGTAGGGAAATTTCCAATTTTCTTACGATGTAATTAACTACGAGGGCTTGCGCTCGTAGGAGATTTAGTAACCCATATCTAATTTTCAAAATTGAAATTTTTCAAAAATCGTTAATTAATTATT
>NW_021319523.1:2668550-2693385 GCF_001605985.2 Dendrobium catenatum | reverse complement strand
AAAAGTACTCATTAGGCTTCAAGAAAACTCTTCAAACATTCAACCTAGTGCTAAATCGATTACATGCCAAGTCTGTGATATTGAGAGTTGTAGTTGTATGACAGGCGACCAAATCAAATTATTTAATATGGGGACTCAAGCAAAATATAACTGTAAGATAGAAAATTTAATGCAAATTCATCCATTTTCTACTTCTAGAAGACATGTCAAACTCACAACTGCATAAAATACGCACTATTGCATCGATTCGGTGGAGAAACCCCTACTTGAAGCATGAGGCATACCATTACCTCCCAACAAAATTTCATCTCCATGTTATATATGACCAAAGATATCCAAAAGGGAATCGCATTTGTATCCAATGCTAAAACATAAAAGAATGCATAAATATCTCCTATTGGCAAGTGAAATCATGTGTTCGTATGTTAAGTATATGATTTTGCAACATGAAACAAGAGTGATATCCAAGGGAGACAATCTATGTTGATCTTCACAAGAACCTTACAATAAAATATGCACTAATCCCCCACAAAAATCAGCCACGAAACCATATAAAAGATGTAGGGATTCTTATACAAGAGTCATGAATGACTCATCCAAATGTCACAAAGATTCTTATGCGAAAACAGTAATAAAACCCACAAAATCTGCACTTTTTTTTTACCAAAACAGTGACAAAAAACTCCATAAAAGCTGCAGGAGTTTTCATGAAAAAGCAATAAAAGATTCACTCAAGTGCCACAGGAATTCTCATGCGAAAACAGCCATAAAGACTCCAAAATCTGCACTTCCCTCTTGCCAAAACAGCGGAAAAAGTCTCATAAAAGCTGTCGGAATTCTTACAACAAAGCAACGCAAGATCTACCCAAGCTCCATAGTGATTCTTACATGAAAACAGCAATAATATGTCCAAAAAACTGCACTTTTTCTTACACAAAACAGTGGAAATAAGCTCCACGAAAGCTGCAGGAATTCTACCATGAGGAGGCACTTGCCAACAATGATTCATCAAATAGAGAGGAAACTTTCACAGTTTATTAAGAGAGAGAGCAATGTTTAGCCATGTATAAAGGTATCTCACCCAATGACTTTTCACACAATCACTAATCTTTCCATTGAATATGTTCAGTCATGCGTATATGTATACTTGACAAGCAGAATAAATTCTCCAACCACAAATGTGATTCTATAATATAAGCATGTACATAAATTTCATAATGAATGCACAAAACTTTGCTATTGGATGTAATTGTTATGCCAATGTCTAGACTTGCATGGCCCTCGAACATGATTTATGTTTCCAATTAAACATGAAGCACTTCGAGTGATCTAACCTGATTTACCAACTAAACTTTGCCTTCAATATCTATTGTAAAAGCTCCTCATAAACATATATTCAACTAGCTACGGATCACAAAAGTATACATGCCACTCACAAGTCTTTAAAGTTATGAAACAACAAATCTCATCATTTAAAAGGAACATGTAGATATCAATGTCAAGCTCTATAAAATGATGAATCTTTAAACCGTAAGTGAGATTCCAAAATACATAAAGTATGCTCCCACCACAATATTTAGAAAAAAAAAAAAATAGACATTCAAGGCTAGGCATGAGCCTTAATTATATCCATTACTCTATAAGAAGATTTAGAAGCTCTAAGCCTTCTTTAAACTATTATGCCGGCACGATAAAAGCAAAATTCCAACAACTACAATCAGCTCAAAATTTCTTGCTCCACACAAAGAGTTGATTCCAACATGAGTGCAAAACATTTCCAAGCATACAAACCTTTATACCATATCAAGTTCCATATCAAGCGGAGGATACTTTTGATGCAGTGAAAACAAGAGGTGGGAGACAATGAGCATATATGAAAGAAAACTCGAACACCGTCATAACAATGACTATAAATCACCTTGTATGATTACAAGATTTATAGATTATGACCAAAGCGGAGCCTTAACTTGAACCAAAACATCGCCATTCCTTTCCAAGGAAACTCCACCAAACAATTTGTATACAATGCTTATGAAATCACCCAAAGCAAGGTAGCATGAAAATCTGATTTGCACACATATTTGATTAAAATCATATAAGTAGTTTGCACGAAATCACATAGAACGTGGTAACAAGAAAAGCATGTTTCATGAATCTCCAACCAAGATTAGAAAACCCTTACACCAAAAACACTCAAATGCACTTGCTAGCAAAAGATAAGAAATTTCTTATGAGAAGAAATGTATAGCTCAGACCCCTAAATCTCCTTAATGTATCAAGACTTGCAAGAGAAATAAACTTAGAACATATACTCCCTACTTTATCGACATTTTCACATTTATAAGTGAATGATGTAGGTCAAATAAAATATAAATATATCAGCAATTTATTAATGGGCATTTCCACAAACATTTGATATGCATATTTCAAAGAAAGAAAAAAAACATAGCTCTCCAAGACTTGCTACCATTCACACCTAAAATTTCTAAGAGATAGATAGCATGAATCAAAGGCATGAACTTCCTATTGTTAATCATCACATAGGAGAAACACACAACTCAACACATAGCATTAGAATCAACTATTCAAACCATCATGAAATATACTATGGAGAAAGAATACATTTGCTTAATAATCAAAAGAATCAATGGTGTGATGACCCACACACCATGAAAGCTCAATCCACATCTCATTTGGCCAAAATAACCTTCACATAACATAATGAGAAGCAAGCCAAGGCCAAGGGAGAGGGAGGAGAAGAAGAAGAAGAAGAAGAAGAAGAAGACGAAAAAGGAAAAGAAGAAGAAAGAAGAAGGAGAAGAAGAAGGAGAAGGAGGAGGAAGAGAAGAGAACTCACCTCGCAAAGAAGAGGAGCTTGGGCAGCTTCCAGCGTCGGGACGGCTGGAGACGGGACGATCGGGGCCGGTCTGAGCTACGTCGGACTCGGTCCTGGAGGTCGGACGCCCCTTTGCGTTCGATTTCCCGGTTGAAGGCGAGGGACGGGCGAAGGAGCAAGGGGAAGCCGGGTTGTTGGAGAGGGAGTTCGGCACCTGGGAGCTCGGATGCCAAGCTCGAAGCCTCTGTTTTGATTAAATCAAAACTCCCGTCGAAAGAGGAAGCCCGCCCCTTCTTGTCCGTCGTCGCAGCCGCTCCAGAAACACGCGAAAGGCAGCTATGCTCTGCTCCATATCGCTGCTCTGTCTGAGGAAGATCACGAGCATCAGGAGAAAAGGACCATGCCGGCTGCCGCTCAATCGGGGCCGTCAGATCAAATTTCCTGATCTAGGAATTGAATTCAAAATACTCAAAAAGTTGGATGGCATTTCATAAGCTCAAATTGAGCTGAATCAAATTGAATTCAGCTAAGGTAAGGTTATACTCGGGTCTAAATTCGACTCGATTTGAATCGACTTAGGCTCGAGTCGGCACAACGAAATTAATCGTACGAAATTGGGATTAGGATAACTATTAATTTAAATCATATCAAGTGTGACGCAACGAAATCTAATTAACCGAGTCTAATTGAACTCATCAAGTCTGATCCGGCTCGAGTCGGATCGGTTCGAGCTCGAATTGGGCTCGACGGGGTTCGATTAGATCGACCGGAAGTGCTCGAGCGAAAAACAAGGTCAACAATGCCGTCTCGATTTCTCCCTCGGTGGGGAGGTGATGCCGGGAGGCTGCCAAAATTTTCTTGAAAATTTAAGACTTAGCGAATTTTGGAAAAAAGCACAGATCTCTAAATTTTTTTAAAATTAGAGAGCGTTTAATCTACCAATTGAATCAATTAAATTGTGTATGTTTAGATTTTTTTTATGACTAAGTGATGTCAATCTGATTTCAAATCTAGGAAAAGATTGAGTTGGAAGGAGAAAACTCTTCCACATTTTGGATAACTTCCTTTCCACAAGTCTCTAAATTTTCATGCATGTCAAAAGTAAAATGACTTGAAAATAGAGCTAAATTTAATACCCAAAGTTGAAAGAGTTGCTCTCTTTGTCTTCTAAGCTAAAGAGTTTAAAATTTTCCACAATGATTAAGTTTGTTGGAAAAACAATTAACACTTTTATGAAAAATTTTCTTTGCAATTTCATCTTTGTAGACATGTTGCAAGAAAAAAATTTTCATTAATCTAATGTATGCACAAGCTCTCCAACAACAAATTCAAGCAAACTTTACAAACAACAAACTCTTCAATGATAACTCTACTCAAACAACATAGCTTACAAACTCAACATACTAAGACTCTCCAAACATAATAGCTTTCAAACTTTCCAATTCAAAAGTACTTTGTTCCCCAAATTTTATATAAAGCTGCCTACAACAATAAACTGAAGCTTTCCAACATAACATCAAAACCTCTGGGCAGCCTTGTCTATAAGGACTTGGTTGTAAGACCCGCTACCCGGCAACTTTCGTAGGAAAGCCATAAGCCCGACCTTAGGGGAAAGTTTTAGGTTGAAATTGACCTAACCCCTAAACCCAATTAAAACCCCGGCCACTTCTAATAGAAGTTGTAAGTCCGACATTTGAGAGAGATGTTTAGGTGATAACATAAATCTAAACCCCTCACTTGGGCAGCCTTGTTTATAAGGACTTGGTTGTAAGACCCGCTACCCGACAACTTTCGTAGGAAAGTCGTAAGCCCGACCTTAGGGGGAAGTTTTAGGTTAAAAATTGACCTAACTCTTAATCCCTAATTAAAACTATCCGGCCACTTCTAATAGAACCCATAAGTCCGATCTTTGAGGGAAGTGTTTAGGTGATAACACAAACATAGACCCCTTACATGGGCATCCTAGTATATAGGATTAGGTTGTAAGACCCGCTTTCGGGCAACTTCTTACTGAAGTCGTAAGCCCCACTTTTTTTTTTTTTAGGAAAATTGCTAAATAAATAATAATGATCCTAAACCCTAAACAATCAAAATTTAAACCCACGGGCATTCTAGTCTAAAAGGACTAGGTTGTAAGACCCACAACTCGGGCCGCTTAGCTTACAGAGCTAGGTCGTAAGACCCACTGTTAGGCAACTTCTAAAGAAGCCATAAGACCTATCCAATTAAAATTCTTCGGGCAACTCGTAATTGGAGCTGTAAGCCCCAAACTAAATAAATTCTTCAGGCAACTCCTAATTGGAGCCGTAAGCCCCAAACTAAATAAGTTATCGGGCAACTCCTGATTGGAGCCTTAAGCCCCAAACTAAACAAATTAACGGGCAACTTCTAAGGAAGTAATAAGTCCTAACTCAAATTAAATTAAAACAAAAATCAATATCTCACCACTTTAGTCTACTTGGGATCCCTGATAGGAGGTAACACATGGCTGCTAATCAGATTCTCTGGACACTATAGTCAATGATTGTTAGTGTTGGTAGACTGAAAATTATGGTATACCCGGGACGACGGAACCATGGGATCTTAATCGGGTTTACCTTCACCTTTTTTCCACTATTGAGACTAAAATTAACTAAAATTTATTTCATCCTTAATCGAGAGTTCTCTTTTATATTGTAAGAGGGGTAATTAACTATGGGCGCTTGCGCTCATAGGAAGTAAGAATCCAGATCTATAAACCCTGATACTACCCTCAGGGGAAATCTGGTTAATTTCAATCTGACTTAAGGGAAGTGGAATCCTACGGCTGCAAAGCGGGATTCATGCACGCATGCTATTTTTATTGAGCCAACACTCAATATCCCTCGAATCTGTCAAAGGCAAATTACTTACGAAATACCTGTTGATAAATAATACTTTAGTATTTTAAATAAACATTACTCATTATTAACATTATGCAAGAACTTACTCTAAGATTGGCTCAACTTCTTCACAGTTCAGTAGCACATATAAATTCGCTGTTTTTATTTCTAAATCGTTGAGAAATCTTTCAACACATTTGTCACTAGGCTTTCCTTGCCTTCTAAATACTGATAGTGCAACATGTATTTGTTATTCTACATCAAAGCCCATGTTATGATCAATCTTTATTCTTGTATTCCTTACATAGGGCTCGAAGTAGTATGAGCAAAAGTGAGTAGTTTTTTGAGACAAATATGCTTCACATATTGATCATTCTGGTCGTGCTTTATTCTTAACATATTTCTTCATCTTGTTCAAATATCTATTGAACAATTATAATTATCAAGTTAATAAAAATATATTATCTCAACTTATTCAAAAATATTGGAGACTTAATAAAAATATATTTTACCTTTCGAAAGGATATATCCAATGATATTGAACAGGTCCACCAACTCTAGCTTCGTAAGGTAGATGGACTGGAAGATGTTCCATATAATCAAAAAAATCTAGGGGAAATATCTTTTCTAACTTGCAGAGGATGATTGGTATGTTATTCTCGTACCTCCGTAAAGCATATTTGCTTAGTTTAAATGAACATAGATCTTTGAATAAAATGGTAAGCTCAGTCAACGGATTTGATATGTAATCGGGTAACATACATACTATGATAGGAAGAAGAACCTCCATAATTATGTGACAATCATGACTTTTAAGACCAAATAATTTTGCATATTTCATGTCAACACATCGACTTATATTTTATCCATAGCCATCAGACATTTTTAAACCTTTAAACCACTGACATATCGATCTTTTTTGCTCTAACGTGAAAGAGTACGGAGCTTTGAGCTTAATTATTTTACCATCGATTGTTGTTACTGACTACAGATTTTTTCACCGGCAGTACTCTTTAATGTCCATCCTTGTTTTAATATTATCTTTACTCTTATCTTTAACATCAATAATTATATTAAAAATATTATTCAATAAGTATTCTCAATGTGCATAACATCCAGATTATGGCTTATCAAATTAGTTCTCCAATATGGTAATGTCCAGAAAATACTTTTTTTAATCCAATTATGGTCAACACCATAACCCAGAAATTTAGACTCTAATAGCATTGAAAAATTAATAATTGTTGGAATGTCGGTCTCTGTAATACATCATCACCAATTAATCTGGGTGGAGGAGGCGACCGCTCAACTCTATTTTTGACGAATGCTTTTTTATTTCTTCGAAACTGATGATTAGCAGGTAGAAACATACAATGACAATCAAACTAAGTATTTTTACGTCCATATTTTAGTGTGAAAACTTTACTATTCTCCATGCAGTAAGAACATGCAAATTTTCCTGCTGTGCTCTAACCAGACAACATATCATAAGCTGAAAAATCACCAATGGTCTACAATAATGCAGCTCGAAAGAGGAAATTTTGTTTTGTTGATATGTCATATGTGAGCACTCATTCTTCCCATAATAACTTGAGGTTATCAATTAATGATTGCAAAAAAATATCAATTTTTTCTTTCAGATTATGTAGTTAATGTATTAGAAGAGTTAAGAACATGTACCGAGTAGTCATATACATCTCTGATGGAAGGTTGTATGATGTTAATATAACTGGCCAATAAAAGTACGATGTAGCAGTTTGACTATAAGTGGTAAAACTATATGCACATAATTCCAATCTTATGTTGCGGGGTTCAGCAGCAAATAAAGCATGCACTCGATCAAAATGTTTCTATGCTTCAACATCTGATAGATGAGAAAGAACATTAATTTTTGCTATTTTTTTCTTATGCCATCTCATATGGCCTGCTGAACTCATTGATGCATAGAGTCGCTGAAGTCTTAGAATGATTGATATATAAAATAAACGGGAATATGACACATCTTTCTTTTGACGATGTTGTGTTTCCGAGTTTGGCTTAAACCGAGGAGCATTGCAAGTGCGACAATAAACTTCTACTGCATCATCCTTGTAGTATAACATACATCCATTGATACAACAATCAATTTTTATAGTAGTGAGACCCAACTTGGATATTAATTTCTTCGTTCGGTACAAGTTTGAGGGAATTAAATTGTCCGCTGTATTAGTTTCATTCATAAGATCAATAAAGTCATTGAAACAATCACGCGAAATATTATACCCATATTTAATATTTGGCATTCTCACTGTAATGGATAATTCTGAATGTGTACTGTAATCATCCCAAATTAGTTTTTGAGCTGAATGTAATAAGTCAAAGAATTTTTGTGTTTCTATATTTAGTGGCTTTTCCTTACTAGACCTTAAATTATGACCTGCTACATCAAAAATAAGTTCTTCATAAGGTCTATTCATTTGATCTTCATCAAATATTTCATAAGCTGTAGATGAACCGGCATGAGCATCTTTGTGTGGCTCGTACTCGCTATGTGATATCCAAATCCAATAGTTTGGAAGAAATCCCCTACGATATAAATCAACTTTCACATCATCGGACTTGAAGAATGCTAGATTTTTATGCTTCGAATATAGACATCTAAACATTTTATTAAACTAAAAAGAAGGCATTTGAGATGCATCTTGAATGAAAGTTTCAACTCCATGTATAAATTCAAATGTCAATCCTTTTCGACTCGACAACAATCTGTTATACATCCAACTTCTCTCTTCTTGGATAGTCATTTGGACGTTGAAGCAAACGTCCCCCTATGTAGTTATGAAAATATTTATTATAACACATGTGTAAATATACTATACTTTAAAATAAGTATATTAAAGTCACTAGAGGGTGTTCTTTACATCTCCTAATGTTCTTTATCAACAATATGATTGTGCTGATAATATACCCTTATATTTCACCATTACTATGAACAAAAGATCGAAGATATCTAAAACTTGTATCTTATTAATGACTTGATCACCCAAAGTCACAATCCCCTCAGTATGTCTATTCCACTAAAATTATACTCCATATATTCAGTTTTAGATCTACTCAAGCGAAAACCTTTAGGTAGATTAAGAACATGATATTGATGATGAATATTGAGATAGCTTATAAGAGTGGGAAGAATACCTTTCCCAGAATGTTGAATGGGTAATTGTTGGCCATCACCCAAGGTAATTCCATGCAGTACGACATATGGCTTGGTAGAGTTGAGCTGTGAGGATCAAAGGTGAGATGTGTTGTGGCAATGCTATAAACATACCAATCCAGTGGAGCGGAAGGTTCTGATGATAAGAAGATTGTCATTTTTTGAGAGTTTTTAGTGTAAGAAGGATCATGCCGATACCATCAACAGAGAGCAGAATGACCAACCTATTTTGCTTATTATTGAACCAAAATTAGAATTTTCTAAATGAGATTGAGGTGTCCAAGGTGATCTATTGGGAAATGGTGGATGACCTCGATTAGATGAATGACGTTCGTGGCCACGTCCATGAGGAGCTGCTAAGGCCTTAGTTGGTTCAGAGATTTGAAGATTTTGAAGTTCATTAGTCGCTTCTTGAGCAAGATTTTGCTCTTTGCTGCATAGTAATGTATACAAATCATCACAATTTTTGGGTTGAAGGCTTAAATTAATGGCAATTTTGAATGCTTGATATTGAGTAGGAAGACCATTTAATGTTTAATAAATAACCTCTTCGGGATCAAGAGGAGATCTGGTTGTGGCAATAACATCAACAATAGATTTAATGGTAAGTAGGTATTGGGACATGGTTTGGTTTTTCAAGGAAAGATGATGGAGTTCATTACGAAGTTGTATTGTGCGGGATCGGGTAGATGATTGAAGACGACGAGCTATAATGTCCCATATTTCTGCACAATGATCCAAAGATAAAACATATTGGGAAAAACTAGGAGATATAACTGTGTATAATGTAATTGCCAACTTTTGATCGAGAAGCATCCATGTTTGATAGGAAAAGGTTGTGGGAGAAGATAAGGCGTTTGGGGAGGGACAAGTGCAGTTCCTGTTAAGAAAACCTTCGAAGTTGTTTTCTCTAAACAGCTTGAAGATTTGGGAACTTGATATTGGGTAGATATATGTATGGATGGATAGATGAGGAAACCGATAGAAACTGAAAAAAAAAGAAAATGAATGATTGATCAGATGAATCCTTTCACTACACGGATCTTGGGTCGTTATAAAGACAACCTTCGAAGTTGTTTGCTCTAAACAGCTTGAAGACTTGGGAACTCGATATTGGGTAGTTATCGGTTGTAAGAGTAAGGGAGGTGATGCTCTTGATGTTGCCCATGATAAACTTTAGCTGATGAGGAATGGGTTGGGGATCAAGAGAGGAGATTGAGTTTTGCCGAACGTGTAGTGTAGTTGCAAGAGACGCAGATGAGGTCTCCATGAGAAGTACTGTTTCATGCTCATGGAAAAGCTAGCTCTGATACTATGAAATACTTTCACAAGCGAGCTATAAAAACAAAAGCATGGAAAAAGAAAAGGAATAGGTAAAGAAGTAAATTTATGTATTGTCTTATAATCATTACATAAGAAATGTATACAATAGTCTATATATAGAGGTTAGAAGGCAAAAGTACAATTATTCATCTAATGAGAAATTAACATGTGTATTTCTTGATAACTGTCAGATTTATGTTGAGTTCCAGCCATACCATATGAGGTTTATGTTAACATGAACCCAATTTTACTATCAAGAGTTGAGTTTGAGCCTATCTTTTGACCTCAACTTGAATTTGAGCTCATGATTTGATTGGAGAATTGAGCTCAAGTTTGATATGACTTGAGCTTAACCCTTTTTAATTTAACCCCTACATTGGACCTAACAATCATATATTTTATTTTAAATAACAATTTAAAGGTTAAATATATGTTCAACGCTCTTTATTTTTTATTTACTCTCAAATATCGACTCTTATGTTCATCTCTTTACTTTATCTCCCCTCTCAACCCCAAAGCTTAACTCTAACATTTTGATGCTAAGGCTATCATTAATTATAGATTATTATTAGATATTGGTCCAATTTTAAGTAGGTTGTACCTTAAATGTATTTTATTTTAATAGGTTCTTTCTTTTATAAATAAAAAAAGGTTGTAATAGTTATTATAGCCTCATGAATATATGAATAGAATTCTTATGGCTCCTCTCTCTCTCTCTCTCTCTCTCTCTCTCTCTCTCTCTCTCTTTAAACCTCTTTTAAGAGAAGCATCATCTTCCTCCCAAATTATACATGTGGTGTCAATGCATCATTGAGGTGATCTCGAGGTATAGAAAGGTCATTGCAATCAAGAAGGGAGAGGAGAGGTTTTTGGTTGGGCCAAGGCAAAGGCTTGTGGTAGGTTGGAGCTTAGGATTGGACGTAAGCCAGTGCAGGTGTTCAGAGTGAATCTCGCAAATAGGAGCGGGTCCACGCTGGTGTCACATGCGGGTGTCATAGACTAGCAGGCATGCAGACTATCACACTGGGTGCGACTTGACATGAAGGAAGAAAGAAGAGAGCTAGGAGAGAGATAGAAAGAGAGGATGACAATCAAGGAGCTCCCTATAAAGCAATTTTTTTTGGGGGGTTTCAAGTCTTTATATCTCTCCTACCTAAATCCGCCCATGAATGCTTCCAATATAGATTCACGAGTGTGACAATTGGAACATATAATTGTGTTGGGTTCGAGCCGCGTCAAGTCTTAACATCTCTAATTATCACACTAGAATACATAGCTACAAAATAAGAGTGTATTGAAACATATTTACTAATATGAATTTTCAAATAAACATTTTCTTAAGTATTAAAAACATAATAAAAAGTAATAAAATTTGATTACTTAGTAAAATATAATGAAAATTTATAGTTATATCATATCTTAAAATGTTAGTATTAGCATCCCAATGAAAAAATTCTAAACAGAGAATTTATATAGCTCTATAAATATGCTTCTGTTTTTTTTTACATCCAAATGAAAAGTCATCATACCAACTTTTTCCCAAAAAAAAAAAAACAAAGCCCTTTATATATTTTTGTTCTTTTTGTTTATTTTGCGCTGTCCCAAAAAATAGAAACTTTCTGTCAAGCCTAATCACGAAACTTCGCCCCAACCGTTACAATTAATAAAGGTTAGTAGAATCGCCTGTTCGTTTTAAAACAGAGAACAGCATCTTGTCATCCCTGAACCCTCCAAAAGCATCAATGTTAAAATGAACGTCCGTAATTCGCCTAAAACCTATCTCTTGTTCTAAAAGAAACATATAAAAACGATGACGTAAGCAATGACGTAAATGAGCAGATTCAACGGCCGTGAACGTCGGTCAGCCACGAAACGTAACCCCCCACTATTTTCTAATTTGGCAACTAATAAATTATTTCGGGATTTAAAAAAAAAAATTATGAAATATATCCCACCAGTTCTAAAATTAAACCAATGTGACCCGCCCTATTTGTTCTCCACGTGGCGAACTAAAGAACATTAAGCCACGTGTAAGCCGGTACCAGAACACCGTTTTTTTATTAATTAGCTGGCTCTTACCAGGACAAAATTTGCGTGGATTCATCATGGCCGTAAAACTTAAACCGCATTATCACAGCCGTTGATCTTTCAATAAATTGAGATGATTTTCACCATCAATAGACGCGTCCTCTTCGGTTTCTTCCTCTACCTCCTTCTTTTGGTTAGGGCTTCCGATATCTGCCTTTCTAATTTCTAATATTGTTGAGGCCGATTACCCGATTCTTTCTTCAAGATTTGTATGATCTTTAAGGTTTGTGTTTTTTGTTTATGCTTTTTCTTGCAGATTGCTTGGGAAACTGTGTGAAAGATCGAATCCTATGTGCGATCGCTGTGATGATCTTGGAGTTTTGCAGATTCAGGGAGATCATCTGACATATGTTAACTAGACTTGGGGATCATGTATGGTTTGGTGGAAGATCCTTTCTTTTTTGTCCAGATTCGGGTTAATGGTATAAGATCTAATTTGATTTGTGTATTATAGAGAAATATAGTTTGTTGATCTATGTCAGTGTTGGTGATGCAAGGAAGCTTGGATGGAGGCTTGAGAGTGGTGTTCTATTGTTTACAGATGTTTGATAGTTTGTCATCCCGGCCTTTGCCATGTTGGGTGCGCTCGCATGGCAGGCCAACTGTCTTTAATAAAATTATATTTTTTGGGGGAGTGGGAGATCGTACGGGGTGATTCTGCACCCTGGGTTCTCCCGTGTGCATCGTCTCTTGGTTGTTTACTGTCTTATCTGCTTCCTTTGTTCCTACTACCTTGAGCTCATTTACCGGATGCGACGACATGATTTTCACATCGAAAGGTATACAACCAATATATTTCTAATTTGGTTTACTGCTATTTTCATAGTTTCGTCGTTTATCAGGCTATGCAATCGCTCCATAAAGTCTAAAGGTATATACGATCCATTTAAAACAATCTCGAAGAAATAATTTACTGCTGGAGAGGTATTATTTTTCAAACTATGTTTTATCACTAATGTTTCATTGATTTTTAAGTGGATTAGTGTAATATCGCTCTATGAATGATCCAATACAGAGCAAATTTTATTGCAATTTTAATTCACTTTTTCCTACGATGGATTTAAAAATGGTTGTAAATTTTTTTTCCAAAATTATTATTGATATAATTTTTTGAAACTTTAGTTTGCATGAATCATGTTTTTTATTGCAAAATTTCTAAAATCTTTTTTTGTCAATAAACTGGTGGAACTTATTAAATTTATATGAACATCCTTTACACTAGCAGCCTTCCTGTTAATCAAAAAGGGCTTGAATTCATCCTATGAACATCCTTTACACCAAACTTCTGTGTAAAGATTAATTTGGTGCTATCGATCTATATTTTTAACTCAAATTATTGTGTATATATTATTTATGATATTTAGCATAGAGTAGCGCGAGCGCCCACGGAGTTCGGCGGATAGAGGCGAAGAATGTTTGGTTGGAATTGGCTTCATTAACGTTATTTCTATACTAATATATTCCTGAAAATTGATGATCTATATTCAAAAGCATGGATGATTGGTAACCTTTTTTATAATTCTAACGGAGTACTCTCTACTTTATCTAATTTTGTATGTTGGCTGTCAACATTGTGTGATATATGTGGTTGTTTCATCTGTTGTTGTAATCATCTAAGCTCTGATCTTTTCGCATAGGGTGGGTTTCTTCGGATAAACTTATATTGTAATTTCTGTGAGTGTTTAATATTATAAATTTTGTGAAGCGGATTGAACTTTTTTTTTTTTCATCTTATTTTGTAAGAAAATGTAAATGTTAATTAGGGGTTGTGACTTTCTTATAAGCTTACAATTCAGCACTGGATTTTATCTTCTTGGCCCAACTTGTGGTGGCTCGGAAACTCGACAACTGGAAGCTGGACAACTTGTTGCGGCTATGAAGCTAGGAACTTGGAATGAATAGGCAACATGTAGCTGCTTGGAAGCTAGGGAACATGGACATTGGCAACTTTTGGCGGAAGCTTGGAAGCTTGGAATGCATAAACTTAAGGTGACTCGGAAACTTGGAATGCATCAACTCGTAGCGGCTTGGAAGCTAGAAGACTCGGAACTTATCTAGGGCGTCCTGATGCAAGACTGTTAAGCTTGAAGACAGTGGAGAACACGATCACAACACATGGATTTTATTCCTTGGCTCATCATCAAGGAAACTAAGTGAAGTTTTTATCTATTTACTTAATTCTCAATTGTGGTTAATTTATTTGAACTGTTACGTATGTTTATTAGTGGTTTGGTCATTGTTTTTTAATTTTTTGCCCTGAAACATGCTGGAAGCTGACTTGGTATGGATAATTCTTATTTTTTTTCTACGGTTCAATAGTATTTTTTCTTAATTGTTTAAGTGTTACTAAGAAATTTAAATTTTCTTTTGATATTTTCTTGTTTTAAGTTTTTTACTTGTGTTTTTTGCGTTGTTGTGAAGTATTATGTTATTGGAAATGAACTTGTTTAGTATTTTGAGTTCTAATCTTCTTTTAGAAATGCGTATCTTTAAATTTTGCTACATTCTACAAACTTGCAATTTTGAAATTATTGTCTTCCAAATTAAGTTAGCTCAGTTTCATGCTCGTTCTTGTTAGGAGAGATCATTACGCTCGGGTGCGGATTCGGGGCATTCTGATTTTTCAAAGAAAATTTACATTCTAGAATCTTCCAGGGTCCGCACCTACTAATCTCTTTTGTTAAGGCCGTTCGTCTTTATAATGAATGGCCTATGGTTACGTATTTTAATAATTATTTCAAATGAATTTTGCCTGCCACGTTACTTTGTGAGAACTAGGCATGCAATAGTAATTGGATAATAGTAAATATGTTTTTATAATTAGAACATGCTTGCAACGAAATTTTGTGTTGAATTGGCGAATATGTTTAATGTTTTATTGGTTATAATTAATATTATTGAGCAGATTTTTTTTAAAAATCTACTTTCGTTAATATTTTTTAGTTGGGTTATATGTTTAAATGTAGATGCTGGTGTGACGTGGATGGGATAAAATGGAAAATATACATTTAGAATGTTTTATTGAGATTTAGTATTGAAATTGTGATGAACTTGCTTGGTCTTTAAGCTCTAAATGGAAAGAGCGCTCAAAATTTTGTTGGCAGCAGTTGCCATTCAGAAATTTGGGAGGGTGGTGGTTCGATTCCACCAAGACCACTTCGTATTACCATAAAGATATATCACTGTATTAAGTCTTCTTAAAGAGAAGGTTTGAAGAATATATTGTGTATATTTTAACTTAGAAATTAAAGGTTAAGGAGGTACCTTAAATCAGTGTAAAGTTTATGAACCTTATGAAATTATATATAGTTAGGTTGTGGTAATAGTTCAGGGTCCGTGTAATGTTGTATTTAAGTCTCATTTATATGTTCTCTTATCAAATATAAGTAAAATATTTTTATGTCAATTGTTATTAGTTTTAATGAATTTTGTAATGGTGTTTTTAATTGTTAGATCTAGACAGGCGCAGGCAAGCGAACCGTTTCTTGGATGCAAGTTTTCAAGCGCGGATAGTAAGGAAGTTGGTAACCCCATCATTTTTTAATTTATAATTGCACTATAGTGATCAATACATTTGTTATATATTTTTTTGGTAATAGATTGTGTATTATGCATATGTTTGTGTATCAAAAATTTTAGCTATAAATAATAGGAAATGACAATCTTGGCTGTCGTCATAACATTTCTTTACTATTATAAATTAACTCTATCAACAAATTCTGTATCAAAAATTTTGCAGAGAAAGGTTGCCCTAATTTTATTCTATTATATGAAGAGAATAAACCAATTAGTTATAGAATGAATGAACTAAGTTGGATGATTGTGTTATGTTTAATAAAAAAAATAAAGATAAACATCTCAATTTATAATGAAGAATAATTGGTGATGATGAAATAAATCCTTTGATTGGAAGATGAATGCATTATAGCAAAAAATACTAAAAAAAATTATTGTTGAAGATGGAGGAACATCTTTGATAATGAAGAGAATGCAGATATTAATGTTAATGTTAAAATGACTATCAAAATGATAATAGTTTTTACTTTATAATCTTCTTATTTTTATTTTTTTTAAGTTTTTAAATATTATTTACTTTATAGTTTTTTTTTTTTACTTTATAGTCATTTTAAAGAAAGAGTAAAGTTGGGCTTAAGTTAAAAAAAAAATTCAAATTGAGATTTTCATATAATGTATTACTTTAGTGTGTTATTAACTTATTTCTTATTTTATATTGCATTCAAACCACTTGTAATTGAAGAAGGTGTTGATGGTGATAATGAAATAGAATTCGAGGATGATATAGTTATTACATATGAAAGTTATTATGAAGATCATGAAATTAAAGATAAATCCTGTCGTGATTCTTGATCCTTATAGTTTATATAATTTTAAATGAGTATTTACTATGAACTTTGTTTCAAATTTCTATTTTATAAAAATTTGTTGTGAAGAATAGGGTGTCGGTTTATGCGAAACGCTCTGGGTTTCTTAGGGTTTTCCTCCCGCCGCTTTGTTCTTCCTCCTTTTCCAGCTTGGCCGGAGGATTATGGTTCCCCCTCATCCCTCATGGAGTTTCCTCCTCTCCCTGGTGGGAAATCATCCTCTTCTTCTCCTCACCGACTTTGGAAGCATTTTTTTGCTCCCACTGATCCAAAGTTAGTTGACCTTCATTTCTCGTATCACCCTTTCGAGTCGGAAATCATTCCTTTTTCTGACGAGAAGCTTGCAAAAGGTGCTGAATCCTGGAACCTTTCTCTAGTGGGCTACTCCATTGGCCGCAGGCCTTACTACGAAGCTTTACTGGGCGCTATGAAAAAAACCTGGGCTTTAAAGGGTTCTCTTCAACTCCTCTCACTCAGCGATGGTTTCTTCTTGCTTAGATTTACTTGCATGGAAGATTTTGAGATGGTTTTGGCTAAAGGGGTCTGGTTTTTGTTAGGCAAACCATTTATTCTTCAGAAGTGGCATCCAAAGTTCAAGCCAATCAAGGAGGACTTCTCCTCTGTTCCGATCTGGATTAAAATCCATGATTTACCACTTGCATGCTGGAACTCGGAAGGCATTTCCATAATTGCGAGCAAAGTGTGTATTCCGGTTGCTGCGGACGATCTCACCTCGCAGAGAACAAGACTCACGTTTGCCAGAATCTGCGTTCTGGTAGACAAAAGATGCAAAGTATCCCGATGAAATCACTGAGTCGCTAGACGGCGATGTTGTCACTCTGCGAGTGCAATATGAGTGGAGGCCTACTCCATGCATTCACTGTAAGTCTTTAATACACTTCGCTGCCTCTTGTCCTAACAAATCGCAATCTTCAAATGTCCATTCTGAGAATCCTCGTGAGGCTGTCTCAAAAGAACGACAATCTAGGGGGAGAAGTTTCAGCAGAAAGCCAAACAACAGAAGGTTCCCCACCCCAAAGTCATCCTCTCTGCCGGATCAAGACTCAATACCTAAATTTGCTCCCCATGAATTTAATATTCCGCCTTCAGTTCTGAATCCTGTAAGTCATGATCTTGACACAAGCTCCTCACAGTCAAGTCAAATCCTTCTTTACCAACCCCATTCACCCAAGGCTCCTCCCTCTGCTTTGGTCGTTGACTCCACTTCCTCTGTTAAGTTCCAAGCTGAAATAGCTGCGCCAGAAAATATTACAAAAGAAGACTTTTTTCCCAGCGATTTGGTGAAAGGCTCTGGTTCTTTGGATACCTTAATTCCCAACCTGAATTCTCCTAATGGATAAGATTCCCCTATCTTCAACATTATCCCTGCCCAAACTTCAAATCCCCCCACCATTACTGTATCTCCCAACAAATTTGACGTTCTTCAACAGCAGGAGGACTCCTGCTCCTCATCGGACTCTCATGTTAATAGCGAAATTTTGGTTAGTGATATTATAAAAGAGAAGGGGAAGCAAACTCAAGTAGACAACTCTGTTTCTTCAAAAAAACCTGCTAGGGGGAAGCAGGGTAAAAAGCCCCCTCCACACCCAAAGTCTAAATGAATCTGCCTCCTCTTGGCGTCTGGAATATCAGGGGTTTTAATCGCCCTGATAAGGTCTTATGTTGCAAGCGTTTGGTTGACTCTTTCAAACTTGATATGTTATGCATTTTAGAGAATCGCATTCTCCTTTCTTCTCTTCAAGACCCTTATTTTGAATTAACTCATTCTGTTTTCCCCTCGGAAGGTAGCTGTCATAATTTTGCACTCGCAACGTCTGGTAGAATTTGGATGAAATGGAATGCTAAAAAGATCCATTTTCAACCCTCATTTAATTCCTCCCAGATTATCTCTGGTTTTGTTTTCGGTAGTGGTATTACCAAATTTTATATTTCAGTTATATATGCTTCGAATAGTAATGAGGAACGTCAGTCTCTTTGGTCCCATATTTACAATTCGGCTCCTGCACCTGATATTCCTTGGATCTTGCTGGGAGACTTTAACTGCTGCAGGTTCACTCATGAAAAAGTTGGGGGCGCTCCTTTGTCTAGCAGAGCGCTAGCTGACATTAATGCTATGGTTTTTGATAATTGTCTCTTTGACTTAGCGTCGGTGGGCAATAAACTCACTTGGTTTAATAAACGTTTGGACAATCCTATACATATTAAACTGGACAGAGCTTTGGTGAACAATGCGTGGGGTGCCTTTTTTCCGAATTCCTTCTGCTCTTTCCAAAATCCTTCTTGTTCTGATCACTGTCCAATAATTCTGCATCCTGGCGAGCTCTCCACTTCTCAACATAGATTTCTTTTTAAGAATTACTGGACTAATTTTGATAGTTATTGGGGACTCCTCCTTGAGATCTTTTCCACTCCTGCAAATGGTAATCCCTTTATAACTTTTTGCAAGAAACTCAAGCAATTCAAAGGGATCATTAGGAAGGAGAAATGGGCGCACTTCTCTAATATCAATTCTAAATTGGATGATCTTCACAAAGAGCAAATTTCTGGATGAATAGGATTCAGTTAGATACCCTTAACATTTCTTATAATTCCTCACTTAAAGAAGTTAACGGTAAAATTTCGGATTACACAGGCATGTTGACTTCTTGGGTTTCTCAGAGAGCAAAGGTTAATTGGCTGAAGAATGGGGAGGAGGATTTGAAATTTCTTTTTGCAAAAATTAGAAGCAGAAGGTATAAATTGCAAACTGTAGTGAACTTATCTCTCTCCAACTCTTCTCTGGAGGGAATTCAAGGTATTATTCATCATTTTCAGGATCTTTATAACCCTACTTTGATTTCTCCGGAGAGCTGTGGTTTTTTTCCTACTGGATCCTGTATTCTGCTCATCTTATCCCCACCCTCATTTTGCCGGTATATGTTAATGAGATTAAAAAAGCTATTTTTTCGGGATCTTCCACATCTTCTCCAGGGCCAGATGGTTTTAACTTTCATTTTTATAAGACTGGGTGGTTGATTATTGGCCCTCTCCTCACTAAAGCAGTGAGCTCCTTCTTTACTAGTGGTTATATGCCTACTGGGGTGAAATCCACTGCTCTTGCTCTTATTCCTAAGCATAAGCATGCTGCTGGCCGGTATTACTGATTTTCGTCCCATAGCATTATGTAATGTCATTTATAAAGTTATTGCAAAAATTATTGCAAATAGAATTGCTCCCATCATGCCTATTATCATTAGCAAAAATCAAGCTGGTTTTATTAAAACAAGAGTCTCTACTGATAACATTTTATTAGCCAAAGAGATTTTAGCATCCTGTTTTAGAAATGGCAAAAAGCTTTTTTGTGCTAAGATTGACATTCGTAAGGCTTTTGATACTGTTTCAAGAGAGTTTCTTATTGCAAGGATGATGCAGAAAGGTTTTCCCCTCAGGCTGGTAAATTGGATTAAGACTTGTATTTATGATGTTAATTTCTCTGTCATTATCAAGGGGGCACTTGAGGGGTATTTTCCTTCCTCGGTAGGTTTGAGGCAAGGCTGCCCCCTCAGTCCCCTTTTATTTTGCATTGTCATGGATGCTCTGTCATCTTCTTTGGATGCTGGAGGTTTCAAGGGGTATACTCATGGTGATTTTAACATTACTCACCTGTTGTACGCTGATGATGTTATAATTTTTGGTGAAGCCAACGTTAGGAATGCTTTCATGCTTTCTGATATTCTAAAGGCATTTTCCCACTCAACCGGTTTGCACATTAATTTGGATAAATGTAGCATAATGTTTACCAAGAATGTTAGTAGTCAGAAAGAAATTTGTGATGCTCTCTCTATCTCCAACATTTGCTCTAAGATAACTTACCTGGGAATTCCTCTTTCTTTTTGCACTCTGAAGGTGTCTGACTTTCTGCCTTTAATGGATTCCATCTGTTATAAGATGTCGGGTTGGAAGGCTAACCTTCTCTCCTTTGCTGGAAGGTTACAGTTTTTAAAATTTACGATTCTGAATTCTATTGCATACTGGATAAGAGGATCAATTATACCTAAAACTCTTATTAAGTTTCTGAACAAATACTCCTCAAAATTTTTGTTATTTGGAGAACCGGTTGGTAGCAAAAAGATGCACATGATTTCTTGGGGGAATATCTGTAAATCATTGTCTTGTGGGGGTTTAGGTATTCCCTCATTTAACGCTATCATGTTTTCCTTTAACTGTGCTGTTATTTCGAGAATGTATAATACTTGCTCTAACTTGTCTATTTGGCTGAGAAGAAAATACATCTCCCCTTGGAGACCTCCCTCCTCTCAAGACTCTAAGTTTTGGAAAAGTATCTGTAAGACGGCTGTTATTGCAAAACATTTTTTCAAATTTAGGATTCATGACTTGGCTCCAATTTCTATCTATTGGGACCATTGGGTTAATGGCTCCACCTTGTCTGACATTAATCATGGGGAAACTTTACTAAATGCTGTGAATTGGGATGCTAATATAAGTTCTATCATTTCTGGGAGCTCCTGGGATCTTCCTAGGAATTTACACACCTCTATATTGGACATTGTATCAGCATTAAGTATCAGTATAAATTCTGATATATGTCTTCTTTGGGATTATGTTGACTCTGGATCTTTTAGAGCTTACATGGATGGTTATTATCAGCAGGAAACCACCCGTGCTTGGGCACATCTGATATGGCATAATAAGTGTGCATTGAGATACTCTGTTTTCTCTTGGTTGGCTGTGATGGGAGGGCTAAAAACCGCTGACGCGTTAATTAAAAGGAATATTTGTGTTCCATCCACTTGTGGGTTATGTCATTGTTTTCCTGAATCTACTTCCCACCTGTTTTTTGAATGCTCTTACTCATACGCTGTTATCACCCGTCTTCTGCCTTTATCTAATGGCTTGTTGATCAGACCGTCACTGCTGCACTTACTGGAATGGATTGGTGAATATTACTCTTCTAATGGTCAGCTAAAAGAATTTTATCTGCTTATTTCTAATGCCTGCACCTACTTTATTTGGAAAGAACGTAACAATAGGAGATTTGGGAATGTTAGCAACAGCTCCATTACTACTGCTCTTCTTATTAACAAAGCGATTCATGTGAAAATTAAAAAAATGGAAGAATTACTACAGACTGCTGGAATTTCTCTAATTATGGGCAATTCGGATCTTGCTATATGTGTTAATATCAGTTGCTGGGGGCATGCTTATTGCCTGCGGGTATTTTTGGCCTTAGACAATGATGTACCCGTTAGCAGGCCCCTTGGACGGCCTTCGGGCAACCAGGGTTATTCGTTTGGTAGATCGAGCAATCAATATGAGTCCTTGGCCTCTTTTTTTCTGAATTCTTTTTGGCAGATTTCTCTTGATCTTTTGCTTATTCGAAATTTTCAGGTATCTGACGCTGTTGATCGCAGCTTGTAGGCAGCTTTTTTGGCTTGCATCCGGCTCTTCTTTTTTGTCACAATGGATGTAATTTTTTGTTCCTTTTGTGCTCTTATTGAGCTAGCTTCTGCTTAGAAGCTGTATTATTTTTGTAACTGTTTTAGTCTTGATTAATATACGGGCTCCTGCCCAAATTTTCCCAAAAAAAAAAAAAAATTGTTGTATATATCTTTGAGGATGAGTCAAATAAATAATTTGATGTGTTATTTTTTTTAATCATTTTTATGAATTATTTTTAAGTAAATAATTTTTTTTATTTTTCTATTACACCTGCCTAGATCTGCCTCGAGGTGCCGCTAAGGCAAAACGCCTTGATTCGTGATTTCGCCTTTTTAAACCTTGATCTCCATATAAATGATGGTCTTATCTAGACATTACTATAGGTAATTTTCATATCTCTCATAATGTCTATGGTGATAATCTCATTATATTTAGAAAAGCCAAAGCATTCAATATGCAATCCCTCAATAGCTTATTGGTTCAGCTCTCTATTGTACGTGGTTTTAACATTAACCACTCTATTTTCTTCTCATAATACATTACTAACAAACACCTTTTGGGTTTCCATTGTTATTAGATAGGAGATTGTTTCAGACTTTCAAATTATTTTTATTTAAGTTTCTCTTCTCCTAGATAGTTGTGAAGCAAAAAATTATCTCATTTGACATCAAAATCCATTATATCAAATTTATTTTTTGGAACTCATAAGTTTGTTGGATTAGAATCAGTTATACTTAAGAGTTTGAAAATTTTGACCAAGCTGTCTTAGGTTCATGCTTCACATAGGTCATTGTATTTTATATCGTTATTTGTATCATGCACATGATCAATGTCTTCTAGATTTCTATAAAATGCTCATATGATGTTTTGAAAGAAAAAGGATTTTCTAAATAAACAAGATTGGCAGCAAGTTCAACAAGAATTTGAGTTCCACTTTAAATGTTGTTCTACACAAACACAGCTCCAAGCTTGTGTGTAGTATCTACTTAGGAATATATAACATAATGTGGATGCTCTTGTTTACTTTTTTTTTAGATCTACATAGAGTTAGCTATGTATTGTTTTGTTGGATTATGCTCTTAGATATTATGTCAGTTTCTAATATTTTTTATTTAAAGTTAATTTGTAATGGCTACTCAACAAGAATGTTTATTAATTAATGCTACTTCTCGTTGTTCATAAATTTTTTTAATTACACAATAAAATTAAGATTTACCATATTATGATTTATGTATTAATCATTTTATTGGACAGTTAGTACTAATTGAAGTTCATATTTAGCTTATAATGTCATCATCATCAAGGTCTTCATCAAGGCTTCCAGCATCAAGAGATTTCGTTCATATAATCACTAAGAAGAAGTTGATCTTTGATGGTACTATTCGATTGACGGATTATCGATCGTATCTCACTGATGATATCCTAGAGGAGAAAGCGAGATCAAAAAAATTTTTGAGTTGGAGTAATGAGATAAGTGGAGCTTCTTGTATTGATGGTTGAAGTAGGAACAAGTATGAGAGGTGGGATGAAATTTTGATAGGAATTGGATGATGTGTTGGAGGATGCTTGTTGGTATGGGAAGATGGATTCATTGAATATCACATGTCTAGAGATGTAGACTTGACCGACTTTTGGGTTGAGACAACGATAATACTTTTGGAAGAGGCGTAGTCAGTGAAAACACAAGGAATGTAAAGAGGTGATAGTTTGGTGGTGGAATAAGGACATAGCCAAGGATACTTATTGAAGGTTTTAGATAACTCTGGTAAATTGTTTGGGAATTGATTGACATTCTTTCCAAGTTAAATCTCGGGGCATCACAGGAGTAATGAGATAAGTGGAGCTTCTTGTATTGATGGTTGAAGTAGGAACAAGTATGAGAGGTGGGATGAAATTTTGATAGGAATTGGATGATGTGTTGGAGGATGCTTGTTGGTATGGGAAGATGGATTCATTGAATATCACATGTCTAGAGATGTAGACTTGACCGACTTTTGGGTTGAGACAACGATAATACTTTTGAAAGAGGCGTAGTCGGTGAAAACACAATAAATGTAAAGAGGTGATAGTTTGGGAATGCAAAGAGGTGATAGTTTGGTGGTGGAATAAGGACATAGCCAAGGATAACACAAGCAATTGACAATTTTGAGGTGATTATATGTGGTCGATTTTTTATATAGGATGTGATATGGGTTGTGTTGATGTAGAGAGCAAGTGGGCAGGCAATTTATGAGATAGACATATGTATGAAGAACTTCAATCCATAGGGATTGAGGTGGATTGACTTCAATAAGCAAGCTACGAATGTTTTATACGATGGACGATTAGTTAATCTGAGAGCTTATCGCTCGTTAATCTAATTTTAAATTTTTTATTGCGTCCTTAATCAACTAATGATATTGCTAAGGATGCTTAATAAAAATTTTGGTATTCAATAGAATTAGCTAAATAGTTTGGTTAGCTAATTCTATATTGGCTAATTCTAGAAAAAATGCCAAATAGTTTTATTTTTTTAATGGAAAATGCTAAATTGTTTAACTAGTTTACTTCTTTTTAAATTTTTATATAATCGTACTCCTTCACATAATTTAAACTTTGGTCGTGCTTTCTCTTAAAGTTTGTTCTCTTCTAATCACGCAACCAATAAATTATTTTATGAATTTTTCAAAAAAAAAAAAAAAAAAAAAAAAAC